>NC_091467.1:42898878-43223878 GCF_027789765.1 Dendropsophus ebraccatus | reverse complement strand
CATTGCAGAGTGTTAGTAAATCATTCACTAGCATGAACCTCTCCTCAGTCTGCTGCGATAGCCTTCCGAAGATAATAATCGGTCATTGGGGATTACAGTATTTTATTCTATCGGGTTACGTTTATCACTGCAGTAGAACTATAGCAGGCGGCTATAAAATCCATGGATACAATTATCTATGTAATAGACAGCTGATTACAGTGTTGACTTAATACACCATGGTTAAAGGGAGATATTTGCTGTGTGTCAGCTATAGTCCAGAGGTGTAAACAGTCCTAGGCTTTAAACTAATATATACATTAATATCTACACCCTCAGAAGTAGAGCCTCAGGCAGTGAAAGGTTTTTCTGACAGATTATTGAAGCCAAAGCCAGAATGGATTTGAAAAGAGGGAAAAATCTCAATCTTTCCGTTATTACCTATTCTCTGTTCCTGGCTTTGGCTTCAATAATGTATCAGATAAATCTGTCTGTGTAAGCACACCCTATGGATCCGGTTACACAGGGTGATTATGTTTCCAATCGGGCAGATATTATCCCTTGTAATAATGGCAATTATCAGCCGAGGAGCTGTTCATTGGCTAATCATTGTCTTTTAGCTAGTTTAAAAATCATTGGCAGCTAAACTGCACATCGCTGTGTGTAATAGGAGATGCACAGTTGACGGCTAATGAAAGTATATAGAAAATTTAGCTATAGGTATTAGTTACCTCTCCACGCTCCCTGGTGGTGGCCTGCCGGCTTGGTCCTGTTCTGTCTCAGTGGTTGGCTGAGCGGCCTGTCACTACACAGATTGGTTTAGAAGCTTTAATTTTGTAAAAAACCATAACCTATAACAGAATTTGTAGACTCTTGAATTTTGGGATTTGCAGCATGGGTCTCTATGATTGCCCTATGGAAAGCAGAGTGCCACTCTTAGTCTGTTACAAATGACCAGAGTGACATAGCTTTGGCTTGGAGGTAGAAGATTAGGCCAGGGGATGTGGGGAATGTTAGTTGGAGTAATATCTTTTTATCAGAGTATCATTTGGGCTATGGAAGTAAAGATCCTCATACACCTTTTATATGTGTTTGGCCATCAGTATAAGGTGTATGGGGATCTCCTGACCATTCACTGACAGATGATGTCAATGGCGATAGCGGACGAGTGTGATGGAAAATCACTGCCTGGCCCCTTGTTCTCTAGCTGCTGCTTAACCCCTCCGCATAGAAAACACAGAAACGCTTGTTCGTACTAAACGTTCCTGTGTATAAGGAAGTCGTGAAATAAAGTACTTTTATATATCTAATACCTGGTGTGCCGCTGTTGCCATTATAGTACATGTCTTTTGTATTCTTTATGTTTAGGTCTCTCATGTACTGGCACTGTTCACCCATCTCTTTATTATTGTGAGCTGTGCATATCCTATCCCTCATATCTTGCAGCAGATACACTTTAAATACATTAAGACAGGAAAAACAAGTACCGTGTTCGATATCCGAACAAAATCAGGAGAAAACTGTCAGCTGAGTAGTTATTGAGTAGTTATTGAGGTGTTCGGACACCAAGGTTATTGACAGCTATTTAGGTGTTCGGACACCAAGGTTACAGGAGCAGGGATTCCAATCATAATGACGGGAATCCTGCTCTAAATGGGTGCTCCCTGCGGCATTTGCGGGGAGAGAGGCAGGAGAGAAGGAGCAGGAGAACCCTGATTCTGCTGTACGTCCTACTTCAATCCTGCCTTTCTCCCTGCTGCCGCCACGGGGAACACCAGTTTAGAACGAGGATCACCTTCGTTATGACAGGAATCCCCATTCCTTTACAGTAAGTAGTGGTGCACGATGCACTGCTACTTACTTCGTCTTTACACTCTATGGGCTGGACGCTCTGCATCTGACCCATGGAGTGGAACACACAGCTCTGTTCTCGAACTGCTCATTTCTTGAATAGCCTTCTAGAACCGATTGTGCTTGAGAACAGAAGTATTACTGTATTTATAATCTATGTATGTAAAATGATGGCTGAAGGCTGGCTCGTGCTATATTGTTGGCTTGTGCTACGTGTATATTTCTCATATTATCTATGGCATATTTTACTAATGAATGTTTTTTTACTTGTAGTGATCACTACAAGAAGTCAGCCTGGACTAAGAAATCCGAATACAAAGCAGTCTTTCTTAAGGAAAGCTTCAGAGAGGCCCAGCCAGCTGCCGAATACCAGACAGATAAAGAGCAGAGGATCACACAGCACCCCGAAAATTCGGAACTATAACTTACGAGACTAATGGTGTATCAATACATGAACAAGTACTTCTCCAGAATAAAGGGGGACTGTGTGAATCTCCACTGGAGCATGAGCATTTCAACCGCAAGACAAAATGTATTTATTTAGGCCTATTATTATTATTTATTTATAAAGCACCCTTAGTTTCAGAGCGCTATACAGGCGACAAGGGTAACAAACAAGAACATTACAAGATCAAAACACATTACATGAAGGCAAATGGCAGACTGTTACACGGGGAAGAGAACCCTGCCCGCGAGGGCTTACAATCTATAAGGCCTATGAGAAGGTAGACCAAATGGTTTGCTACATACTGACCACCTGTAGATGAAATAAGAAATGTTTATGTATGCTTAATGACAAAATGTCGTTTTAAACAAATTACACCGTCAGGCAGTACTAGAATTTGTTTTGGCTTCCTCTATAAGCAATGGGACATGTGAACAGAGTCTTAAGGTCCTATTGCACAAAACGATTATCGGCCGTACTTTGCAAAAAACGTTTGGTGTAATAGGACATGTAAAAGGCAACGAACAGCCGACATGCAAAATGTCGGCTGATCGGGGTCTGTCAACATGTTGAAACAGCACGATCATGTCAGTGGAAGTCTGCTGCGTGTCTCTTCATGTAATAGCAGCGGCGGTAGACCACCGCTGACGTAAATTAGCAAACCGGACAATCTAAGGTTCCCGCTGCCCCCTGCTCCCTACTTGCTGTCTGTATGTAATAGATCTGGCAGTGAGCATTATCGTGCATTACATCCCCTTATACTATACTCTCTGTTGAAACAACTGTTAAAAAAATAAATAAATAAAATTGGCATCTGAAACTGGTATCTTAAAAGATTCATGGATAAAAACTTAATTGTGTGATGGAATGAGCTTAAAGTCTTCAATAGTGTTGTGCAAGACTGAAATCACCTTTTGAGTTAATATATTTGCAATTATTGGCTCATCCACTCAATAAAGGTGATATCACAGCTGAAAAGTTGATCCTTTGGTTCCAAATCCCTTCCAATCGGCTGTCTGAAGGGGACACGGGTTAGCTTATGCCAGTGCTGTGCCTCTCCAGTGTCCTTGCATTGTTGCATCATTTTACTAGGCTTTTTTGGTACACATACATGTGTGCAAACATTTAATGGGAGATTTATCAAACATGGTGTAAAGTGAAACTGGCTCAGTTGCCCTTAGCAACCAATCAGATTCCACCTTTCATTTTCCAAAGAGTCTGTGAGGAATGAAAGGTGGAATCTGATTGGTTGTTAGGGGCAACTGAGCCAGTTTCACTTCACACCATGTTTGATAAATCTCCCCCTTAATTTCTATTTTTTATTTTGGAATCGTTTTTTTTAATGATATATAGGAGTGTATTTTTATATATTTTATTTAAAGTATTTCATCTTAGGTAATGCTATGAATGTATTGTACAGGTTGTATCGATACCAAATATTTGTATTTAACATGTTATTACTTATTTTTAATAAAGCTTGTTGTATACTTTTTTTTTCTTTTTCTTATAAGGCGATTTTCTTTTTTTTGTGGCATGAGAGGGCACAGTGCAGTAGCTTTACAGTCTGAGGTTACATAGTTACATAGTTATGGTTGAAATAAGGCACATGTCCATCAAGTTCAACCAAGGAGGTAACCAACCGAACTTCTTGGTGACTCCTTTATAGCCCTAGAAAAGCCATGGGAGAATATTTTTTTTGTTAATGATAATGCCTATATCTGCCAGTACTAATACTCATGCAGTTGTTTGGGCTTTACCTTAGTATGCATTAAAGGGGTTATCCAGCGATACAAAAACATGGTCACTTTCCCCCTACTGTTGTCTCCAGTTTGGTTGGGGTTTTAAAACTCAGTTCCATTGAAGTAAATGAAGCTTAAAGGGGTATTCCAGGTTATTTTGATATTAATTCTACTGATTTCTCTTGTAATATAATTAATATATCTCATTGGTTTCTATAATAAATTTTGTCTCTTTCTCTCTATTTTTATGTAAGTCACGTGTTTCTGTGACGTCACCGAACCGGAAGTGTGGGGACTTCACTCGGCCGGCCTCTTGGTGTTTATGTAGTTAGAAAGCTAGCAGAGCTTTACAAACGGCCTCCCTGCACACGGGAGGTCACATGACACCCTGTTCCCGGGCGGCCTGTCAGTGTGAAGGAGGTCGCATCCACCTCCTGTATAATCACTAAAACCCTCCACCCCCTGCCAGTATAATCATCCCGATGTCTCCCCCGGCCCCCTCCATCCTGTGTATACAGTCCTTTTCAAAGATCTCTCACCCCATCCCCCGGTCTCGGCACCTCTTGCACTCAGCTGACAGGCTCTCTCTCTCTCTCTCTCTCTCTCTCTCTCTCTCTCTCTCTCTCTCTCTCTCTCTCGCTGTGTGTGAAGCAGGAGAGATTTCTTTCCTGCTCCGTACACAGTGCCTGGCAATTGCCCCGATAAAACTCAGCTGCCAGGCACTGTGTACGGAGCAGGAAAGAAATCTCTCCTGCTTCACACACAGCGAGAGAGAGAGAGAGAGAGAGAGCCTGTCAGCTGAGTGCAAGAGGTGCCGAGACCGGGGGATGGGGTGAGAGATCTTTGAAAAGGACTGTATACACAGGATGGAGGGGGCCGGGGGAGACATCGGGAGGATTATACTGGCAGGGGGTGGATGCGACCTCCTTCACACTGACAGGCCGCCCGGGAACAGGGTGTCATGTGACCTCCCGTGCGCAGGGAGGCCGTTTGTAAAGCTCTGCTAGCTTTCTAACTACATAAACACCAAGAGGCCGGCCGAGTCGGGGAAGTCCCCACACTTCCGGTTCGGTGACGTCACAGAAACACGTGACTTACATAAAAATAGAGAGAAAGAGACAAAATTTATTATAGAAACCAATGAGATATATTAATTATATTACAAGAGAAATCAGTAGAATTAATATCAAAATAACCTGGAATACCCCTTTAATTGCAAACCGCACCTGAACTGGAGACAACAGTAGGGGGAAAAGTGGCCATGTTTTTGTAGCGCTGGATAACCCCTTTAAAGTGTCACTGTCGTGAAATTTTTTTTTGCAGAAATCAATAGTCCAGGCGATTTTAAGAAACTTTGTCATTGGGTTTATTATCAGAAAAATGCATTTTTATCATGAAAAAGCAGTTTGAAGCTCTCCCCCCTGTCTTCATTGTTCTCCTATGGAGAGAGCTAAAGAAAAGACCAAAACAGGACAACAAAGAGTTAATCTACAAATCCCTCACGGGATATCTCCTGTGACAGTCACCAGTGACCTGTCTGAGCTCAGATTACAGCTGTCACCCAGCTCAGTGCCTGTAATCCTCTGTTATCTGCTTTCTGCTGCCGGCTAACTCCCTCCTTCCTCCTCCCCCCTCCCCTCTCCCTAGAGCAGACAGGGTACGTCTCCTGCAACAAGTCACAATTTTCAGATTTTTCAGAGTGGATGAAAAAGAGGAAGGAGGGGGGGACCTGGGAAAAGGCTTTTTACATGCAGATAATGGCAGATTTGGCTAATAAACCCAATTACAAAGTTTCTTAAAATCGCCTGGACTATTGATTTCTGCAAAAAAAAAAAATACAACAGTGACTCTTTAACAACCAGAAGACAACCAGAGACTGCCCAGAGTGAAGAGTGAGGATTATTTCCTTGGATACAATACTCAGGATTAAACAGCAGAGATCACAGGTTCCCCTAAATTCTGCCATTACGGTGGGGCTCTATCTGTGAATTACAGCAGTTGTCCACCGCTTCACTATATGGGCATGTTAGTGCCCACACAGTCAGCATTATGAGTATCCTCATCATGAGGTAGCAACTTCCTGCTGCTTATGGCTGTTATATGTGTCCTGACCAATTTAAAGGGGTTTTCTGTCCAAAACGGACTGACGAGTTATCCACATGATAAACCTGGCACCCACACAGATCAGCTGTTTGGCGCTTGCATTACATCATGAATGCGTCTGGAAGCAGTTATCTCTATCCACTGGATAGCAGCGATGACCTATAACTTTAGCTCAACTCCTGTTTAATTCAATAGAAGCTGAGCTGCAGTTACCAGAACCAGCTATTACACAGTAAACGGGAACAACTGCTTCCCACCCTTCTTTCCACCCCACCATTCTCTCCATTCTCTCGATTTGAGCTTCACTTCAACACCATATCAGCCCATAGAAGTTGCACTGTTTCAAGGGACTTTTTTCTACTCTCACACAATCCCTTTAAGAAATCTCAAAAAAATGTAACTAAAGTGGATTGTTGTGTAGTCTTATTATCATATAATAGTGAATGTTTTATTTAGCTGAGCCAAGTCCTCTTTTCCCATACAAGTTAAGTATACATTGTTTTACCTCCAGTAATCGAGTCTGTATAGCAAAACTACTGTATTCAGTGTAACCCCATGAAAGAGAGACTTGTATAATGAGGGTAGCTACGACTGAGAACAGGAACACAGAGATGGTTCCCTGGTCGGCATCATTGAACAAGCAATTCTGTTCAGTAAGCTATCTGGGAATCCTGCCAAAGCTGCTCCATATTCCCATGGACTGTAAACCCCAGTCAGAAAGAGGGTCCTCTGTTTCTGTGTTTGCCAGCTTGGTTTAGGCTGTGGGATCTTGGTCTGTCTCCCCTCATTGCTCTTTATTCCACCAATAGACTTAAGAGTTTCCAGCCCTGTGCCCAGGTTGACTGTCACATGTCCGTCATATTGGAGTAGATGTATTACAACAATAACATGGAAGAGTAACTTACATAAGACACGCTGCTTGAAGGGGACCTGTCACCCCGGCTACCAGGGTGAAGCCTGCCCAACCCCCGATGGAGCCCCTTATACCTACCCCTTCCCCAAAGTCCCAGTCCCAGACCCTGTCCCACCGCCGAGAAATCCCTGTTGGAAGTCCAGTCATTCTCTATGGGCGTCGGACTCATCTCTGGTAAGCGCGTGCATGGCTTCCGACAGGGTTTTCTCGCAGTGCGATGAGGCCCGGGACTTCGAGACGCGGAAAAGTATAAGGGACTCCACCGGGGGGTCCGGCAGGCTTCACCCTGGCAGCCGGGGTGACAGGTCCCCTTTAAGACATTTAGCACAACTTGGGGTTTTGTGGATACACTTTTTTCTATACCACTTCAGGGCTGTCATATTTGCCTCAATAATAGTGACAGCCCAGAATATAACAATTCTGTTATTTATATAGCACCAACATATTCTGGAGCCTTGTACACCCCTTGGATATCAATAAAATGGTTTTTTTTGTTTTTTTTTCTCTTACCTGGCCGGTTATGGAAAAGAGGGGGGACCCCTCATGGGGACATAGCTCTCTCACACACAATAAATCACACCCCTCATTGTCAAAGCAAAAAAAAAAAAAATTAAATCTTGGTAACTATATACCATGGTATAATGTATAGTGTAGCGACACCTGTTATATTTTTGGGCTATCTATGGGATATGTAATATGGTAATTTATTGTGTGCTGCTTCTTAGCTGGAGCTGCTGCACTGTACATTGCATGTGTGTTAAACAAAAGGAGAAAAGTGAGGCTGGGCGGGCTTGGGCTGGAGCGGGCACCGGGAGGGTCCGCGTTAGGGGGCTGGGGCGGGCCTGGGCTGGGAAGAAGAGGAAAAGTAGAAGAAGACTGGGGCGGGCCTGGGCTGGGAAGGGTGCAGGAGGGTCCGTGTTAGGGAGCTGGGAAGGGTCACTGGAGGGTCTGTTTTAGGGGTCTGGGAAGAGAGCCGGGAGGCTCCGCGTTAGGGGGCTGGGGCGGACCAGGGCTAAGAAGAAGAGTAGAAAGAAGAAGACTGAGGCGGGCCTGGGCTGGGCGCTGGGAGGGTCTGCGTTAGGGGGTTGGGAAGGGTGCCGGGAGTGTCCGAGTTAAGATGCTGCGGTGTTCCTGGGCTGGGAAGGGTGTGGGAAGGGTCTGCATTAGCAAAGGACAGGCAAATTAAGGATTGGGATGGGTAATCGGGCTAGGCTGGAGGGGCCTTCACCTTGACGTGGTGAGGGAGCTTGCATGCTTTGGTGATCCAATGAGGTTAGCTGGTGTAATACTCCTGGCGGGGTCACCCTTGCCAGACAGGTCAATGGGGAGAGGCCAGACTAAGCAAGGCACCCGGAAGAAATAAACTCAATGTAACCAAAGCTCCAGGGCCTGATGGATTACACCCCAGAGTTCTTAGAGAACTCAGTTTTGTAATTTCTTTACCATTGTATGAAATATTCAGTGATTCTTTACTTACTGGTATTGTCCCGAGGGACTGGCGTAAGGCAAATGTAGTGCTGATCTTCAAAAAGGGCTCTCGAACTTCCCCAGGTAACTATAGACCTGTAAGCTTAACGTCGAATTGTGGGGAAACTATTTTAGGGGCTTATAAGGGACTACATCCAGGAATATGTAGTGGCTAATAGTATTATAAGTGATAACCAGCATGGTTTTACTAAGGACAGAAGCTGTCAAACCAACCTAATATGTTTCTATGAAGAGGTGAGTAGAAGCCTGGATGGCGGCGCAGCTGTGAATATCGTGTACCTGGATTTTGCAAAAGCGTTTGACACAGTTCCGCATGGATGTCTGATGGGTAAGTTAAAGTCTATCGGTTTGGAAAGTTTAATGTGTAACTGAATTGAAAACTGGCTTAATAATCGTACCCAGAGAGTGGTGGTCAATGATTCCTACTCCGAATGGTCCCCGGTAATAAGTGGTGTACCCCAAGGGTCAGTACTGGGCCCTCTTCTGTTTAACTTGTTAATTAATGATATTGAGAATGGAATTAACAGCAATGTTTCTATCTTTGCAGATGACACCAAGCTTTGTAGTACAGTACAGTCTATGGAGGATGTGCAGATGTTACAGGATGACTAAGGGCCCTATTCCACGGGACGATTATCGTTCAGATTATCGTTAAATCGTTCGAATCTGAACGATAATCGTTCGGTTGAAATGCAGTTAACGATTAACGACCGAACGAGAAATCGTTGATCGTTTAATAAGACCTGGACCTATTTTTATCGTTGCTCGTTCGCAAATCGTTCGCATTGAATAAGACATCGTTCGGTCGTTCTCAATAGATACGAACGCAATAGCGAATAAATAGCGAAGAGAAACGATCGCAATTACGATCATAAGTAACGATTATCGTTCCATGGAAATGAGTGAACGTTTTCAGGTCTTTCGCAATAGCGGTCGTTTGAGATCGTTAATCGTTAACGATTATCCAAACGATAATCGTCCCGTGGAATAGGGCCCTTAGACACACTGAGTGTTTGGGCGTCCACTTTGCAAATGAGGTTCAATGTGGATAAATGTAAAGTTATGCACCTGGGTACTAATAACCCACATGCATCATATGTCCTGGGGGGAGTTACTCTGGGAGAGTCGCTGATGGAGAAGGATCTGGGTGTACTTGTAGATAATAGACTACAGAACAGTACACAATGTCAGTCAGCTGCTTCTAAGGCCAGCAGGATATTGTCATGCATTAAAACAGGCATGGACTCACGGGACAGGGATATAATATTACCGCTTTATAAAGCTTTGGTGCGGCCTCATCTGGAGTATGCTGTCCAGTTTTGGAACCTGATTCATAAAAAGGATGTTCTGGAGCTGGAGAGGGTACAAAGATGGGCAACTAAACTAATAAGGGGAATAGACGTTTAAGGGGAGATATGATTAATTTATTTAAATATATAAATGGCCCCAACAAGAAATATGGGGAAAAGATGTTCCAGGTAAAACCCCCTCAAAGGACAAGAGGGCACTGCCTCCGACTGGAGAAAAAAAAGGTTCAATCTCCGGAGGCGACAAGCCTTCTTTACCATGAGAACTGTGAATCTGTGGAACAGTCTACCGCAGGATCTGGTCACAGCAAAAACAGTAGAGGGCTTCAAAACTGGCCTAGACAAGTTCTTAGACCAAAATAACTTAAATGCATATGTATAGAACCTATCACCCCTCCCCCTTTCCTGTATCCATCCCCTCCTTGGTTGAACTTAATGGACATGTGTCTTTTTTCAGCTGTATTAACTATGTAACTATGTAAGTAAGGGCTGCTATTCTAGAAATTATAAAAATTTTTATAATAGACATATACTATTGACAATACATCTAACACTCTCACTACACATATCAGTCAGCAGGAGACACCACACACATTGCTATTCTCATCTGCTTTTGTTGCTGTTGACTGATGAACCTTGTAATAGGCAAGCAGGAGATAGCAGAACCCCATCAATAAGCCGGATACAGGACTCCAATCTGACTGGGGAAAACCAGGCATCAATCAGTTAATGGACTGGCCCACTTAGTACACCGGCTCATCTGGCATTTGCCTGACTTGTCAGATGGGCAGTTAGGCTCTGCTGTAGTGTCATACAGTGCATAAATTACAACATCATAAAGTGCCATATGCCCTGTGTCCCTCTGCCATCATCCTCTCCAGCAGCCACAGCCCGCACAGCTCTGGGTGTTGAGTCGTGACATCACCATATTATCCAGGAAGTGAAGCCTTGAAGCAGTAGTAAGTGCAGGGAAAAAACACTTTATGTACATTACCCGTAATAAGTGTATATTGGGGATTTGTATAACTTTTGGGGGGCAATACAATACTTCTCCTTTAAATGATAAGTCAGCCTAATTCTTGCTCCCACTAGGGGCCATTCATTGTATGCAGATTCCCACAACTCCTATTTAATTAACAGTTCCATGATAAACTTTGTATCTGGTATATTGGGCATTTTTGTATCATACAAACCCTAGACATATAATACTGTGATGTTACACGCACCCATAGCCATTCCTATAAAGGTGACATTTCTGTTATTTCCACCTCTCTCACCAATTGCTACTTTCTCATCAAATGACGACAGTAGAATAGTGGAGATTGATCTAAAGAACTAAAGTTTTTTTTTTTTTTTCAACTTTTTAAAATATTACATCTTCTGTTGTATTGTAAGTTTATTATTATTCTGAATAAAAAGACTTACAAACAGCCACGTCATCATTACAGTCATAAATCAGGTATACCATTGATCATAGCTACAGCTAGATGGCAGCATAGGATGCATTGAAGTTGTATAGCTTTCAGCCACAGCATCAAGCTACTAATAGAGCAGCACCTTCATATTTTGAAAGAGATTCTTAAGAACATGAAGCTGCCCTATAGATTGTCAGCTACTTTCTATGCTGCAGCAGTGATACTGTTAGGGTAACATGCACCCTATGTAACATACTAATCTCTACTGATACTGTTATAGAAACCTCATACTTCAACCTGTTTGCTTGGCAGGACAGATTAAACAGAGTCAATCTATTTACTGGACAGTAACTACCCATCCTTCCAAGTGGCTATGTACTGTAGTCAGATGCATGGCTATATAAAGTATAGTGTGCAAAGGTATCACTTAGGTGCTAGTGCAAAATCAGGCCCTCCTGTCAGATAAGACAAAATGAATTAATGGTAGGAGGGGTGTTTTTACTGAATCAGACCTCAGTGTCAGGCCCCAGGCATAATATAGACCCCTAACATAATATAGAGCCCAGTATCATATCCCAGCATATTATAGACCCAGGAATCAGGCCCTCAGTATATCATACACCTTAGTATAAGGCCCCCAGCATAATACAGACCCTAGTATCAGGCCCCCAGCATAATACAGACCCCAATATCAGGCCCCCAGTATATTATAGACCCAGTATTAGATCCAAACATATTATAGACCCAGGAATCAGGCCCTCAGCATATCATACTTCTTAGTATAAGGCCCCCAGCAGAATACAGACCACAATATCAGGCCCCCAGTATATTATAGACCCAGTATTAGATCCAGACATATTATAGACCCAGGAATCAGGCCCTCAGCATATCATACTTCTTAGTATAAGGCCCCCAGCAGAATACAGACCCCAGTATCAGGCCCCCAGTATATTATAGACCCAGTATTAGATCCAGACATATTATAGACCCAGGAATCAGGCCCTCAGCATATCATAAACCCCAGTGGAAGGCCCCCAGCATATTATAGACCCCAGTATCAGGCCCCCAGCATAATAGAGACCCCAGTATCAGGCTTACAGCATATTATCGACTCAAGTATCAGGCCCCCAGTATATTATAGACCCAGTATCAGATCCAAACATATTATAGGCCCAAGTATCAGGCAGGGTTGAAAGTAAAATAAAGTTCCTCCCTTATGGTAACATAGGTCTGCCCCTGCAGATTATGAGGATGTAGCTGGACAGGTACTGGTCTGAAGGCCTGGCCGCAGTGGCATAACTAGCAGGGTCGCAGCAGTCGCCGCTGCGACCCGGCCCGCCACAAGGGGGGGCCCGCTGGGCCCCTGAAGCCCCCCCCCATCAATCACTCTTGTGACCGCAAGCATTGTGTTGCTTGCGGTCACAAGAGGCCGTCTCCGTCTGCCCCGGATCATGCGCTGCTGCCGGGGGTGTCGCGTCCTATCCCCGGCAGCGCGCGCATCATAGAGTTCACTGCTCCGGCACAGGGAGCGCACATTAGAGATGCTCCCTGTGCTGGAGGTCCCAGGATCCCGAGGATCGCCGGGGGAGCGCGTTGTTAGGTGAGTTGTGTGTGTTTTTTTTATTTATTTTTATTTGTTTTAATAAAGGAAAGAGGGGGCTATCTATAGGAGGGAAGGGCCATTTATAAAGGAGGGGGGAGAGGTGGCCATCTATAAAGGGGGGCAAGAGAGGGGGACCTTCTAGAGGGGGGGTATCTATAAGGGGGGGAGGGGGGGGGGGAGACCATCTATAAGGGGGGGAAGAGTGGGACCATCTATAGGGGGGGAGGGGACCATCTATAAGGGGGGGAAGAGGGGGACTATCTATAAGGGGGGGGGAGAGGGAACCATCTATAAGGGGGGGAAGAGGGGGATCATCTATAAGGGGGGGAAGAGGGGGGCCATCTATAGGGGGGGGAGAGGGGGACCATCTATAAGGGAGGGGGACCATCTATAAGGGGGGGAAGGGGCCATCTATAGCAGAGGGGGCCATCTATAGGAGAGGGGGCTATCTATAGGAGGGTGGGAGAGGGGGCTATCTATAAGGGGGCAATATATAAGGGGGGAAGGGGCCATCTATAAGGGGGGGCATCTATAAGGGGGGCAACATAGGGGGAGAGGGGGCTTTCTATAAGAGGGGATATACAGAGGGGGCATCTATAAGGAGGCTACATAGTAGGAGGCATATACTATAAGGGGGGATACACAGAGGGGGCATCTATAAGGAGGCTACATAGTAGGAGGCATATACTATAAGGGGGGATACACAGAGGGGGCATCTATAAGGAGGCTACATAGTAGGAGGCATATACTATAAGGGGGGATACACAGAGTGGGGACCATCTATAAGGAGGCTACATATAGGGCATACACTATAAGGAGGTAACATAGTGTCAGGGTTACCCACTAAATGAGGCCAATACAAATGTGCAGTTTGTAGAGAGATTACGATGGTGTCAGAGTGAGGAGTCTAATATGTCTGTCTGGCAGATTCTGTGGATTCGTGGCTCGGAGAAGTTCTCATAATGGCCGAGAGCAGATGGAGAAGAAGATAAAGAGGGAAGAACTCCAATCAGAGAAGACGTCCCCTGTGAGTTACCTGATGTAACTGCACTGTAATGTATATGGTGTCTAGAGCCTGTGTGGAGCTGCGTCCACCTCTATATGACTGGATGCGGTGATACGTGTACAGTGGATGTTATTCAGTAGCAGCGGTGGTGTTAGTAGGTGGTGGTGTTAGTAGCAGCGTTGGTGTTAATCAGTATGTGGTGGTGTTACTCAGTATGTGGTGGTGTTAGTCAGTAGCAGTGGAGGTGTTAGTCAGTATGTGGTGTTGTTAGTCAGTAGCAGTGGTGGTGTTAGTCAGTATGTGGTGGAATTATTTGTTACTTGCTATCTGGTACTATGTTTTATTGGTCTTAGTATACAGGATTTGGTCAGTAACAATATGGCGGTAATATGTGTGGTGATAATATTTTCTCTTCCTATCTTAAGATCGTTATTCGTAATATCTGTCTTGGTGTATATATATATATATATATATATATATATATATATATATATATATATATACACATATACCAATAGCATCACTTGGTCGAGGAAGGGGGGGGGGCCCAAGTTGACCTCTCGCACCAGGGCCCAGGAGTCATTAGCTACGCCCCTGCCTGGCCGGATGCCTCCACATGGGTCCTTGGATACTGGCTACAGAGTCCTTTTGCAGTGTTCTCTCCACTGACTTAAGTAAAGATACCTTAAAGAAGTTGATGCCTTTCCTCGGGAGCTGGAATAGGGTTCAAGCTTCAGCAGTATACAGTCTATTTCTTCACAGAAGCTGTTAGCCTTAAGCGGTCTTACATCAGAATGGCCTGGCTTGGCCTAATACCTGAAGGGCTTCAGATGGTGTCAGACTCTCTCCATAAACTCTCTTTTCTCAGCTACTTTCCTACAACTATGGGCATATATAGAGGGGCCAATTAACATAACTCCTTTCTATTCTAGAAACTTTCATGTAAAATACAACGGCAGCAATACCTTTTTAAAGCTCAGTAGGTGGCAGCATTGCTTACCAATTTGTGATTGGTGACCCTTCTGCCTACTATGAATACAGTGGTCCCTCTGGTTACAATATTGCTTGGTTCCAGGATGACTATTGTATGTTGAAGATATTGTATCTTGAGACCAAAACTGTATGGGGAACTGGTAATTGTTTCTGAAGCTCCAAAATGTCATCCTAAAATGATAAGAAATTAAGAAAAATAAGCAGATCAGTAATATGGATAAAGCAAGACCTCACAACACTTAGAAAGCTACTGTACAGATCACATGGGTCCCAGAAGAATAAAATGAACCTGTCCTCACCTTTTGCCCAAAGGAGAAACTTATCCTGGCCCAGGTAAAGAGCAGTACATGTAGTTTCACAATGTACTGTAGAGAGGAGATACCAGACACACACAGCAGTACAGGACATGTAGTATCACACTGTACTGTAGAGAGGAGATACCAGACACACACAGCAGTACAGGACATGTAGTATCACACTGTACTGTAGAGAGGAGATACCAGACACACACAGCAGTACAGGACATGTAGTATCACACTGTACTATAGAGAGGAGATACCAGACACACACAGCAGTACAGGACATGTAGTATCACACTATACTGTAGAGGAGATACTAGACACACAGCAGTACAGGACATGTAGTATCACACTGTACTGTAGAGAGGGGGTTCCAGACACACATAGCAGTACATGACATGTAGTATCACACTGTAATGTAGAGAGGAGATACTAGACACACACAGCAGTACAGGACATGTCGTATCACACTGTACTGTAGAGGAGATACTAGACACACAGCAGTACAGGACATTTATCACACTGTACTATAGGGGAGATACTAGACACACACAGCAGTACAAGATATGTAGTAGCACACTATACTGTAGAGAGGAGATACTAGACACACAGCAGTACAGGACATGTAGTTTCACACTGTACTGTAGAGGAGATACTAGACACACAGCAGTACAGGACATGTAGCATCCCACTATACTGTAGAGAGGAGATATTAGACACACAGCAGTACAGGACATGTAGTATCACACTATACTGTAGAGAGGAGATACTAGACACAGCAGTACAGGACATGTAGTATCACACTATACTGTAGAGAGGAGTTATTAGACACACAGCAGTACAGGACATGTAGTATCACACTGTACTGTAAAGAGGAGATACTAGACACACACAGCAGTACAGGACATGTAGTTTGACACTAGACAGTCACTGCATGCACCTCAGAAATACTGGGATTTTACTAGTAAAATGCAGGCCCGCTTCTGCCATGAGGCGGAATGAGCCTTCCGCTTCAGGCGGCAGATTTTGCGGTCCGGCAGGGGGCGGTATTATGTCCCCCCTGCTGTCATTTTTGTTAAGTATCACTTAACAAAAATGACAGCGGCCGCTCACCTGTCCCGTCGCCCGCGCTCTCCACATCCCGTCAGGTCCCGCAATGTCACCCTGCAGCTGTCACGGACCTCCAGGCTGTGTTGAGTCGGGGACGCGCTGGGGTGATCAGGTCGCGCGGGACCGCCCCGCGCGACCCGATCACCCCACTCACTCACCACAGCCTGGAGGTCCGTGACAGCTGCAGGGTGACATCGCGGGACCTGACGGGATGTGGAGACAGCAGAGAGCGCGGGCCGGCTGCGGCGTGGGACAGGTGAGTGGATGGCTGCGGCGACGGGGGGGAGGGGGGGAGTGCTGGCCATCACTCGGGGCGGCCGCCTGAGGTTTGCCTCAGGCGGCAGAAACCCCAGAATCGGCCCTGGTAAAATGGGCACTTATTATTGGTCAATCATCTAACTATTCACATGTGCCGCAGATCCTGACTGTCTGTAGCATTGTATGTTGAGTCTAGTCTCAAGTTACGATGGTCCAGAAAGGGCATATACAGTACATTTTCAATTCCTGATCTAGAAAAGCTGTGAGTTACTCAAAGTTAACTCCACAGATGTTATTACACAGTTTTCCTATACTGATAAATCACAAACTCCTTTATATTTGAGACATTATTCACTGAGTTTCCACTGTGCAACTATTCAGGGCTGTAGATAAGCTGGGAAATAATTCCATGGGATTTGTAATAACTGTCATATTGATTATAGCTCAGCTTTCTGGACACAGATCTAACTATCCATAGGCTGTATCCATGTTTTCCCTGACTTTCTAGGGCTGCATGCAACTTCTTCAGCCACCGGTAACCGGAAAGCCGAACACTCAGGCTCGAGCTGCGCTCATCTCTAGCAGAAATTACAGTATATTAGGTAATTGCTATACATGCAGTTTCTTAAACACTGGCTCTTTAGCAAGAACGTATTTTGCCCCTTTATTTTTATCATGTCTGTTTTTTTCAGCTACTTGCGGCTTGGTTGTTGTATTTATTGCTGGTTTGCACAGTCCTGCTGCTATGCTGGAGGCTATATGATATCTATTGTCTTGTTCTTCATTCAGCATTAGTTCAGCAACACCATATGTAAACCGGTAATACTGTTATGCGCTGCTTAGAAACCAAACAGAAGCTGCAGGTGAAGGTAAGGCTATAGCCACAGTTTACCCAGGATGTCGCTGCTGCTCGTGTGTGGCTGATCCCAGTGTCTTCTGGGCACTCACTGGTGTCACCAGCAATGTTCCCTTCAGGGTTTGGCAGCTGCTGAGTGGAGTGGTTAGAGAACTGGGCAATGTTCCAACAAAGGAGGTTGACCTAAAAACCTATCATAAGAGCATTAGTACGTGAGTCAAAGGTAACATAGGGTAGTCCTGCACTTACTAACAGCGCTACTGCAAAGACCAATATAACCAATGTCTCCATACAGTGCCCGTATATTGTTAGATACTAGTATCATATAGTAGCTCTGTATGTGATATACATGATAACAGTTGCACCCAAAAGCCCTAACTGTGTCCCATATAGTAATATTTACCCTGTATCCTCATATAGTAATTATGCCCCCATATAGTAATAATGCCCCAACTGTGTCTCCTATAGTAATAACTTCCCCTGTGCCCTCCTATAGTAATTATGCCCCCCTATAGTAATAATGCCCCCACTGTGTCTCATATAGTAATAACTTCTCCTGTGCCCTCCTATAGTAATTATGCCCCCATATAGTAATAATGCCCCAAATGTGTCTCCTATAGTAATTATGGAATTATGCCCCCATATAGTAATAATGCCCTCACAGTGTCTCAAATAGTAATAACTTCCCCTGTACCCTCCTATAATAATTATGCCCCAATATAGTAATAATGCCCCCACTGTGTCTCCTATAGTAACAACTTCCCCTGTGCCCTCCTATAGTAATTATGCCCCAATATAGTAATAATGCCCCCACTGTGTCTCCTATAGTAACAACTTCCCCTGTGCCCCCCTATAGTAATTATGCCCCCATATAGTAATAATGCTTCCACTGTGTCTCATATAGTAATAACTTCCCTTGTGCCCCCCTAAAGTAATTATGCCCCTATATAGTGATAATGTCCCCACTGTGTCTTATATAGTAATACCTTCCCCTGTGCCTTGATATAGTAATAATGCCCCTTTACTATCTACTTATTAATAATGCCCCCATATAGAAATAATGTCCCTGAGTCTCCATATAGTAATATTGTCTCCTCTTCTCCTCCATGCAATAATAATGCCCCATGTGCTCCGCCATATAGTAATAATGTCCCCTGGAATTGGGAAATTCCCACCAGGCATTGTCACCTTTAAAGGGAACCTGGGTCAGTCACCTGGGTGGTCCCTGTAGCTTCTCTTCGCCCTGATTGATCTCTCCCTATATCCTTTCCTCTTTATACCCTTTCCCTATATCATCACCTGGTAGAATTGTAAAAATAAGACCAATGTGAGAAATCTGTGTGGACCTAATACCCCTAACAGACTGATGGTGGGGCATTATTATACGATGGCAGGACCCTGCTGTGAGCTGGTCACTACAGGGCGACGCTTATTTCTGCAGAACAATGGAATAGTGTGTGCCCCTCACTCCTGGCAGTGCTGAGTCCATGCAGCCTGATCAACCTTCACAACTACAAGCAAACTCCGCAGGATCATGTAATATTGTGTAATGTGACTGTCTATCGGCTAGAAAGGTTTCAGGGATTTTTAGTAGATGTGAACTCTAGTAACCCTTGAAAGCAGTGACACTGATGAGGTGAATGCCCTGCAATAAGACTCGGTGGTGAGAGGCTTGCGTTGCATCACCGCTGGCTTCATTTCTTTAGGAAAGCCAGCCCACCTCAGAGTCATCACATCACCCTATCTCCTAGCAACACCCACACATCTCTGCTGATTGGTTGGGAGACGCCCACCGCCGCACACCTCACATCTGAATGGAGGGCTCTTTCATTAACAAAATGACTAGAAGAATTGATTTTACATGTCAGCATGTATATATATATATATATATATATATATATATATATATATATATATTAGATACAGATATACAGAGGTAGAAGTGAACCGAGACATTCTTGCAAAGCCAAAACCAGTCACGCCTCTGGTCTGTTGAGGTGAAGCTGGGCATGCAGGGGTTAATCCTGTAGAATGAGGTTTCCTGGACAGGAGCGGTGACAGTGAAATATTTAAATCTGTTATGAGACACCAGAGCAGAGCATTGGCTGAGAGGAGCAGCATGATCGCAGGAAGAAGTCAGTGACTCAGGGCTACCCAGGTTCAGAACAGGGTGACAAACAGACAGAAACTTCTGTGTTGACTTAGCACCTCAGCAGTTTGATATGGAACTATTGATTCAGTTAATATTCCATATGGACACATTTAAAATAATAGAAATATTTTTTTTCTACCTGGTTAAAAAAATTTTGTTTAAATGTATCTAGGTTTTTCAATTACTTATTTACAAAGTTTTTGAGAATATTAGGCTACGTGCACACAGAGCAAAAGTGGCGGAAATGAACATGTTCATTCTTCAGCGCGGGTAGAGAAGGCGCACAAACCTCTCATAGACTGACATTATGACAGGGAGGCTGGCGGCATTCCGCCACTTTTTCTACGTGTGAATATAGCCTTACTGATGGAGGAGCGACAGCTTTCTCCTCTGTAAATGGTTTATATAGTCCAGTCCTAATATGATTATTAGAGAATATGCCTCAAAAATGGTTACCATCAGTGGCGTAGCTACCATAGAGGCAGGAGAGAAGGGGACGGGGATGTGGAGGAGAAGGGGACGGGGATGCACAGGGAAGATAAGAGCCATCCTGTGTCCTTCTGCTTAAAGGAGACCTGTCACCCCCGTGCCGGGGTGACAGGCTCCCGACCCCCCGTTACAGCCCCCTATACTCACCTGATCCCGCCGGGTTCCGCTTCTGGATCCGGTCGGGTCACGGAGATATGAGCTCCAGAAGCCCGGCAGGAGAGCCCGACGCTCATAGAGAATGAATGGGGTGTCCGATGCTCCGTCATTCTCTATAGGCATCGGACTCTCATGTGAGCGCGCGCGCCGGGCTTTGGGCGCTCATATCTCCGTGACCCGACCGGATCCAGAAGCGGGACCCGGCGGGATCAGGTGAGTATAGGGGGCTGTAACGGGGGGTCGGGAGTCCTCTTTAACCCCTTGTGTACTACAGTGTGTGAGTGACCCAAAGTTCAATTACAATTCAATTGCAACACAAAAAAGGGTTAAAAGCAGAAGAGAAGGAGATCTGTGCTTGACTGCTCTGATATACCCCTGATCTCTGCTCTCCAAGCTCCTGCAAAGGTCAGGGGGTATCAGTGCACTAGCCATCTCCTTCTGTTCTTTTTTTTTTTATCCCTTTTTGTGTTGCAGCATGTAACTGGGGCTTGTGTCACTTACACACTTTAGTACATAAGGGGTTAAGCAGAAGGTAGTCTGCTCCTGCACCTACTGTATGTATTTAACTATAACAGATCCTAATGGGCCCTTATGGTTAAATACAGTGGACTGACAGAGCAAGCAGCCATTGGCTCTCTGCTCTGCCAATCACTCTTGTGACTTTCTCTGGCCACAAGAGGCCACCGAGCCTAAAAATTAAATCTCTTGTGGCCAGAGGCAGTCACAGCCTGCACAGCTCTGGGAGTCGGGGTGTGTCATCACCATTTTATGCAGGAAGTGACATCACCATGTTATCCAGGAAGTGACATCACCATGTTATCCAGAAAGTGACTCCCTGATGCAATAGTAAGTGCAGGGAAAAAGCACTTTATAACCATATCCCGTAATAAGTGTATATGGGCATTTGCATAACTTTTGGGGGGTAATACAATACTTAGATAAAAATTTTCGCCAGACTTCTCCTTTAACTATAATGGCTGCAAATGCTGAGACGAGTTTGTCTTGGAAGTGGCAGCAGTCAGCAGACCTAAAGACACCGCAGGAAGACGCGGGAGCCCAGTCAGGTAAGAATAAGATGTTTATGTTTTATATAAGGGCAGGACAATATTAACAGTTCTGGAGTGCTAGAGTACCCTGTTAAATTAAACCTGTCACCTGCTTTTTGCTGACTAAAGTAAAGGCTTTTTACCCTGAATCAAGAGATTTAAAAGATTTCAATTTGTCACTGCTCAAGTTAGGACATAAAGCCCATGGGGTGTTCCCGGTGCTGCAAAAGCCCAGCAACTTTCAGGCTGACAATCTAAATATACTGGATGTTTACATGCAGGCATTGCAGCAAAAGGGGAGAAGGGGCCTGACATTGCTGCCTTTTGCAGACACGGGGAAACACCCCATGGGCTTCATCTCCTAATCTCCATAACGTTTCTAAAGATTATATTTCAGCGCTGGAGCATCAGACTAAAATAAGAGTGATATCTCCTCCTCTCTTTTTTTTTCAATAAAAAGCTGCTGACAGGTCTATTTGATGGATCCAAACCCCCTCTCCAATAGGGATCCCCTCAATAATGCCCAGCTGTTCATCTAATCAACAAAACTGATGTCATCATAAAGATCTTGTGGCTGTAATATTGGTCATATTGCACTTGTGTATACCAGTTATCTGCCTACTTCTGCTACAATACACCCACTGCTCCTGTATCACTACATGATTGGCCAGGAAGCTGGAAAAGCTGCTGTGCATATTGGTATTCACCAGATGTATCAATATTGATCAACATTACAGATGAGTGCGACTCAAGCAACCCCCATTCGGATAGCTCGCCATTTGGCTGTATCATAGGCTGGATCCATGTTTTCCAGGACTCCCTAGGGCAGCATCCAACTTTGTCAGCCACCGGTATTTAAATACTGAGCGTTCCGACTCAGTCATGATCATCTCTAATCAACATATTTAAAGTTTAACTCTCCTTGAAACTTACACATCAAAATTACCTACAGTGGACACAAGCACATCAGTATTAGACCATGGAGCAATGTAAGAAGGCATCCTGTTCTGAGGAATTACATTTCCTTTTATATCACATGAATAGAGGGTTCCCACGCGGGCAAGAGATGGCACCAAGATGCACTATGGGAAGAAGACAAGGCGGCGGAGGCAGTGGGATGCTCAGGGAAATATTCTACTGGGAAACTGGCTTGGGTACTGGCATTTATGTGGATGCAGGGCCTATTCCAGCTCTTCTCCTCTTCACAGTAGTTTCATCTCTCTCATCTTCCTCTCTGTTGCCACTTAAAAATTAAGTTTTTTTTCCTTGTGCAGTGTGCAGATCTTTGGGTCTGGAGGCTAAAAAGCCACCCTTTCGGTCCTTTCAAAGCACCACCTGAGGTGAGAAATTCAACCCACCTCATGGATCAAGAAGCCCTCTGTAGATGTTGCTTTGACATACAGTATACCACCTACCAATACAGGCCACCTACCAATACAAACAGCAGTATAATGTGACATGCCACACTTAGGTGGTGATTTGGCCTCAGAATTTCCCAGATCTTAGGGGGCCTATTCCACGGAGCAATAATCGGCCGAATTGGCCCGATTCGGACGGTTATCGCTCGGTGGAATAGAGAGAACGATCAGCCGATGATCTTTGTCATCGGCTGATCGTTCATTTACGCTACGTGGAATAACGGTGCGCGGCGGGCGACCGACGATCTCACAAGCATCATACATTACCTGTCCAGGCGCAGGTCTTCTCCTTCTCCCGGTCCCACGCCGCAGCAGCTTCAGAGCGGTCTGTCTGAAGTAACAGACTGCTCAGCCATACACTGGCAAGGACCGCCGTGGCCAGTGATTGGCTAAGCGGTCTGACAGCTCAGTCAGGCCGCACCGAAGCTGTTGCGGCGTGGGACAGGGAGAAGGAGAAGACCTGCGCCTGGACAGGTAAAGAATGAAACAAGGGCTACAAGGACATCAGTAACGATGTCCCTGCAGCACTCGCTAAACGATTGTAGGGCCATGGAAAAGGCCCAGTAAACGAGCGCCGATCTAGTCTCAAGACTGATATTACCAATAATACCAGCATATTACCGCCATACTGTCACTAACCAAAGCCTGTATACTGTGACCAATATTGCCAATATTACCAGTACACAAGGGGAAAATATTACCACCATAACCACTACCATCACCACCATATTGTTACTGACCAAATCCTGTATACTAAATCCAATAAAACACAGTACCAGATTACAAGTAACAAATAACACCACCACATACTGACTAATGCCACCACTGCTTCTGAATAATCCACTGTACACAGACCAATATCACCTCATCCAGTCATATAGAGGTGGACGCAGCTCCACACAGGTTATATACACCATATACATTACAGTGCAGTTACATCAGGTGACTCACAGGGGGTGACTCACAGGGGACGTCTTCTCTGATCAGAGTTCTTCCATTTTCATCTTCTTTCTCCATCTGCCCTGGGCCATCATGAGAACTTCTCCGAGCCACGAATCCACAGAATCTGCCAGAGAAACATTAGGCTCCTTACTCTGGCACCATCCTCATATCTCTACAAACTGCACATCTGTATTGGCCCCTTTAAGCTCTCATTTAGTGGGTAGGCTGACTCTATGTGACCCCCCTTATAGTATATGGCCCCCTCTGTGTGGTCCACTATAGTACATGCCACATTGCATACCCCCCCTGTGTAGTCCCCCTTATAGATGGCCCCCCAATGTTTCCCCCTTATAGATGGTCCCCCCTGTAGCCTCCTTATAGATAGCCCCCATGTTATCACCCTTATAGATGGTCCCCCCATGTTATCCCCCTTATAGATGGCCCCCCCATGTATCCCCCTAATAGATGGTCCCCCCTGTATTCCCCCTTATAGATGGTCCCCTATGTATCCCCCTTATAGATGGGCCCCCATGTTTCTCCCTTATAGATGGTCCCCCATGTATCCTCTTATAGATGGTCCCCCCTGTATCCCACCTATAGATGGTCCCCCATGTTTCCCCCTTATAATGTGCAAATAATGTGCAAAAAAGAAAAAACAACAACACAACTCACCTGACACCTCGCTCCAACGCCGTGGCTCTACTCTCCTCCTGTCCTCCGGTCTGGCTGTCATTTGACACGCGGTTCCCGGCGACACAAGCATCAGTGAGCTCTGTGCGCGCCAGGGATGTTACTTCCGGCACTCTGGGTGCTTGTTAGAGACGCTGTGTGTGTCGGAAGTACTTCCCCAGCGCACACTGACCTCACTGATGCGTGTGCTGCCGGGGATGGGACCGTGCTGAGCCTGGAGCCGCGCGTCAGACGAATTGCTTGCGGTCACAAGGGGGAATTGGGGGGGGGGCTCACGGGCCCCCCTTGGTAGCAGCCCGGTCGTGGTGGTGACCGCAGTCGCTACGCCACTGTCTGTGGGATATGAAATCAAGTTTGACCCATGGAGGTCCCCATATGCCCATGGCCTTCAATATAAGGTGTATTGGGCTCTCCTTAACGACCACCAACAGATGATGTCAGTGGACATAGGACATAATGACAGCCTCACCCAGGGCCGGATTAAAGGGAGGGCACCAGGGGCACGTGCCTCGGGGCCTCCACCACTTGGGGGCCTCCACCAGCCCAAACATGGAAGTGGGGTTTGTGAAAAAAAAGCAAACAGTAGAGGATACACAACCTCACACAGAGTGTTGTGTATCCTCACTGTTTGCTGCTAACCATGGCTGCAGCAGCCTGTGTGTCCTGTGACTCCTGCTTCTCCCTGTGAGGACTGTGATATGGCTGGGAGACAGGACACCAGGGCAGCTGCAGGACGGGATACCCTGCTCAGTGTGAGCTAAAGGACCTGTGGTGATGTTAGGCCCATGTGATGTGGGAGGAGCCAGACTCTGCAAGCTGTCGGAAAGGATGTGTATGGAGAGGAGCTCATGTCCGTATGAGCAGGTAACCAGCCCTTCAATGTACACACAAACACCACAGCACTGCCTGTTACACACACACACACACACACACACACACCTGCCTATTACACATACATATCTCTTATTAATGCTCACACACATACAGATCTGCTACTCTCCACATTGCCCCCTTAATGCCATCCCCCCCCCAGTATCCACAACAATGCCCACATTTTGCGGTGAGACCCAATACCCCTTCAGTGGCACAGTGCACAGTATTGCTGTACTGCTGGACAAATAGCCTCTGGCCCATTACCACATAGTGGCTGCCATGTTGCTGTTATATAGCATCTAGATTAACCAGGCTGAAGTTGGTTTCTTATTCAGCGGTTTCTTATTCAGAGGATTTTTATTTTTCCTGTTTTAGCCATTATTCCTGCAGAAAATTATATAATATTATATATTATTAGTAAATTATATAATATTAGTATAATATTCATAACCTGCTTGTAAGTGAGCTGCCCTGAGGGGATAGGTGATAAATATGGCCAAAAGGACCCCACGGTTGGCATAAAAATGGGCATCAAAGTAAAAACACAAAATTATGATTTAAAAATAAAATTGACTTTGGACCACTGATCTCACACTGATAATAGGCAGAGAGGTGCCCCACATGAAATTAAATGAAAACTGACAGTTTTCAACACTGAATTTGAAAAAAATTAACATCTACAAACATTTTCACTACAATTTATGAAGAGCATGGTGTCACAGCCGTGTATAATGTTCATGAACATTATAAATCCCCTACAGTAAGGCAGCCATTTGTATGGATGGCTGTATAGTTTTCTTTTTTTTTGTGTGGGTGTGGGTGTGGGTGGGGGGAATGAGAGGCCCCAAACAAAATTGTCGCCCGGGGCCTCCACCAACCTTAATCCGGCCCTGGCCTCACCCATTTGTTCTGGCTGAGATAAGCTGCAGTCAGAACTCTCTGGCTGCGGCTTACCCCTTCCCATAGAGAACACAAGATCACTTGCCCATGCCATACATTTCTGTGTATGCTCACAGCTGTCACTCATTGCCAGACATCTGTCATTCAGGGGAGAGGCCCAGATATACTGCTGCTTACTTAAATGGTCCCTGCTGTGTCAGCCAGGGGTCCTCTATACCAGAAGCACATTCTAATTATTTTCTTTATATAGTATAGAGTATTTGCCAGTGCCAGCTACAATTACACTTTTACACAATTATTTAATTCTGCGGTTTGTAGGGAAAACCTTATTCATTCTCAGTCTGCTGGTGTTTCAGGAAAAGGACAAGAGACCCCATTGTTTGGAACAGGAGGGTCACCCCTGCTTCAGCTATATTAACATAGTGTTACCCTGGCTATAAAAGGTTTTATAGCTTTCCTTCTGAACATTGTGGCACTTAAATAGGACCAGAACTAAAGGGGTGTATAAAGCAAGTATATTCATCTGGACACACTGTATTACACCCACACAGCACAACCAACAGGGCAATAAATAGGTATTTGGATTATGAGCATAATTCGTTCTGGGACTGTGCTTGTATTCCAAATCATTGTTAAAGCAAAGCAAATTTTCCCATAAGGAATCATTAAACTTTAGACAAATGGCTCGAAACCCCAAAAATAATGACTTTTTTTATTCTGAATAACATGTAAAACAAATGAAACAAACATTCAGAAACAGCTGGATATGTCATATAATAAGTCACTGTACAGTATAGCAATCAGCATGTGGAGTATAATGTATAGTAACTGTATAAACCTGAAAAACAGTTTGTAGATAAAAGAATGGAACTGCAGATCCCTATAATACAGGAGCGTAGTACAACAGGCTAGAATAGAGAAGCAGGGCTGCTGTCAGAGGTCTGTGTGGTCACATGACCACAATGGGGAAGGTATGTGTCTTCAGCATGGACCAATCAGGAAGTGAGAGTCAAACAGCTGTGCAGGAGGACAGTGACATTAACTTTTCTATTTTATACAGTAGTGTGTATAGCGTGTAAGTGCAGGCACATTATAGCAGCAGTGTGTATATCTGAGTGCGAGTGTAGGCACATTATAGTAGCAGTGTGAATGGCAGTGTGTGAGTGCAGGCACATTATAGTAGCAGTGTGAATGGCTGTGTGTGAGTGCAGGCACATTATAGCAGAGACTGCAGGGAGGAATGAGCAGAACATACGTGGGAAAAGTATAACAACACTCTCTGTCCAGGGTGAGAGGGGTTACAGCTATGAAGAGATTACCCCTACTGTCCTGTCCCCTGATGGAAACCCCAGCCTGAAGTCGATTTGCTATGATTTGGAAGGTGAGGGAGACTTCCTGGGTCAGAGTACAGTGCTGTAGACAACGATATGCAGACCATGCCCCTCCCCGACACCCCCTCCCACCCAGTACAGGGAGCTCTTAAACCAAAGCAATGCTCTTAAGCCAAGTCACAATTTTGAAAAACTGAAAGCTCTTCTTGCAAGTTACTCTTAAACTAAGGTACTACTATATATATATATATATATATATATATATATATATATATCACACTTGCCTCCTCCCGATATGCCGCTCTTTTCCTTCCCTTGTTTCACTGCATGGGCAATAACCACCGTGGCAATTCATAGTAAAAATAATAAAAATTAGTACGTACAGGTCCCCACATGTCACTGCTACTTTCTGGTTCTTGGTGACGCATTGTCCCCATATGAAGTGTCTGCCCAGCCCTTTACTGACATAGTGGTCCAATTCCTGCAGAGACGACACATCTTCAGGAACAAGAAATAGCACGGACGATTGAGAACCAGGAGCATTGGTGTGGCAGCGGTGGGCACTCAGGGTACTGTAGGTGAGAGTTATTTCTTAATAATTTTTCCTACCTCCAGGCAGATATACAACATTTTACCCCCAGAAAACCCCAGTGCCACCTGCACTATGTCAGAATACCCCTTTAAATTATAGGTAATATGTGTCAGTGGGGGTCCGACTGCTTGGACCACCATTCAAGTCATGATTGGACATGTGCGTTGCCACTCTATTCAACTTTTTGGGCTAGACGAAGAGAGCTAAGCACTGTGCAAGTCTCTTTCTTGGGAGGGGGGGGGGGGGGGCAAACTCAAATATACAGTGAGCCAAAAAGTTGCGGGCCAACCATAATATATGATCAATTACTAGACCATGACAGGTAAAGGATAGAATGGTAGAGGGCAACTTTAAGGAAAGTTTAGGAGAGGCAATTAGGCCCCCCTGCACCCCCTATGATTGCAACTAACCCTCTCTGCCCTCTATGACTGTATTTAACTCCTCGGCCCCTCACATCTGTAATGAAGCCCCCCGTGTCCTCCACATCTGCAGTCAACCCCCTCTGCCTCCCCATGTCTGCAATTAAGCCCCTTCACATGCCCCACACCTGCAATTTACCCCCTCACATCTTCATTAAAGCCCCCCTGCATCCCCCCCCATGCCTGAAATTACCCTCTCTGCCCCCCCCCCCCCAATGCAATTGACTTCTTCACCCCCTCCCCCCCACACCTACAATTAACCCACCACCCCAGCAACCACCATCGTGTATAACCAGTGTCGGACTGGGGTACCTTGGGCCCACCAGGGAATTTAATTCTAGGGGCCCACCCTACATACACCAGTCATAACCAGCGCCAAATCTTTCACATTACTAAAGCCACTTTGCACAGAGCTGTGTATGTGACCAGCGATGCTCGCTCACTGCTAGTAACTTACCAACAGGTTTAGGTATAAGAGGGAGAGTTACAAATGAATGCACATAACTCACAGACATGTGCAGCAGTCCTGGGGCATTATATGTCATCCTCGAGTTGCTAAACAGGGAGGCCCACTAATGGGTAGGGCCCACCGCAGGATTCCCCTGATCCCCTGTGGGCCAGTCCGAGCCTGTGTATAACTAATAACCATTTCGCTGCACAGGACGCCATAGAAGAGAAATGGCCATCCGTTTATTCACCTGGCTGCTAGGATTGTGGTGTTCCCCTTATCTAGGACTCCTCACTGGAGGGACGCATCCACCTCCACATCATGTACCACCCATGACACACATATCGGTGCCCTAAGCATGGCTGGGCTGCGGCCTAGTATGCTGGCTCCTTTATCCATCGTCATGGGTGGTACGCACAGCAGTGACATGGACACTTCCTGCCCGACATCCCATTGACAGGCCCGCTAGGCGGGCCAACAAATATTTGCACCAGATCTGGCCCGCCGGCCAGAGCATGACACCCCTCAGAAAACTGCTTCAATGGATCTTGAACATTGAGGGAGATTTAGTAAGATTATATATGATAATACAATAATGCACATGATAGGAGCATCTGTGGCACTGGCTGTCTCATTGTTATAGTACTAGCAGCCTGCACATCATCATAGAGGCATCAGTAGCTGGCACACTGTTAAAGGGGCATTGGTGGCAGGCACATCATTTCCATCATCCATCATAACTCTCCTGGGGAGTCCTGGGAATGTAGATACAGCCTCCAGCCTATTGCTTTATCCATGTTTTCCAGGCAGCATTAGGACTGCATCCAATTTCTTCAACATCACAGAGGAATATCAGTGGCTAGCACATCCTCACCATAGGGGTATATCAGTAGTTGGCACATCATTACCATAGGGGTATATCAGTGGCTGGCACATCATTACCATAGGGGTATATCAGTGGCTGGCACATCATTACCATAGGGGTATATCAGTAGCTGGCACATCATTACCATAGGGGTATATCAGTGGCTGGCACATCATCACCATAGGAGTATATAGCAGTGGCTGGCACACAGGGGTATATGAGTGGCTGGCACATCACCCCATAGGGGTATATAGCAGTAGCTGGCACACAGGGGTATATGAGTGGCTGGCACATCACCCCATAGAGGTATATAGCAGTGGTTGGCACATAGAGGTATATGAGTGGCACATCACCCCATAGGGGTATATAGCAGTGGCTGGCACATTGGGGTATATAGCAGTGGCTGGCACATCACCCCATAGGGGTATATAGCAGTGGCTGGCACATAGGTGTATATAGCAGTGGCTGGCACATAGGGGTATATAGCAGTGGCTAGCACATCACCCTATAGGGGTATATAGCAGTGGCTAGCACATCACCCCATAGGGGTATATAAGTGGCTGGCACATCACCCCATAGGGGTATATAGCAGTGGCTGGCACATAGGGGTATATGAGTGGCTGGCACATCACCCCATAGCGGTATATAGCAGTGGTTGGCACACAGGGGTATATAGCAGAGGTTGGCACACAGGGTTATATGAGTGGCTGGCACACAGGGGTATATAGCAGTGGTTGGCACATCAACCCATAGGGGTATATAGCAGTGGCTGGCACACTGGGGTATATAGCAGTGGCTGGCACATAGGGGTATATAGCAGTGGCTGGCACATAGGGGTATATAGCAGTGGTTGATACATAGGGGTATATGAGTGGCTGGCACATCACCCCATAGGGTATATAGCAGTGGCTGGCACATCACCCCATAGGGGTATATAGCAGTGGTTGGCACATCCCCCCACAGGGGTATATAGCAGTGGCTGGCACACTGTGGTATATAGCAGTGGTTGGCACATCCCCCCATAGGGGTATATAGCAGTGGCTGGCACCCTGGGGTATATAGCAGTGGCTGGCACATCCCCCCATAGGGGTATATAACAGTGGCTGGCACACTGGGGTATATAGCAGTGGTTGGCACATCCCCCCATAGGGGTATATAGCAGTGGCTGGCACACTGGGGTATATAGCAGTGGCTGGCACATCACCCCATAGGGGTATATAGCAGTGGCTGGCACATAGGGGTATATAGCAGTGGCTGGCACATAGAGGTATATAGCAGTGGTTGGCACATCACCCCATAGGGGTATATAGCAGTGGCTGGCACATAGGGGTATATAGCAGTGGCTGGCACATCGCCCCATAGGGGTATATAGCAGTGGCTGGCACATAGGGGTATATGAGTGGCTGGCACATCACTCCATAGGGGTATATAGCAGTGGCTGGCACATCCCCCCATAGGGGTATATAGCAGTGGCTGGCACATCACCCCATAGGGGTATATAGCAGTGGCTGGCACATAGGGGTATATAGCAGTGGCTGGCACATAGGGGTATATGAGTGGCACATCACCTCATAGGGGTATATAGCAGTGGCTGGCACATCACCTCATAGGGGTATATAGCAGTGGCTGGCACATCACCCCATAGGGGTATATAGCAGTGTCTGGCACATCACCCCATAGGGGTATAAAGCAGTGTCTGGCACATAGGGGTATATAGCAGTGGCACATCACTCCATAGGGGTATATAGCAGTGGCTGGCACATAGGGGTATATAGCAGTGGCTGGCACATAGGGGTATATAGCAGTGGCTGGCACATCACCCCATAGGGGTATATAGCAGTGGCTGGCACATAGGGGTATATAGCAGTGGCTGGCACATAGGGGTATATAGCAGTGGCACATCACCCTATAGGGGTATATAGCAGTGGCACATCACCCCATAGGGGTATATAGCAGTGGTTGGCACATAGGGGTATATAGCAGTGGCTGGCACAAAGGGGTATATAGCAGTGGCTGGCACATAGGGGTATATAGCAGTGGCTGGCACATAGGGGTATATAGCAGTGGCTGGCACATAGGGGTATATAGCAGTGGCTGGCACATAGAGGTATATAGCAGTGGTTGGCACATCACCCCATAGGGGTATATAGCAGTGGCTGGCACATAGGGGTATATAGCAGTGGCTGGCACATCGCCCCATAGGGGTATATAGCAGTGGCTGGCACATAGGGGTATATGAGTGGCTGGCACATCACTCCATAGGGGTATATAGCAGTGGCTGGCACATCCCCCCATAGGGGTATATAGCAGTGGCTGGCACATCACCCCATAGGGGTATATAGCAGTGGCTGGCACATAGGGGTATATAGCAGTGGCTGGCACATAGGGGTATATGAGTGGCACATCACCTCATAGGGGTATATAGCAGTGGCTGGCACATCACCTCATAGGGGTATATAGCAGTGGCTGGCACATCACCCCATAGGGGTATATAGCAGTGTCTGGCACATCACCCCATAGGGGTATAAAGCAGTGTCTGGCACATAGGGGTATATAGCAGTGGCACATCACTCCATAGGGGTATATAGCAGTGGCTGGCACATAGGGGTATATAGCAGTGGCTGGCACATAGGGGTATATAGCAGTGGCTGGCACATCACCCCATAGGGGTATATAGCAGTGGCTGGCACATAGGGGTATATAGCAGTGGCTTGCACATAGGGGTATATAGCAGTGGCACATCACCCTATAGGGGTATATAGCAGTGGCACATCACCCCATAGGGGTATATAGCAGTGGTTGGCACATAGGGGTATATAGCAGTGGCTGGCACAAAGGGGTATATAGCAGTGGCTGGCACATAGGGGTATATAGCAGTGGCTGGCACATAGGGGTATATAGCAGTGGCACATCACCCCATAGGGGTATATAGCAGTGGCTGGCACATAGGGGTATATAGCAGTGGCTGGCACATCACCCCATAGGGGAATATAGCAGTGGCTGGCACATGGGGTATATAGCAGTGGCTGGCACATAGGGGTATATAGCAGTGGCTGGCACATCACCCCATAGGGGTATATAGCAGTGGCTGGCACATAGGGGTATAGAGCAGTGGCTGGCATATAGGGGTATATAGCAGTGGCACAACACCCCATAGGGGTATATATCAGTGGCACATCACCCCATAGGGGTATATAGCAGTGGCACATCACCCCATAGGGGTATATAGCAGTGGCTGGCACATAGGGGTATATAGCAGTGGCTGGCACATAGGGGTATATAGCAGCGGCTGGCACATCACCCCATAGGGGTATATAGCAGTGGCTGGCACATAGGGGTATATAGCAGTGGCTGGCACATAGGGGTATATAGCACTGGCTGTCACATAGGGGTATATAGCAGTGGCACATCACCCCATAGGGGTATATAGCAGTGGCACATCACCCCATAGGGGTATATAGCAGTGGCGCATCACCCCATAGGGGTATATAGCAGTGGCTGGCACATAGGGGTATATAGCAGTGGCACATCACCCCATAGGTGTATATAGCAGTGGCTGGCACATAGGGGTATATAGCAGTGGCTGTCACATAGGGGTATATAGCAGTGGCTGGCACATAGGGGTATATAGCAGTGGCTGTCACATAGGGGTATATAGCAGCGGCTGGCACATAGGGGTATATAGCAGTGGCTGGCACATAGGGGTATATAGCAGTGGCTGGCACATAGGGGTATATAGCAGTGGCACATCACCCCATAGGGGTATATAGCAGTGGCACATCCCCCCATAGGGGTATATAGCAGTGGCACATCCCCCCATAGGGGTATATAGCAGTGGCACATCACCCCATAGGGGTATATAGCAGTGGCTGGCACATAGGGGTATATAGCAGTGGCTGGCACATCACCCCATAGGGATATATAGCAGTGGCACATCCCCCCCATAGGGGTATATAGCAGTGGCTGGCACATAGGGGTATATAGCAGTGGCACATCCCCCATAGGGGTATATAGCAGTGGCACATCACCCCATAGGGGTATATAGCAGTGGCTGGCACATAGGGGTATATAGCAGTGGCACATCCCCCATAAGGGTATATAGCAGTGGCACATCCCCCCATAGGGGTATATAGCAGTGGCTGGTACATAGGGGTATATAGCAGTGGCACATCACCCCATAGGGGTATATAGCAGTGGCACATCACCCCATAGGGGTATATAGCAGTGGCACATCACCCCATAGGGGTATATAGCAGTGGCACATCCCCACATAGGGGTATATAGCAGTGGCACATCCCCACATAGGGGTATATAGCAGTGGCTGGCACATAGGGGTATATAGCAGTGGCTGGCACATAGGGGTATATAGCAGTGGAACATCCCCCCATAGGGGTATATAGCAGTGGCTGGCACATAGGGGTATATAGCAGTGGCACATCCCCCATAGGGGTATATAGCAGTGGAACATCCCCCATAGGGGTATATAGCAGTGGCACATCCCCCATAGGGGTATATAGCAGTGGCACATCCCCCATAGGGGTATATAGCAGTGGAACATCCCCCATAGGGGTATATAGCAGTGGCACATCCCCCATAGGGGTATATAGCAGTGGCACATCACCCCATAGGGGTATATAGCAGTGGCTGGCACATAGGGGTATATAGCAGTGGCTGGCACATCACGCCATAGGGGTATATAGCAGTGGCACATCCCCCATAGGGGTATATAGCAGTGGCACATCCCCCCATAGGGGTATATAGCAGTGGCACATCCCCACATAGGGGTATATAGCAGTGGCACATCCCCCATAGGGGTATATAGCAGTGGCACATCACCCCATAGGGGTATATAGCAGTGGCACATCCCCCCATAGGGGTATATAGCAGTGGCTGGCACATAGGGGTATATAGCAGTGGCACATCCCCCATAGGGGTATATAGCAGTGGCACATCCCCACATAGGGGTATATAGCAGTGGCTGGCATATAGGGGTATATAGCAGTGGCACATCACCCCATAGGGGTATATAGCAGTGGCTGGCACATAGGGGTATATAGCAGTGGCACATCCCCACATAGGGGTATATAGCAGTGGCTGGCACATAGGGGTATATAGCAGTGGCTGGCACATAGGGGTATATAGCAGTGGCTGGCACATAGGGGTATATAGAAGTGGCACATCCCCCCATAGGGGTATATAGCAGTGGCACATCCCCCATAGGGGTATATAGCAGTGGCACATCCCCCATAGGGGTATATAGCAGTGGCTGGCACATCACCCCATAGGGGTATATAGCAGTGGCTGGCACATCCCCCCACAGGGGTATATAGCAGTGGCTGGCACACTGTGGTATATAGCAGTGGTTGGCACATCCCCCCATAGGGGCATATAGCAGTGGCTGGCACCCTGGGGTATATAGCAGTGGCTGGCACATCCGCCCATAGGGGTATATAACAGTGGCTGGCACATAGGGGTATATAGCAGTGGCTGGCACATCACCCCATAGGGGTATATAGCAGTGGCTGGCACATAGGGGTATATAGCAGTGGCACATCACCCCATAGGGGTATATAGCAGTGGCACATCACCCCATAGGGGTATATAGCAGTGGCACATCCCCCCATAGGGGTATATAGCAGTGGCTGGCACATAGGGGTATATAGCAGTGGCACATCCCCCATAGGGGTATATAGCAGTGGCACATCCCCCCATAGGGGTATATAGCAGTGGCTGGCACATAGGGGTATATAGCAGTGGCTGGCACATAGGGGTATATAGCAGTGGCACATCACCCCATAGGGGTATATAGCAGTGGCACATCACCCCATAGGGGTATATAGCAGTGGCACATCCCCCCATAGGGGTACACCCCTCTCTGAGCAGCACCTTGCTCCCGGTAGGCTATCCCCCTGGCTCCGGTTGCCTGTGCACACAGCTCCCGGGTCCCCCGGTTGTGACTCTCCCCTGTCCGCCTCTCCTCCTCTTCTTGCGGAGGTTTCAGGTTTGGGGTGGGGATGGGGGGCAGGCATCACCCTGGAGCCCGGCCTCCCTTCTCATTGGACGGCGGCGGGGAGAAGCTGTCAGCCCATGTGGCGTGGCCGGCAGAGGATGTCTGTCATTTAAATAGAGAGAGTGAGGCTGAAAGCTCCGAGACATCCCAGAGACTGCACCAGCAGGGAGGGGGCACCGGAGAGACCTCACCAGGGAGGGGGCACAGGAGGAGACATCTGCTGCTGCTGCGGCTACTGCATCACCTGCTCAGCCATCACTAGGAGAGACAGCTCAGCCCAGGGACAGCCTCACAGACAGCAGTGCCAGGCACAGGTAAGAGGGATGCCACCCAACACATCCAGCATACCAAGCAACCTGGGAAGATGGAGCAGAGGGAGGGACATCATGTTCTGCAAGACAATGCATAGAATGTGTCCATTATCTGCTGCCAGGGGCTGGATGCTGCTCTGCCAGGCATGATGCCCACATACAGCATGGCTGTGCAGTTAGAGAGCTTGTTCCCTGTGCTTCTGTGCTCCTATACTAGGTGATAAGGTTTATAGCTCTGATGATTGTTACTTTTTTCATTACTCCTCCATGTAAATGGGCCTTACCCCTGAAGATAATGCATTGTTATAACTATTGTTGTTATGTATTATTATTATATAGCAGAATAATCATAGAGTCATTATATGTGCAGCATAAAATACTACAAATGCATCTGAGCCCCCAAGACAGGAGGGCCCACACCTGGCTTCGGTCATATATATACTGTATACTGTATAGGGATGTCATCAGTGACCATAGGATGTAAGATGATCTTACTGCTTTATGTGGTATACAATACCCCTATCTACTTAATGGTGTGCTGCTGGATCTCTGTGCTGAGATGTGGGGTCAATGGATCTATTTACAGGCCCTTATCCCATGTGTAATGTAGAACATAAAGGAGAACTCTGCACTTAAAAGTCTTCCACCTTTATTAACAAAGTAACCCAAGACGCACATGATGGTTTGTAACTAAGGGCGATTTCATTTAACGCTACTAGTGCCAATTCTTGCTTTACAAAGGCTTGGGGGTTTAGATTGAAGCATCATGTGTGGCTTGGTTACTTTTCCCAAAGCTATAAGTGAAACATTTGGAGTTGAGAGTTCCGCTTTATACATGAATTAGATAGAGTGCCATGGATTTCCTCCTGCAGAGAAGCCAGGGTTATGCTGATATTCTCTACTCTTTGCTTGTAAAGTTGTTATAGCTGGAGATTTTAGAACAAGTACTGGTCAGTTGGTTGGTTGGTTGGTTAGTTGGTTAGTATGTAGGAAGTAAAATACTTAGTTACTTTCCTTTTTACAGACTGTCTTGTGTCTTGTCTTGACACTTGTGGTATGTTAGGATATACTATTTTAGTGCACATATAGTTGCATTTCTCCTATTTCAATTTGATTACGTCCTGCTTGACAAGTATTACATCTGAGGCCTCAGACATCATCTTAGTGGCAGATAATTCATATAGAGCTTTTGGACTGCCACTAATGTTATCTTGGGATCACCAATGGTGGAATCCCCCTTTAAATGGCTGGTGCAGTGCCCAACACTACTCAGTGAGTACTGCAGTTTGATTTGATTGGAGAAAAGTTTTAAACTTTCACCTAATCCATAAAAAAGACAAAGGGTCCAGAAACAGAAACAATAAGTTTCATGTAGTGTATATCCATAGGAAACCACCAGAGAGTTATACAGCATTTATCTTGGGTCATTGCTCATGGGGACCCTGGAGTTTGTCTAGCCCTGACTTAACCTATTATACTTGTTGGATGAGTGAGGGTTTATTATAAAGCTTAGAGTTCTCCTTTAACCTATTAGGCATATAGACATATTGGTTTGCTGGGAAGCTTAAAGGGGTTATCCAGCGCTACAAAAACATGGCCTCTTTTCCCCCTACTGTTGTCTGCAGTTCAGGTGCAGTTTGCAATTAAGCTCCATTTACTTTAATGGAACTGAGTTTCAAAACCCCACGCAAACTGGAGACAACAGTAGGGGGAAAGTGGCCATGTTTTTGTAGCGCTGGATAACCCCTTTAATACGTTCAGCTATATAGGCCATGGCTACAGGAGATTGTGTACTCTGCTCTTTGAATTTGGTTTAGGTCTGTCATCCATACTAAGAGCATTTTATACTATAATACAAGTGCATTCTATTGTTATTCTATATTGTGGCCAGAAGTCCTGGCCTAACTAACAGTGTGAAACCTGCCTAATGGCCAACTCATCTCCTCCACAGTTCTTTCAGTGTTTCCCCTTTAAAGGGGTTCTGTAAAGATGAAAATTATATGTCATAAGGGGAACTCTCCAATGTCTTTAATGAACAGGTCTGGGCACAGACCTGATTGACATTTTTCAACTTATTATTAGAATGCCCCTTTAATACAAGTCGACTAAAATAAAGAAGGACAATAACACCGTTATCTATAAATTCATACAATAACTTCCTGATCCAAAAAGGCAATCTCTGCATTTCCTTGATGAAATCTGGGCCTGCTCATCTCATAACAAGGCTTTCTAGGGCACGATTAATCCTGTCTGCCGTTAGCTTCACAGAGGAGGCATTTTCCTTGCTGACATCTAGAAGCCTGCTCGTGTTAAGATGGTGCTCAGCTCCTTAGGCACAAAATGCCTTCCCTTACAGTAGCTGCATGAATCTAGCACGCTCCTCTATGCTATGAGTCTCATTCTATTTCACAGCTAGGAGTAAACCTACCCTAGTACTGCCATGGGAAGAAGGGCCCCTCTGCTAATTCAACACGGCTTTGTGTTTCGGAGGGAAAAATTCACCCCCTCCTCTCCTGCGCTACCTGCATAATGGCGACTTTTCTCTGTAACTCGTTCATATTAGCTAATATGAAATGATAGGATATAATATATGAATTACAATATAATATATAACATCACAGATGTCTATCTCTTTTTGTATATATCTGTATCTATATATCTGTATATTTTAGAGAGAGAGTACATAATATGTATAAAAGCTGATGTGACTTAAAAGGAGTTGTCCTACAGATATCATTTATAATGCATTCACTGAAGATAACGTCCATGGACAGCATCTCTCGGCTGTTTTCCATGGCCCAATGAAAGAACTATATTAGTAAGTTGTATGTCTTGGGGTTTTATTTAAAAACTATTTATTTAAAAACTTTTTTAATCAATTCTTTATTTTTTTTTATCAATTCTTTATTAAAACTATTTTCTAAACTTGGAATACCCCTTTAAAATGAAGCAAGAGTACTAGAAAAGTCCCTCATGTAGTAGTAGTGTCCCGTGTAGTGATAGAGTGCATGTGGCTGACGTACACACCCACAGTCAGTGGAAGTAGTTCAAAAGTGTATAAAACAATTGCTGCCCATAGCAACCAATCACAGAAAAGCTTTCATTTTTTAGGAGACAAATATGAAATGAAAACTGATCTCTGATTGGTTGCTATGGGCAAAAAAAAAATTCTTTGATAAATTTGCCCCCCATGTGCAGCTCAATTTTGCTGATAAACTGAAATTTTGCTGTTTGTTTGGCCAGTGGTGTAGCTACCATATGGAAGACCATGCCACCGCTATGGGGCCCGTGCACTAAGGGGGTGAGCACTTAGGGGGCCCGCAGGCACCTGGCCCTTTAACTGTAAGCATTTGAGATGAATGCTTATAGTTAAATGCTGCAGCACTCTGATTGACAGAGAACAATTCCATTTTATTTCCTGCCCTGCCAGTTTTTTCTTGTGGCCAGATGCACCTCCAGCCACAAGAGCCCCCCCATACACATACTCACCTGGTATGTGTCAAGGGGGGTTGCCGTACATGATTCAAGGGGCCCTAAACAGTTCTTTTCTGTGGGGCCCTTTAAATCCTGGCATGCAAAAAATCAGAGCGGCACTCTGTGGTAAATGGGTGGTGCACGAGGAAAGGAGCGTAGTCCCAGCAAAATCAAAAAAGGAGAAATCCCGGCAACTCACCACTAGATCATCATATATAGTATAGATTTATTTCGGTTCCATAAACCAAGTGTGAACAGTGTAACAGCAGAACGCGTTTCGGCAATGTGCCTTTATCAACTGCAGTTGATAAAGGCACATTGCCGAAACGCATTCTGCTGTTACACTGTTCACACTTGGTTTATGGAACCGAAATAAATCTTTGAATCCTGGCAACGCCCCTGTATGTGGCCAATAACATTCTGTGCATTGTCATTTTGAGGGTGTAACTGCTGCTTACCTAAGTGGCCCACCATTACATAGGACTGTACCCTCATTGTAGTCTTGACCCACCACTACATATATTTTATATTTAGACCCTCAATGTTCCATTTCTTCTATGGATTCCAAATGGCAACTAGTAGTATTTACTGCTTATGTTGATTTAGGATTTAGGACAGGAAAGGGCCCATAGTGATGGTCCTCAGTACATCAATCCTGTCCCCATTCGGAGAGTATAGATCTGGTAAATAACATTTTGGTGCCGCCCCAGTTCATGTCCTCCATGATACTGCCAGTCTAGGGCAAAGGGTTTCCATATTTCTGAACTTTGTACATATAGCCATTTGTACACTTTTGGTCTAGCTGAAGAAAATGATGTAGAAACGCCAGTTGAGTAACACATGCATCTATCCTAACATGGGCAGCTATTACTGTTTCAGGGGTCAGAAAGTGAAAAATTTCCTACAGATTTATCCACATCGACCAACAAAACACAGTTATCACTGAACTCAAGGAGAACAGTGAAAAAATTCCAATGAAGATTTATCCACATCCATTGAGACCCCTTGACAGTGTAAAAAGAGACTAGGCACTCCAATAATGCACCAGATCTATCTCAGTGGCTTATGCTGTTTGGCACACAGTGCGCCTATCTTGCTAAGCCAAAACTCCTTGTTGAGAGAGGAACCAAAGGGGGAGACTTATCAAATATGGTGTCAAGTGAAACTGGCTCAGTTGCCCCTAGCAACCAATCAGATTCCACCTTTTATTTTTCAAAGAGTCTGTGAGAAATGAAAGGTGGAATCTGATTAGTTGCTAGGGGCAACTGAGCCAGTTTAACTTAACTCCATGTTTGATAAATCTCCCCCATAGTGTTTAAAAAGTGGATAATGTAACTTTGTCTTCCAAAATCAAAATTGAGGTCCACTGAGTAATCTTGCCTGTGTGGTGTCCTTCTACGGGGGTTGCTTCTATTCACACCCTTTGTAAAAGTCTGTACTTTTTGTGGTCTTATTACAGCTACAGTATTACTAAGAAAAACCACTAGATGTCGCTGTATTGTATAACTAAAGTATGGAAGCTGCACAGCTGAAGTGTCTCAAAGGGTTATTGTATGTGTTTATGTACAAGATTTTGTTAACCAGTAGGATCTCTCTTTTCTTCTGTCCTATCCCCTCTTTCCTTTCCACTCTTCTGTTGCACTCTTTCCACCCAACCTCAGCGCACCTTGCACGCTGGTTAGGAAGTTAGTCCCTTGGGTGAGGGAAGAGTCTTAGCTGAGCCTCAGTGGAGAAAGGATGCAGCTCAGATAGCTCTCCACAGTGGTTCTACCTGGGCCCTGGCCCTCTGACAGGTCCCCTCTACAAGTTTAGTTCTTAGTCATTACCCCGCATGGGTAGGACACAGAACAGAGCAAACTTACCAAACTGTTTCTTGAAACATCAAACACGCTGTGTGATGCACTGTTACGCCCTTAACGAGAGGACTAGCCAACAGATCATCCAACCAACGCAGAGGACTAGAAGTAACTACAGTGCAGGACATTATGCACAAAAGAGCCAAAGAGCTAGGAACTGATCCGGGTGGAGTAAAGTTACTAAAGGTCTATGAACTCCATCTCGCAGCGCAGGTGTACTCAGAAAATTCTGACCATTCTGCTCATCCCAGGTAACGAGGTCTGGGGCCTGTGTCACCCGTTAGTACGGTTCTGCCAACGCTAGTGGGCATAAGGTGGTGTGAAGACTATAGGAAAGGTCTAAATGCAGGCACAGGTTCTTTCTTCTTCTACAAGTATTCTTCTATGCACTCCAATCTCCAGGCAGAGTACATTACTACTTGGATTGAGACTCTCACTGCACTCTGCTCTCTACTACACTACCTCAGTACAACCCTATCAACTCTACTACATCCTACTCTGCACTTATCACACAGATCTGGTGGTTCTATGTTTGTGTATTTATTGGGACTGTATCAAGTGTATTTTAAGATTCGTTGTATTACCTGATGCACATTTAAAAGTAGTAAACCCAGTCAACGTTATCAGCTGAGTCTGTGATTATTTACCACCACCTGCACAACACATACACCGCAACCTTGGGACATTTTCCCTCTCTGTGGTTGGCGGGTCCTACCACTATTCTTGAGGGTTACAACACCACTCTGACCCCCTGTGACAACATTATCCCAAGGGACCCTGCAGCAACCCGACAGGACACCGACCACAGGGGAAAAGGGTACAACCCACCTTACACATTAAAAGCAGGAGTGCCATCACACCTGTGTGCCCACCAGGCACTGGCGTCACTTGACAAAATCCTTAAGTTCCGGCTGTATCTCGGCCATCCACCACAAGAAGGGGCGTCACACTTCCACCTAGCAAGTGACCATCTGTCCCACCGCTACAACATCCTCCGGGGGTCACCACACCTGCTCCTGCAATATACTGGGCCCCCTGAGCTGTCATTATTTGCAGCACTAGCTGGTCAAGTGGGCCTCTCGGGTTCTGGAATTATCCTTTTTAACTGCATGCACTCCTGACAAACAGTTTTGACTAGACTTGATGGCTTAGTGGTCAGTCGGGAAGGTGGGGCTTAGTGGTCAGTCAGAAAAAGTTTGCTATGGGGCCCAGCCATTTCTAGTTACGCCCCTGGACAGGCAACCAGAGTAATAAATGGAAGGAAGAGATATCCCACAAGGATTATTAAGATTAGGGTTATTTAGCTGATGGAGGGGTGACCTAATAATTTTATATAAGTATATCAAGGATCACTCCAGATATCTCTGCTATGATCCATTTATATCCCAAACTTTATCAGTAGCAAAGAAACATCTTCTTCATCTAGAGGAAAAATGTTTCTACATAGCACAGAAAGGAATTACGTACTATAAGAGCAGCGAGACTATAGAACTCTCTTTCAGATAAAGTGACCATGATGAAATCACTAAAAGAGTTTAAAAGTGGCCTGGATACATTTCCGGCTTGTAATAACATTACAGGTTATAGTCACTAGCAGGGCCGCCTCCACGTTTGTGTAAGCCCATAGGAGACGGAACCTTAAAGGGCTGTTTTTCAGTTCAACTAACACAGCGGCAGTAAAACAGCAGAAACTATGGCAGACACTGAATGTAAGTGCTGGGCAGCTTTTATTCTCTGCATTGCAAAGGTTACAAGGAGTAGGTGAAACCTGCAAAGATAACTGGCATGCTGGGGTATAACACTTGTAGTGTAGGTCACCTTATACTGTGGGTTTTCACAGCATGCGGATGCTACTGTGATGTGCTGCTGCTGTGGGCAGTGTGTTAGTTGCTGGCAAATCAAGTATACCATGACTACTTTTACCAGTAGTACCAGTATACAAGGGACAAATAACATGACCATGACCACTGCCATTACCACCATGCCGTCACTGAATAAAATTGTATACAATACTAAGGCCAATGGCCCCCTATACAGTGATCATATGTTGGTAAACACCATCTGTGTACAGGCTCAGCAGACTGTAGAAATGATGACATATTGTCCCCATATAGTATAAGACCCTTCTGTTCCCCCACATAGTAGTTATGCCCTGCATCCATATAGTAATTAGGCCTCTCTGTGCAGGTGCGCCCCCCTATAGCTATCCCCCCTTAACTTCAGCCTTATATGGTTTTTCTTTTGCATTACTTCAAGTCAACATTACAGGATAATAGAATGAACCACATGGAGGTATGGATTTTTTCAGCCTTACAAACTATGTTACTATGTTACTTTGTAATTGGGATGTGATGGAGAGGTGAGAGAGAACATTGTGACTTTTAGCTGGCAGGTGATTAAACCAGATTCTATTTCCTACCTATTACTGAGCCTATTACTGGGGATAAAGGCACAAGGGCTATGAGCCAGACATGGTCAGAACTACATCTAAACTATTAAAATGACCTTTAAAAGGGAAAAAATAGAGTATTGTGAATCTAGGTCAGATTATAGTATAGCATTAGCCAGGTAATATTGCTGTGCCTACAATCAGCTGATTAGTGGGAGTGCTCGGAGTCAGACCCCCACCGATATGGCCTTTACTAATGATGTGCCATCAATAATAAAGTTTTGGAAACCCCCTTTAAAATATCTGATAACAAAATTTATTATGCTGAAAATTAACTTTTTTGTCCACAGAACAAATATGGAGGACATTGTAATAGCTGGAATAGCAGGGAGGCTCCCAGAATCAGACAATTTGCAGGAATTCTGGGAAAACCTTATTGGAGGAGTGGACATGGTGACAGAGGACGACAGACGGTGGAAATCAGGTAAGTTTTTATATCTCTGGTTCTCCACTAAGTTGCAGAATATACCTTATGTCATGTGATCTATGGAGACAATTACTTGCCGGGTCTCTCTCTCTCTTAAATACTTAAAAGATACTATATCTATTGTTCTCTATCTCAATGATGGTTGAAATCTATTATTATTTTTATTATTATTATGATTTGTATGTTAATTTTCTAGGACTGTATGGATTACCAACCAGAAATGGAAAACTCAAAGAAATTAACAAATTTGATGCTTCATTTTTCGGCGTCCACCCTAAGCAAGCTCATACCATGGACCCACAACTGCGATTACTTTTGGAAGTTTCCTATGAAGCCATAGTAGATGGAGGTTAGATCTGGCATTCAAGTTACTTTTCCATTGGTTTATTAATTTCTGTGTTTTTTAGACATGGATTTAAGTAACCATTACTAATTCATGTGCATGATTACCATGTCTATTGTAAAAGAAAGTACATTTACTTCTAATATTAGCGTTTATACATGGCTATGGATAGGTGACGATGGGCTACTAAAGTAGATGTGGAAGTAGATAGTTCCCATGGAGTAGAGAAAGGTAATGTGACATTAAGGACTACTCCATGACCCTTATTTGCAAAAGTTACAGGTCCTGTTCAACAGAGAAAGAAAGGTATAGACCCCTTAGCATCTGGTATGCCCAACCTACTATTCCACCATCCCTAGCACATACTACTGTATGTTAATGTCCAACAATGAGTCACTAATAGATTGGCTTCATGCCATTGTAATAGTTTGTAAATGTATGTGTGAAATTTGTATTTTTGAAGCCCCAAAGATGAATGCTACACCTTTACTTCATTGTCACCCTAAAAGTTCTCTTTATGTTCTATTAAGGTTTGAATCCATCAGATCTACGTGGCACAAACACTGGTGTCTGGATAGGTGTTAGTGGGTCAGAAGCAGGAGAGGCCTTTAGCCGAGATCCAGAAGAATTGCTCGGGTACAGCATGACTGGATGCCAACGTGCCATGTTTGCAAACCGTATATCGTACTTTTTTGACTTTAAAGGTGGGATTGACTAATATATAAGACTAGGATATATTTCTGCCTATAATTGTTTTTTACACAAATTTTTCACTTATTTTAGGGCCCAGTCTAGCTATAGACACTGCATGCTCTTCCAGCTTATTGGCTTTAGAAAATGCATACAAGGCCATCTACCATGGACAGTGCAGTGCTGCTATTGTAGGTGGAGTCAATTTATTGCTGAAACCCAACACATCAGTACAGTTTATGAAGCTGGGTATGTTGAGCCCCGATGGAACATGCAAGTCTTTTGATGCCTCAGGTAAGCGAGTCTGGATATTGGCATTTCACTCTTCCGATTATGTCACTTGCTTCTGCAATATCTGCTTTTGTTCCAGTTCAAGGAGTAGAGATAAACCATTGACATCGATAAAGCAATGCAGTTGGTGGTATAAATAACAAAGTTTAAAATGCCCCCGTTGGACCTGTAAATTGTATATGGGAATCTACACCTGACTATAGTATAGACTTTTTGGGTGGGTTCACACTGAGGAATTCTCGCGGATAAATTCCGGGGAATTCCGTCGGCTGTACGCGCTCACAGCCGGGCGCCTTTCCGCCGACTCCATAGACACTATTCTATGGGCCGGCAGATTCCGCGTTCCGACAAAAGAATTGACGTGTAAATTCTTTCGGCGGAATGCGGAATCAGCCGGCCCATAGAATGATGTCTATGGAGCCGGCGGAAAGACGCGCGGCCGTGCGAGCGTACAGCCAACGGAATTCCGAGGAATTTATCCGCGAGAATTCCTCAGTGTGAACCCACCCTAACTCTTCTATACTATAGAAGTTGTCTGATGTTATGAGACAACAAATTACATTTATAATAAAAAAAATAACAACACTTAGATAATAAAAAAACTCGATGAAATAGTCACTAAGACTAAGCAATTTTAGTGGGGATGTCCAAGGCATTACATATAGCTATGATAAAGTAGGATTTCCCGTCCATGCCTTATAATTTCTTACTTCAGAAGTGCAGGTTGTAACAAGTAAATTACAGTATTGTGGGATTAGATGTATGCTTGATGTTTTCGCTGATGTCATTCTTGCTCTTCAGGAAATGGATATTGTCGCTCTGAAGCTGCATGCGCTGTACTGGTCACCAAGAAGTCTCTGGCAAAACGAGTATATGCTACCATTGTGAATGCTGGAAGCAATACAGATGGCTATAAAGAACAAGGTGTGACCCTTCACGCGGGGGCAATGCTGTATTTTTACGACAGCTAGTCATTTATTCTTGTATGGATTTTTATGTCACACACCTTTCACCTGTTCAGCTGGTGTAGGGAGTCTTATAGACCAGGCTGCGCTCCTTGGGAAAACGGTGTACAATTTACTTCTTGCCAGTGGAGGATATGTGTCTTTGTATTGCCACTAGAGATGAGCGAACCTGGAGCATGCTCGAGTCCATCCGAACCCGGACTTTCGGCATTTGATTAGCGGTGGCTGCTGAACTTGTATAAAGCCCTAAGGCTATGTGGAAAACATGGATATAGTCATTGGTTGTATCCATGTTTTCCAGACACCCTTAGGGCTTTATCCAAGTTCAGCAGCCCCCGCTAATCAAATGCCGAACGTTCGGGTTCGGAAGGACTCGAACCCGAACCCGGTTCGCTCATCTCTAATTGCCTCCCATTGGAAATATCCTCTAGGTAAATCAATGTCCAACTCATTAAAGGGGGACTCTGACACCCGGAAAAGGAAAGTAAACTTGCTACAAATGCAGAAAGCATTGTTTAACGGTCTGCCCCAGTGCTGAAACCTCCATAAACTAATTTGTTTTGGGGGGTCTATATGTATTCATATGTGTACGTTCTGGTTGAACAGTTGCTTAGTACTACAATTCCCAGAATGCACTGCTTGCCCTCGGCTGTTTATCACAGTCCTCCCTCTCTGCCTATTCCCCTCCCACAGCACTCCTGCCAGTTTTTATGTTCTAAATTGTTCACTTAGGTTTTACACTACTGGTGCGGTCTTACCAGAATTATAGGTAGTATGTCTCCACAACAAACTCAAATTGGTATTCAAGCCAGGGATCTAACTACCAAATCCCCTACCTTTGGCTAGAACGCAGGACTGTTTCTGTTTTGCTTGGCTTTTTCCCACAGTGGCTCAGACTTATGGTACTTTTACACAGAGCGATAATTCGCCCGATCGCACGATTAACGATTTTGAATGAACAATGTTTTTTTATAACGATCAGCGTTTAGATGGAACGATACATCGTACGGCAAAATTGTTATCGTTATCGTTATTTCCAATAGCTAGGTGAGAAACGCTTTAGTTTAGTAGTGTTATAAGATTTGTGAAACAAGATTAACCCTAAGGTTGCCTAATTGATGAAAAACAGAAAGTTGGGCAGTGACGCTGGTGTAAATGTGCTCATTGTACAGTTGAGCGGTCTCTTAGAGACAGTGACCTCCGCTTCATTTGTATTCCATGGAGCTGTCTTGTCTGGTTAGTTAAAATGTTCAAAAGATTCTTCTGTCTTTGGCCAACAGGAGTGACCTTCCCATCCGGTGAAGTGCAGCAGCAGTTACTGAACGCTTTGTACCAAGAAGCTGGAATCCAGACCAGTGAGGTGGAATATGTGGAGGCCCATGGCACAGGCACTAAGGTAGTAGGATATATCAATACTGGCATATTAAGTAGCAGTAAAATAATCAATTTAAGAATGTAAAGATCATTGTATGTGTAGGATTTATGATTGATGACTAGATACATGACTAGTCACATAAATCACTTGCAGTGCATAGTTAACCATTATCATATTCCCATTGCTCTTTCTCATACGTAAAAAATATTACCTTGGTCAGCGTATACCATTGGTCCCCAAACAGTAGCTCAGATATACATTTGGCTTGCGACCACCAGCTGTGTTATCACATAGAAAATATTGGAGATGTATCCTAACCCTTGACCCTAACCATTGCCCAGTCAGATGGTAAAATAAGATGCATGAACTCATAATTGAAAGTGGCTCACAGAGTACAAATGGTTGGGCCTTCTGGTGTAAACCCCGCACCCAGCTGCCAGCTCTCCCTGATCCTGACCTTTCAGGTTGTCTGGTTTAGTAATCCCATCTTTAAACACCCATTTTGGGAACAGTAAATAGAACAAGATGTCCTTTGTCGAACAGCCTGAAATACCCTCTCCTTCTCTGAAGGACCCGGCATGTCTTTGCATTACAGGGACAGCTCTTTGATTTCAACCAGAGTTGAGTACATCAACTCTCCTTTGGTGGTGGTGCTGCAGAAGAATTGAGCCCTTAATGCTGGGTTCCTCCATAGGTTATACAATTGTGGAATGGAATTATAAAAATTGGAATTGTAAAAATAAGCAGCCCCTTAGGGTTCAGATTAAATCAGCACCCCAAAAAGATGCAAACATGAAAAAAAACTACTGCTGCTGTTAAAGGGATTGTCTATTTCAACTAACTCTTTGCTAAATGTTCTATTAAAGTTGTTTTCTCAACTTAATTGTATGAATTCATGTATACCAAGGAAAGTTTGCCTATGAGCAGTCTAGGACATCCCCTCTGAGACCTGTAGTGGGAACCATATTGGGTGCCATCCAGAATGAAAATATTGGCCAGATGGCTTCTAGAGTTAACTATACAAAATATAACATAGTTCTAGCCACAGTAACAAAATCTTGTCTGATTTCTTTTGTACCAAACTCCAATTCTTTCTGTGTGGTGTTGCCCAATTTGACCCTCTTCTACAGTGTTGTAGCATCTCACCTACTGCTATAATGTATTACATAGCTACATAATCTTGTGACCTGCAGGTTGGAGATCCCCAGGAAGTAAATGGGATTGTGAGTGTTTTCTGCGGGTCAGAAAGAGAACCATTGCTACTTGGATCCACCAAGTCAAATATGGGCCACCCAGAACCTGCCTCTGGTCTTGCTGCATTGTGTAAGGTGAGATGGAAAGAATATCTTTAGTATTATATAAGTTATTTTTTTCTAAACCTGGTGTCACCCATTTGTTAGTAAGGGTTTATGCTTATTAGCTGAAGATGCAGATACCCCACTTTATACTTGCTTCTATAGGTATATAGATGATGAGTTTTTTCCTGACTTTATCTTATGCATGTGTCAATTCTGTATGTTGACCCTTATCATTTGTACAGTGCTCTGAAATTAAAATTTACACAGCTACATTATGTTTCTCCTATCTAAAATCCTACACTGATCCAGATTAAAATGGCAGATAGCCATTTGTTATCACTTTCATGCTGCTTGAAGTCATCAGGGTGGTCCCTTGTGGCAGCTGCCTGCTCAGCCTTGATTGATCGATCTCCCCCTATACCCAAACAGGTAAAGATCTATCAGTCAAGGCTGGTGGGGCAGGGAGATGCCACCAGGGAACTCTCCGATGATTTGTGGCTCGGGCAGTATGCTCGGGCAGTATGAACGCCATGAGAGGTTCATACTGCCAAATGTTTGTTTGGTGCTTGTGGCATCTGTCTAATCCATTGTTACAGAATAGAAAAATAAATGGTGGTGAAATTATATTCCCTGGAGTCCCCCTGTAAATCTTAAAGCAGAATAATAGACTCCATTTATAGCATCTTATATCTGCCTGTTGATCACCAGACATAGGCTTCTTAAGTAGGCGGGCAGGAAAGCTCCAGGGAATTCGGATTCCCCAGATCCGCTCTATTGTTAGATCATTTTCAGGTAACTTATATAGCAATGTCTAACCCCACTGCTTTTGGGCCAGATGCCAATCAGTGATGGCCCATGGCAAATAATTTGGTAGTCCCCCCCCCTTTTTTTAGTGCCCAGACTACAGGAAGCATAAAAAGAATACTCAAAAATTAACTTTAAATTGAAATGTTCAGGACCAAGAAAGACTGACTGTGTGTTATGTCCTGTCTGTGTACTCACAAAAAAGGCTTGAGGGAGGTATTAAACAGTGGAGGTAGAAGTCATCAGTATTACTTGTTTGCTCAAGTGTCAGTCACCCACAAGTGATGTACTTTGCTCCAATAGACATGACAATTGAGGATAATAATTAGACAGATATTTGGAAATGTTAGTAGCTACATGTGAAGTCGCTAATATCTAATGGGTTATACATGTTTGGACTCATGGGAGAGGAATATTACTTTCTAGTATTTCACTTCCCCAGCACCATTGCTGAATTGTTATCCTTTGTATATCATTGTTGAATTGTATGTAATGTAGTAATTATTTCTATAAGTGGAGCTCAATGTAAAGGACAGTAGAATAAAATGATATGCACATGTATAAGGTATGGTTTGATACTATGTGCTACTACCCATTGTTTCAATTATATTTCAAAATAGGTTATTTTGTCTCTTGAACACGGTGTTTGGGCCCCAAATCTCCATTATAAGAATCCAAATCAAGATATTCCTGCATTGCAAGATGGAAGAATCCAAGTAGTCAGTGAACCCGTCCCAGTAAAAGGTGGTATTGTTGGCATCAACTCTTTTGGATTTGGTGGCTCCAATGTCCATTTGATCTTGAGACCAAACCAGAAGACATTATCCTCCACCGAAGGCTCCCTTCCTCTTCCGCGCCTGGTTCAGATATGTGGAAGGACACAGGAGGCTGTTGAGGCTTTAATAGAGAAAAGTCGAAATCTCGCCTCAGATGCCAGTTTTGTAAACTTGCTGAATAACATCTCTGGAATTCCCTCTTCGGCTATGCCATACCGGGGGTACACACTTGTGGGAACACAAAGCGATGTAAAGGAAATCCAGCAGACACAGGCATCTGGCAGACCTCTGTGGTACATTTGTTCAGGTTAGAATTACTGTCCCACTTTGCTGTCTCTCCATTTACTGTAGGATTTTCAGGACTAGATTGCACAGATGTTGGTTTAGTTTTCGCTTATTGCCCATAGTCTATCTACCATAACCAGTGATGGCTTTCATGATGAAAATAGCTTCTTGACTAAAATGAACACACCCAAGGGTCAAGAACAGAGAAAACCTGATTATGCAGTATAGAGGTGATGTAGGCGCCAGCCTAAGACCGTCTTTGGGAGGGGGTATATTTTATGATTTAGAATCCACTTCCCTTTGAAGTTCTGTATCAGAGCAGCTAGGGTGCAGGGTTTCATTGCTTTGGTGCTATAGACTCTTTTATAAATACATGTAGCTGGCCCTTCATGTTAGACTCCAAGTGCATTAAGGTGTGAGAGTAAAGGGGAGTCTAGGTATTGGTGGAGGAGAGTTAATGGCGGATGGCAGTTTTATTAAGTGATGTCCATCCAGCAGCTATTATACTGAACTTTAGAGACTTAAAGTGGTGGTGGTAGTGGTGGGGGCATTCTTATATTTTTGCAATGGCCACCATAAGTACTTGTCTCATCTCTTAAATCTCCTATCAATATGTTTTATGTCATATACAGGAATGGGAACGCAGTGGAAAGGTATGGGTCACAGTCTCATGAACTTGGATATATTTCGTGAATCCATTTTACGGTCTGATGAAGCTCTGAAAGGAACAGGACTTAAAGTGTCAGAACTTCTGCTCTATGCCGATGACAGCACCTTCGAGGACACTGTCCATGCATTTGTTGGGTTGGCTGCCATTCAGGTAGGACCTGTGTGCCAACAATGATAGTTACATATTAGAGTACATATTGCTTCCTGTAAAATATATATATATATGAATACATGTCAGGCTTGGACCAGTAATGGGCTTTTCTTCCTGCTTTTCAGATAGCTCAGATTGACATGCTCAAAGCAATGAAACTGGAACCGGATGGCATTGTTGGACACTCAGTGGGAGAGTTAGCTTGCGGATATGCAGATAACTCACTTAGCCACACTGAAGCCATACTTGCCGCTTACTGGAGAGGACGAAGCATCAAAGAAGCAAAACTTCCTCCAGGTGGAATGGCTGCAGTAGGTATGTTCAGCGTGATTGTTAAGTGTAATTCTCATAGCAAGCGCTCAAAAATAGAGAATAGTGTGGCAATGGGGTTACCTAAAACTGATCTTTACTAGATTTTTTTTTTATAAATCTCCCAATCTCATTTAATTGGCCTAATTCTATTGCTTAGCCTAGATCAGCAGAGATAATCAGACGATTGTTCTCTCCAAACATCTATTTTTTTTGTTACTTTCACTGGTTTTCATAATAGATTTCCTGAATAAAATTATTGTGAAGCTACTAATCCTGTGGAGGATAATAGACTTTCTTCACAAGTTCTGACTACTGATTTACTGAACCTCTTAGGCCTACTTTTGTTGGGAGACAATTTTCTCTTCCTTACTGAACAAATATGGTGGTTTTTCAACAATTAAATCTTATAATATTGACTTATACTTTCTTGTCAGGACTGACTTGGGAAGAATGTAAAATTCAGTGTCCACAGGGAGTGGTGCCAGCGTGCCATAACTCTGAGGATACAGTCACCATATCTGGCCCAAAGGTAATGCTTCTGTCTCTGCTCCTTGTCAGGGTTTTTCTATGGTTTGATACACTTGAACTTTGTAAAGGTAGCCTTCTCTATCATTGTGTTAGGATTCTGTACGAGAGTTTGTTGAGAAACTCAAGAAAGACGGAGTGTTCGCCAAAGAAGTTCAGAGTGCAGGAGTGGCCTTTCACTCTTACTACATGGCATCTATTGCTCCATCGCTTCTCAGTGCCCTAAAGAAAGTAAGTTATCCTCTTATTTCTTATGTATTTACTGATACCAGGAACCCCTGTCATTGAGATATATGGGGTTCATAGAGGTCAGCTGCTTTACAGTGAGAATGTTTATGGCCATAGTTAGATGATACATCATAAACTGTAAATGGAGTGGCACTAAGTGACATAGAAAACCTGAGGAAAAAAATCTTACTGCAGGGTTAACTAGTTGGTGAATAAAAAGCCATTGAGCCACAATTTTGCACATCAGCTGCCTGTCCACGTTGTGCTGTTGCTTCTACTGTGAGAACCACAACCAGGCATACTATATATATTATATATAGGCATATATTCTGTAAATGTTATATATACATATATATTATATATTTTTTTGAACTTGTGGCACATAATAATATATTATAACAACTTGACAGTAAGGTAACCTTAACCTTAGAAAATTTTATACTGTAGTATGGTTTGTTAAAGACATTTATACATTAGTATGGTATTGAAGAGCAATCTTAAGTTTTGGAGGCACATTCTTAATAAGTTTCATGTACAAACATATGAACAAAATAAGCCTTTAACGGTTGGTACAGGCAGTTGAAATCACGGGAATCCAGAGAGACATATCCACATTGGGCCCCACGTTGGGTATGTTTCACTAACATAGTGTAGAGCAGGTCATCTGTAGGCCTGGCATCAGTCTATAGTTTGCAGATCCTGCGTCTTACTACCTTAACCGCTTTGCTTTATAACTAACATCTGTACAGAAGCAAAAACGCAAATGCCAGGGCATTACACATCGCACGTAGTCATGTAGTTCTAGCCACAAGTAGATTAGCAAGTGGAATATACCACATTTATTATATTACTTACTACTGAATATGATGGCAAATGGTATTATACTCCTAAATAATCCTCATTGTTTTCAATGATATTGCCCTTTAGGTCATTAAGGTTCCTAAGCGGCGATCACATCGTTGGATCAGCACATCGATTCCAGAGGCTCAGTGGCAAAGTGACCTTGCTCAGTTTTCATCAGCAGAATACCATGTTAATAATTTAGTCAGTCCGGTCTTATTCCAGGAAGGCTTGCAGAGCATCCCAGAAAATGCAGTAGTGGTGGAGATTGCCCCCCATGCCCTTCTTCAGGTTGGTATGAGTAGATACACCATTACCTGTGCTGGAGACATTTGGCACTTCTTACCAGGCTCTCTCTTTTTTTCTACATTTTCCAGTGGAGATCATGTAACTGTTTCATTGTTTTCTTTTGGGTATTGATAACCAGGTTACAAGTAACAATACACCATAGTACAGGTATTAGGCAATATATCAAAAAGGTTGTCCAGAGTTTTTGTTCTTCAGTTCTTCTCCATTGTCAGTGTATCTACTTGGTCTCTTTAGATGGGAACATTGTTTAAAGGACAAGTGCCATGAAAAACTTTTTCCCAGTAATTGAAGCACATTACAAAGTTATATAACTCTGTAATATGCTTCAATCACCTATCTGCCTCCCTTCCCTGTCTTTTCCCCCCTCCACCCCCCACCAGGAAGTGTACTAACTCACACAGACCTAATGACTGTCGTCACCGTCACCAAGCTCTTCTCTCAGCTCCTTCTCCTGTTACACTAGCCTCCCCCCTCCCCTGCCTTGTCAGGTGACTCAGCTTGCTCAGCTCCCATTGGTTGAACAACTGCAAGCCATCACTTGGACTGGGGAGGGGGGGCTGCTGTAACAGGAGATAGACCAGCCCTCCTGCTAATGACTCATCCTCACAAGAAGGAGCTGCCTGGTGACGGTGACGACAGTAATGAGGTCTGTGTGAGTTAGGACACTTCCTGGTGGGGGGTGGAGGGGGGGAAAGACAGGGAAGGGAGGCAGATAGGTGATTGAAGCACATTACACAGTTATATAACTTTGTAATGTGCTTCAGTTACTGGGAAAAAGTTTTTCATGGCACTTGTCCTTTAAATCTAGGGGCCAAATCCTCTGTTGGCCAAACATCCTGGACTCCTGTTGCGCTGCTGATATATAACAAAGGATTGTGTAAAATGGTTACCATTGAAGCAAACCCTTAGTGTAGTGAACAGTACTAGGTAGGAAGAGGATTGCAACCTCATTGTCTGACAGCAAGCATAGATATTGAAAATGGTGGAGAAGTGTAAAAGTAGGATCCCTTTACAGTTTATTGTAAAGGCAAGTGTACCTGTGATCATAAAAAACTTTTTACATGTCACAGAGATATATCAAAAGTTGTGATCGGTCTGGGTCTGACCCATATCAAACGTAAGATCGAGTGGGGAGAAGACCACGCTAAGCATGATGACTTGGGCTCCTAATGTAAGTCTATAGAGCCCGACTCTTTTTACAGACGCAGAGCAGGGAGCAGGCCGCGTTGCAAAACAGTCCTCCCCCAGCTTGTTCTCACAATTGCTACGGGTCTGAGTGTTCAAACCCGATCAGACCGATCAAGACTTTTGACATTTTTTGATGACAGGTATGATGACTAGTAAACATTTGGGGAAATCCAGTTGCAACCATGGTGTACTAACTGTTTTGATATTACACACGGTAGCTCTTTGTATACGCTTTTAGTGATGAGCTTCTTATTTATAATACCCCATCTCCTCTTTCTCACCAGGCAATCTTAAGGAGAAGTTTGAAACCCACCAACACAATTCTCCCTCTAATGAAAAAGGGACATAGTAACAATCTGGAATTTTTCCTTACAAACATTGGAAAAGCCTATTTGAATGGGTATGAAATATTTACTTTACCTTCTTTTTCAAGAATAATCATACCTAAACACCATAGGGAGAGAAGGCATAATAGCAAAAGGTAAATGGGGTCCCTATTTTAGTGCCGGATCCCAATTGTACAAGCCACCTTCGCGGCACTGGAGCTTATTCTAAACTTTTGCCCATCTACATTTAGTTCCATCCCTTGCAGGCAAGAGACACAGTTATTCCTAGGCCCATTTTTTTCTCATAGTGCATTAGAAGAGCCCCTATAGTGGACTCCGGCTACCACCATGCTAAAGCTACAGTATTGGGGTTTCCCATGTTTTATCATTGATGTATGATTTCTCTACAGAATCAACGTTCATTGTGATAACATCTACCCTCCTGTTCAGTATCCTGTCCCTGCTGGAACACCCCTAATCTCCCCTCTCATTCAGTGGGATCATAGCCAGACATGGGATGTTCCCAAGCCTGAAGACTTCCCTGCTGGTTCAGGGGGGTCTACATCATCTACAGTCTATAACATAGGTAAAGTACACAGATGTATTTATATATGTCCCTATACAATGGTTTTAATAGATATATGTGACTTAATCTACAGTCATTTTAAAGTTTACTTTAAGAACTAACAGACACACTAAGGCCATGTTCACATTGCGTGAAACACCCGCCATTCTGTGACCCAGCCAGGGTCACAGAACAGCCGGTGTTAGTGAAGATCATCCTGGCCGGTATTGCAGTGATCTTCATTTCTGCTGAGTTTGGATCCCAACTGATGCACACAATGGAGCGTTTGGCCGGAGCCGCACGCTCCATTGTGTGAACTGACAGGTTCTCTGTGGCCACTATTCAATGAATAACAGCCGCAGAAAACTGACATGTCAGTTTTCCGTGCGGCCGGATGGAATCACTGCCGGAGCGTATACTATGGGGGAGATTTATCAAACATTGTGTAAAGTGAAACTGGCTCAGTTGCCCCTAGCAACCAATCAGATTCCCCTTTTCATTCCTCACAGACTCTTTGGAAAATGAAAGGTGGAATCTGATTGGTTGCTAGGGGCAACTGAGCCAGTTTCACTTTACACCATGTTTGATAAATTTCCCCCTATGTGTATAGGCTCCGTCCGGGATTCCCTCTTCTTTCAGCACACTGTAAGTTTAGTGTTCATCACGGCCATTGTTGCAAATCAGCAACAATGGCTGTGATTAATACTAAACTTACGTTGTGTGAACATAGCCTAATTTAGTAATCTATGGCTATACCTGCTGAAACAGTAGTAGATGCTTGGAACAAACCTCCAGCAGATGCTGTTGGTAAATCTATAGTAACTGAATGTAAACCTGCCTGAGATAAACATATGTCTATCCTAAGATAATAATAAAGAAATAATATAAGATCAGACTAGATGGACCAAGTGGTCATTTTTGCCAACGATCTTCTATGTTTCTGTGTGCAGATGCTTTACTAGATGAAAAATAAGGCTGTTTTTTTTAAACTATTTTAAAGGGGCGATCCAGCGATTCATTTAAAAAATAAATGCTTAAAATGCATATTGGTTGACTTATTTGACACCAATATGTGTCAGTTTTTTGTCATATGAAAACTTTGTTCTGTGCCCCCAGTCTGCTGCCATGGTGTGCTGCCTGCAAACTAAATTTCCCAGCAGGCAGTGCACCTCACATCATCCTGCCAGGTACCCATCCCCTTGTTCGGTCACATGACAGTGGTGACTATGGTGGCAATTTTTTTTTGTTTTTAGTTTTAGTGTATGAACCCAGGGTTTTCTGGGCAAAAATGATTGATGGACTTTACTCACAGTAGGCCTTCAATCACTCATTCAACACCTGCCACCCCCTCTGATCACACGTTCTGCATGGCTGCTGTGGCCAGATCTATGCAGTGCAGGAGATAGAGAAGGTACTTTTCTTACTTTCATCATCAGCTCTGTTATCCTGCAGTGTTATCCTCGGTGTACTGATCTGCCCACAAATATTAAGGTGCCACTCTGCCCAGCTCTTGAATGGCAGCCATTGAGAATGTGGAATTCTCTGGAAACTTTCAGCTATAATGAGAACATTTCTTTAGTTAAAAAGACGTTTTAGAAAGCAAACTACATTACAGGATTGCAGTTTTATTATTATTATTTTATCATCTGTTATTTTTTGTCTTGCACTGCTTCCTATATGTGTTCTTTTCTGCTCTCACTATGTTTTTTTTGTTGTTGTTCAGATATGAACCCAGATTCTCCCGATATTTTTATGAGTGGACATTGTATTGATGGTCGTGTCCTATACCCAGCTACTGGCTATCTAGTTTTGGCATGGAGAACATTAGCCAGGTCCTCAGGTGTAGTTATGGAGCAGACACCTGTCCTATTTGAAGATATTACAATCCACAGAGCAACAATTCTCCCAAAAACAGGTGACCACTGTGTAGCATGACATAGCACCTTCCATTGATACATTAAGGCTACAGCTAAACAGTGAAATGGTTTGTGTGAATACTCAGTTGTTTAGCATATACTGCCTTCCATGTAAGTAATGATACTTCTTGTACTTTTTTTTTACATTTTATCACAAGTTTTCTTTCCTTGCATCTGAAGGAGTTGTCCAATTGGAGGTCCGTCTGATGCCGGCATCAAAACGGTTCGAAGTGTCTGAGAACGGCAATCTGACAGCTAGTGGTAGGTAGCCTGATAAATCACTACACCTACATCTACAAACTTTCCCAAATTCTGCTTCCAGCAACTTCCTCAAACTTCACTAATCCTTTCAGCTCGTTTTAACTTTTCCTTTAGTCCATCCATTTCACTTTCCAACCTTCTCTAGTCATTTCCAATCATTAATTCAATGAAGGTTCTGGAACAGTTAGTATGCCCCCCAGTAGATGTAAAATAAAGCAAGTTTGCCATATATATTCATTATTTTATGTTGTTGTTATCATGCTGAAAAACAGAACTTGCCAGAAATCCAGGTCCAGTCTCCTGAAGGCAGATTTTCTGACTAAACACAAGAATTCCGGCTCAATGTGTTTGTCAATCACATGACTGCCTTCTCTCTGTCAGCGTTCAGATAGCCTGGAAAACACAGGACTTCCTGTTTTCTGAATCTTTGAGAAAAAAATAATCTGAAAACAGGAAGTTTTGCTTCATCTCAGTGCTCACCCGGCCTCCCGATTCCGTGCACGGTGAAGCAAGCTGCTTGGGAAAAGGTGCAGCTGCTTGGGAAGAGGTGCATAGGCGCTCATCCAGCCGGGACGGTGCGGCGGCGGGTGAGCGCTCTGCACGGCTGTGATGGAGGGGAGCACACTCGGAGGAGGAGGTGCATGAGCGCTCACCCCGAAGGGGGGCAGGTGAGCGCTCGTGCAAAGGACCGGGCACAGTGCTTAGATGAGGGGCAGCAAGTTGGGGATAGGTGCAGGAGCTCTCACCCCGCCAGAACGGGGGGGCGGGTGAGTGCTCCTGCAGGGGACCGGCCAGGGGAGAGATGGGCTCAGAGGGGGCAGCTAGTTGGGGTGAGCCACTGCAGCAAGTATAATAGGACTGGGCAGGGGGGTGGGACAGAGGGAGGGGGACATTACCAGCCCAGGGAGGAAGGGAGGGATGGAGAATAGACGTCTATTCCCTTTCTATACTTCTACATGCGCCCCCTGCTGCTGCATACACTTGAGGCGTGACGTCACATTTTTTTTTGAGGAAGTGAGCCTGCCTGACCTACTAAAGTGAGGGAAATAGCAGAATATGTGCATTTCCCATAATTAGTGTATATTAGGAATTTGTATAACTTTCTTTATGTAATAACATATTTTAAAACACATTTTGCCCGGAGTACCCCTTTAAAGCCATATTCCCTGTTAGCTGATGCTATTCCCTATTTTAATAAGTCTTGCCCCCTTATAGGATGAGACACAGTAACAGTGTTACAGCAGTGTCAGTTTTTTATGTGCACTTTGACAGTAAATGTCCGTTTTTGCTGTGTCCTCCCATATTTCTAGTGCCTCACAGTTTGAGAAGCACTGTCCTAGAGGAAATGACTGATATAGGTACAGATTGTGGGAATGTCATAAAACATTACAACATATTTATTTCCAGGGAAAATTTCCATCATGGAAGACAACAATTTAAGTGATTTCCGCAAACAGCTGACAGATATCATGATTGAAAGCAATGAGACAGAGGATTTCTTGTTGTCAGACAAAGATGTGTACAAAGAGTTAAGGCTGCGAGGATACGACTATGGACCAACTTTCCAAGGAATTATTGAGTCCAATAGCAAAGGTAAGTTATTGGCAGAGATGGATTTACTTTTTAGCACAGTAGAAATAACCATAGCATTTTATGAGTGCTTACTGCCTTCTGGTCAAGTCATAATAGAGCCCAGTGGTTCCAGTTCCTATCGATAAAACTAATTATTACGGTGCAATTCCTTTCATACAGTCTCTGGCAATCTACCATTATAACAGAGAAGATAGTCACATCCTGGTGGCCGACCTAAATATTGTCATGCTCTGTATGTCATGTATAATTTTGGTTTTATAAGAGAAAGAGATCACTGATCTTAGGGAGACCAGCCAAACGATAACACTGCCAGCTGCTAGTGAAAACGCTCAATGCAGTGAAATCCTAGGTGCATTGCCCCCTGGGAAACATGTATATGCAAAAAAAAAAAAAAAAAAAGCCTGTGGAGCCTCATTAAAGAGTCTCAAAACACAGGAATAGCCAGATATCCCTCTGGGAAGGACCCAGTTAAGGGGTGGCTCTTGTAGGGAACCCACCAAAACCACCATATTAAGTGGCCCTATAAGCCAATATAATGACAAGGGAAAAACCAAGGCCAGGTATCCATCCACGTACAGCTGTTTCGGGGTGTTGCCCCTCATCAGTGTGGATCAGGATTCTGGCTGGGTGGGAGCAATGCCTAGTAGAGCCATAAGAGAAACAGATTGGTGATCTCAGGGAGACCAGCCAAACTATAACACTGCCGGCTGCTAGTGAAAGCGCTCAATGCAGTAAAATCCTAGGTGCATTGTCCCCTGGGAAACATGAATATTGGTTTTAGTTTGCTCAATCTATTTGGTTTCATAATCTATAGATCTATAGATAGGTTATAATCTCTTTGGTTTCATAGGTGATAAGGGGAAACTGCTATGGACTGAAAACTGGGTGACCTTCCTGGATACCATGCTGCAGATGCTGGTTTTAGGGATAAGTGGTCGCAGCCTCCGTTTGCCCACAAGGATCCAGTCAGTTTCTATTGACCCTGCAACCCATGAAGAACATGTTTGTTTGTCTTCAGATGACAAAAAAGGTAAAATCTACTTTGTTTGTGTATATAATAACTTATTTCCTTTGCCAAACATATATAGCAGTCACCCACAATGAGATCTCTTGGAATTTGCTCAAATGATGGCTGAGGTGCTGTTTGTTTCAAAGATCAAATACAGCTGCTATGTAGAGTATCTGACACACAATGTTTTAGCCACACATCACAGGAATAGGTCAGGAAAACATTGTGGCATATGGCTATGTTCACATATAGTATTTCCGTCAGTCTTTTTTCAACCAAAATCAGGAGTGGAACTGACAGATCAAAATTATAATGGAAAGATTTGCCCAGTCTTTTAACCCACTCATGGTTTTGGTTGAAAAAAAGACTGACCAAAAGACTGACAATTAAAAAATGTTCGAACATAGCCTAGACAGACATAGCATAGACAGGTTGCCAATACATAGCTGCAATATGGCCAAAATGTGGTGTGACTGCAGCCTAAGCCCTTTCTATATACTCTATTAAGGGTATGGGATAAGTTACTCTAAGTTGGGTCTCCGTAAAGAGTGGCTTCTATCCGTTTGGTTAGCTGTTCATTGGACCAGGCACATTAGACTGCATTCCCGGGCAGACAATGGGTGGCTGCAATAAGCTTCAATAATAACAAGCTAGCCTTGCTTACAACACAGTTGGCCCTAGTGTCCTACATTTGGCTGACACAGTAGCTGCCTAGCACCCCTGTGATTTGCATTGTCTTGAATTGACCCCTGAAAATGTAAATCTACTAGAATAACTTACAGTAAATAACAATAAAGTGCAGTATAAGTAATAAAGGAAACCAACATAGTCATTGTATTGGAAAGTGAGGTACTAGTATTAGCATTTACTATGCTCTTTAGTGCACAGTATGTTTTTGCCTAACACATATTCTTATTATTTCAGTTATTCCTGTTGGTGTGAACAGATGCCTAGAAAAAATTACATCTGGAGGGGTACAGATATCTGGTCTCCATGCCACCACTGCTCCACGGCGCCAACAGCAGCAAACTCCACCTACCCTGGAGAGTTTTATGTTTACTCCTTATTATGAGAATGATTGCCTACGAGGTGTCAGTGACCTACATTCTCTTCTAGAGCAATGCACAGGTACTGCTTTATACAGTACTTTTTCACTCTGTTCGCGGAGTTTGTAGATTTTATATATGCCAAGCAAACTATTTAGCCATGTAAGTGAAATTTAATATGTCACATCATAATTAGAGATGAGCGAACCTCGAGCATGCTCGATTCAATCGGAACCCGGACTTTCGGCATTTGATTAGGGGTGGCTGCTGAACTTGGATAAAGCTCTAAGGCTATGTGGAAAACATGGATATAGTCATTGGCTGTATCCATGTTTTCCAGACAACCTTAGAGCTTTATCCAAGTTCAGCAGCCCCAGCTAATCAAATACTGAACGTTCGGGTTCGGATGGACTCGAACTCTAACCCGGTTCACTCATCTCTAATCATAATTCATAGATCATCACTGAGATTTCGCTAATAGGTTAGCATAGAGATAAGGGCCCTATCAATATCCTAAGTAAAGGGGCCCTGGCATTCCTTAGGAGTAAAGTGAAATGGATCACAGAAATTCCAATTCCACATGCAGAACTCTTTTTGAGAAAAAGCTTCATACATTCAGGACATCATTGGGGTTTCAACTCCTAGACCCCATTGACTCAGATGAGCTAAAATGTCATCTTCATGTCTTGCAGATAAGATTTGTGAACTAGAGTCCAAGGTGGTTCAGCATGGCTTACAGCTCAACATTTCTGGAATCAAAAAAGCTGGAAGACCTAAAAGGAATAAAAAATTAAGCACTTCCCCAGACCACGGCCTCCTACATGTCCTCACAGAGATCTGCAATCTTGAGTTAAATGGCAACTTGCACTCTGAACTAGAAGAAACGCTGACACAGAAGAGTAATCAGCTCCGAGATGATGCTCTGCTAAACGGGTTGTTGACATCACCTTACCTGAAAACGTGTCTGGATACAGTTCTGGAGAACAGTAATCCACAGAAAATGAAGATTATTGAAGTAAGGTTTTAAATAATAAGAATCTGTCTACTGTAATTCACATTGTAAATTACTGATACTTAGATAGCTGTTAGGACAAGGAGACACATAGTATTTTTTATATATCTGTCTGTGCTTCCAGATTGTAGAAAAATAATTCTATTCTCTGGTTAAAAGTGTCAAAGAGGCCTTTCCAAGCCCCAGAAGTGCTGAGGGCTGGAACATCTCCTCCATCCTCCATCCCTGCCTCACTGACAGTCAGTGGGAAGCTATGCCGTACTTATGCTATGACGTATGAAAGATACCACGTGTTTCCTTGCTCTAACAGTGTCAACAATTTTAAATGTGAATTACAGATGACATTCATGTTTGGAAAAATCCATTAGAATTTTGAATGCAACTCAGGATGAGAATAGGACATAATATGATAGATCAGGAATGGGTTCTGGGCAGTAGATAATTCATATTATTTGTTTACAGAATTATTACTACTACTTAATGAAATGTCAGTAATACAAAGTGAGCATTCCCGTTAGATATAGATTTCTCTGTGAAGGGAACTAAAGTTTAATCAGTATATAATGAAGAGACACTGCCCAGACACTGCCATGAGTTAATTGTACCAGATGAGGGGTCAGTCAGGATTGTATGCTGCTCATGGTGCGGGCAGCATAAATCTACTGACAAACGGCCTTTAATTCTGTGCTATTTCTGGAAGTTATAGTTCTTCCCTTTTTCTCCATAGGCCCTATCAGAACATGGAAATTTGTCTCCTTATGTCTTGAGTGTGCTGAATACTCAACCAATGCTGCAGATAGACTACGTTGCCACTGATCGGACTCTGGAAACTCTCTCTACACTGGAAGACAATCTGAAAGAAGCTGGGGTTTCCATAGAGCAATGGGACCCATATACTGCTCCTCCTAATAATGTAACTGGTGCTGATCTATTGGTGTGCAATAGCTCAGCACATCTCCTAAAGGATCCAAGTCAGGTCCTCCCCAATATGGCAGCAACTGTGAAAGATGGAGGATTCATTTTGCTCCATACACTTCTTAAAGGAGACGTTCTAGGAGAAACTATTGCCTTTCTGAGGACTCAAAATATCCAGCAGAAAGATGGTCTCCTTTCCCAGGTATAATAGCTGTATACCCTGGGGTACTATGGCCAATAGCTTAACTTGATGTAATAGCTGTTATATGGCCTGCATACAGACAGGCTTCTAACCTTTGTACATATGGCAGAATATGCGTGCACTGAACTGTATTAAATCTCTACCTTGACAGGCAGAATGGGAGGAGTTGTTTGACAGTGCCGGCATGAATGTGATTGCCATGAAAAAGTCCTTCTATAACTCAGTCATTTTCTTATGTCGTCGACGTACCCCAGAGAGGATACACGTTCAACTGTCAGTGGAAGACATGGACTGTACATGGGTGGAATCGCTGAAGGTGCATTTTCATTAGATCATACAAACAGTTTTAATCATGAGATCCAAATTCATGACTCTATTCTTTATTGTCATATGTCCTTTCTTATATAGGAAGCTATGGCAGATTCATCTGACCACCGTCTCTGGCTAACAGTCACCAATCAGCCAAATTCTGGTGTTGTTGGAATGGTGAACTGCCTGCGACAGGAACCAGGGGGGAACAAAATTAGGTAAGATTCATGTTTTGTATGTATGCCTGCATGATTGCTTATATAGATTTGTGAATTTCAGCCAGAATTAAAAGGGGTAGTTCACCATAAAAATAGTTTCTTTTAAATCAACTGGTGCCAGAAAGTGTAAGTGATTTGTAATTTACTTCTATTAAAGAATCTTACATCTTCCAGAACTTATCAGCGGCTGTATGTCCTGTAGGAAGTGGTGTACTCTTTCCAGTGTGACACAGTGCTCTCTGCTGCCACCTCAGTCCATGTCAGGAACTGTCCAAAACAGAAGCAAATCCCCATAAAAAATCTCTCCCAGCTCCAGAGATCTCACTAATACATAGGGCTATGGGATCTCTTTTCTTAGAAATTTCTTCTCCACTTCATCCTTCGTATTTATCATTTATACTTCATATATTTCCTTCATACTCTTCATGTATATGTAACAAGAGAGAAAAAAAATACACTCTCTCTATCGGACTATGTCCGTTGTCCTTACGTATACTGGCTTATGAAAGTGCCTAAAGGAAGTATATAGGTTATAAACTTCTATACAGGTATCAGTGCGCCTGGTGAGAAGGCCAGCAATGGAACTTGTGGGTCCACAAAAAACACATTTTTTTCATTCTATAGCTCCTTCACGTTACTAAAATAAACACTTAATAATTGAAATTAGATATTGCCAATGTATAGCATGACCTGTAATGCATTAACTTTACGTTGCAGAGACATCAATAAGATAGTGTATATGGGAATATGGACTGATTTGTCATCTGTATACCAATCTTATAATGTTATGGTATATACCTAAAATGGTATATGCCATAGCAGTATCAACAGCGGTCTGACGGGTCTGTTCAAGTAAACAAAGTTGTCTTGTAGTTGCTTATTTAGTGGGTGGATTGGGGTTCAGAGAAAATGTTACACTTTGCTCCCCCTTAGTCAAAGTATCATGGAATGGAACCCTCTATAGTTGGTTCCCCACTGATCAAAAAGTGATAGCCTATCCTAGCTATACGCCATCACTTCTAATGGGAAAACCACTTTAAATGTATTGACAGGAGAAATAACAATACTTGCTAATCCATTTTGCTGTGACAATAACTACTTAAGAACATTTTATTTCCAGATGCATCTTCAACTTTGATGGGAATTCACATGGAGTGTCTGATAAGGAGACTGAGCAGCTGCAGGGCAAGGATCTAGTGATGAACGTCTACCAGGATGGTCAGTGGGGAGCCTTCCGGCATGTACCCTTTCACAAAGGTGATTACATAATTATTTATATGGGATTGTTTGTCAGCACTTATCTATCAGGCTGTAACATATTGTATTAGCCAAGTCTTATACATAGCTCAGCATAGATGTCTGCATGTAGTTGTTTATGCAAACACATTTTACTAATTTCTTATTTAAACAGAATAAATGAAATCTCACAGGAGATTGAAGTGAGCGATAATGGTTTAATAGGGGCAGGAGGATTGCCTTACCTTAAAATGAGAAGTCCAGGATTGCAGCTTGATCTTTAGTGACATCTTTTCTACTTTTTCTGGGGGGACCTCTAACCTGTGGCTCTCTAGCTGTCAGACTACAACTCACAGCATGCCCTGACAGCCTGTTTAGCTGCTGTGCGCTGCATTTCCTGCTCTGTGTTCGTCTGACTTGCATGGCTTCATAGACTAACATTATGGGTTCGTCCAGGTCACATAACACAGAGCTGGACTTCTCCCACCCTGTTCTCCTGATCGGTCGTGGTCTTAACACTCAGTCCCCAACTGGTCAAAACGTTTGACATGTCTCTCTGATGTCTCCTGGGGAGAATGTCTGACCTCTGTACCCCCCGGCTAACTCCAGATTGGCCCCTGGCTCCATTGTTTTGAATAGAGCCCGCAGCTCTATTCATTCTCATTCGATACAGCACTCAACTCTTTTCGTTGGTTCCATAGAGTATCAATAGAGCTGCAGATAACACGCTGACCCGCGACTCTATTCAAAACAAAGGATCTGGAGATCACCAGGGGGCACAGAGGTTGGACCCCTATGTTCTCTAACTTGTCCCCTATACTGTGGATAAGGGACAAGTAAGTTTTAAGTAAGTTTTTCGGAGAACCCCTTTAAATATAAGAAAAATTCTCTAGAATGCCTCTTAAATGCAACCAAATTTTTGAGTATTGTTGTAGGATTGCATTGTGCAATGTCTAGGGTGATGCTATCATGACTGAATACTCCAACCCTGCTCTGTTACCTACAGGACAAGCTCAGGATGAAACAGCCTATGCCTTTGTCAATGTGTTGACTCGCGGAGATCTCTCCACCTTACACTGGATTGCATCTCCTCTACGCAACTTCAACCCTACTAATCCCAATGTGAAACTGTGTAAAGTCTACTACTCATCACTCAATTTCCGTGACATCATGTTGGCAACTGGGAAACTTCCCCCCGATGCTATACCCGGTATGAAAAAAAATTTATTATATGGGAAGGTGAAATGTTCTTCAGGATCTGAGATGGGGTTCCTGACACTTGCTCAGAGTATTTGAGCATGTCCTTCATTTTAGCTAACTTAGTATTTTTTAGTTTGTTCTTTAAATTCTATACCTTAACCATTATATTGTTGTTTGAGTTCCTATGCTGATAGGGAAAATTATGCTCTTCCCATAGCCACATAGCCAACACAGAGGTTGGGAAAGCCAATGGGGGAGATTTATCAATCATGGTGTAAAGTGAAACTGGCTCAGTTGCCCCTAGCAACCAATCAGATTCCACCTTTCATTCCTCACAGACTAAGCAAGTTTCACTTTACACCATGTTTGATAAATCTTCCCCAATGTGTCTTTTTCTGACAGCCGATGAAGTCTAAGGGTCCTATTCCACAGGCCGAGGAAGGCCCGATCAACGATGTAAACAGTGGCGATCTGCTAGATCACCGCTCGTTTACTGGGCCTATTCCATGGCCCGATGATCATTGAGCAAGGGCTGCAAGGACATCGTTACTGATGTCCTTGCAGCCCTTGCAGCCTCATACATTACCTGTCCAGGCTTCTTCTCCGCGCTGTCTTCATCCCCAGGTCCCGCGCGCTCTATCTTCAGAATGGCCGGTCAGCTGACAGGCCACACTCAGCCAATCACAGGCCGAGGCGGTCACAGCCTGTGATTGGCTGAGCGCTCCGTCAGCTGACTGGCCATTCTGAAGCCAGAGCGTGCGGGACCCAGGGATGAAGACAGCGCGGAGAAGAAGCCTGGACAGGTAATGTATGCTGCTGCTTCTTGTCAAATTGGCGGTCGGCCGCCGCGCACCGGTATTCAACCGTAGCGATGCGCGGTGGGGGAACGATGATTTTAGGTCTGGCCCTAAATGAACGATCAGCCGATGACACGATCATCGGCTGATCGTGCTCTCTATTTTACCGAACGATAATCGGCCGGATCGGCCCCATTTGGCCCCGATAATCGGCCGAATCGGGCCAAATGGGGCTGATCCGGCCGATTATCGTTACTGTGGAATAGGGCCCTAAGCAGTCAGATCTTACCTGATCTAACACTTATCACTCCTCTCGAGCCGGAACAATCCATTGGTCCATTAAGTATTTGTCTGTCAATACCCTAGAAATGTAATTATCTTTAGTGTTTGGAACATTTGTTATACCTAGACTCCCAGTTTGAGAAATTTATTCTGGAAATTATACTGATTGCCTATTTTTATTTTAGGAGACATAGCTTTACAACAGTGCATGCTGGGAATGGAATTCTCAGGACGTGACCCAGCAGGAAAAAGGGTCATGGGCCTTCTTCCAGCAAAAGGTCTTGCCACTGTTGTGGATGCTGATCAACGATTCTTGTGGAATGTTCCAGAAGACTGGTAAGTTTCTAATGTCAGCATTAAAATAGGTTGCTGGAATTTATGGTGCGTTTACACAGACAGATTTATCAGACAGATTCTTGAAGCCAAAGCTAGGAATGGATCTGAAATTTGGATCTGTTTCTAGTCTGTTCCTGGCTTTGGCTTCAGAAATCTGTCACATAAATCTGTCTGTGTAAACGCACCATTAGAGTTTAATTGAATCCTAAATATAAATTGTATATTACCAGCCAGAGTGTACCTGAGATTTGTTAGGTTTCCAATCAGGTACCTGGAACATGGCCCACAGGCATGCCCCAAACTAGACTCCTGTCCTAGTCTTTTTTTTCATGGCCTTATGTTACTATGTAGACGCTACTCATGTAGGTCACAAGTTTTGTGTATATAAGAACATTCCCATTATCATGACAGCCACTCAGAGATGGAAATACAAATATATATACACTACCGTTCAAAAGTTTGGGGTCACATTGAAATGTCCTTATTTTTGAAGGAATAGCACTGTACTTTTCAATGAAGATAACTTTAAACTAGTCCTAACTTTAAACAAATACACTCTATACATTGCTAATGTGGTAAATGACTATTCTAGCTGCAAATGTCTGGTTTTTGGTGCAATATCTACATAGGTGTATAGAGGCCCATTTCCAGCAACTATCACTCCAGTGTTCTAATGGTACAATGTGTTTGCTCATTGGCTCAGAAGGCTAATTGATGATTAGAAAACCCTTGTGCAATCATGTTCACACATCTGAAAACAGTCTAGCTCGTTACAGAAGCTACAAAACTGACTTTCCTTTGAGCAGATTGTGTTTCTGGAGCATCACATTTGTGGGGTCAATTAAAGGCTCAAAATGGCCAGAAAAAGAGAACTTTCATCTGAAACTCGACAGTCTATTCTTGTTCTTAGAAATGAAGGCTATTCCATGCGAGAAATTGCTAAGAAATTGAAGATTTCCTACAACAGTGTGTACTACTCCCTTCAGAGGACAGCACAAACAGGCTCTAACCAGAGTAGAAAAAGAAGTGGGAGGCCGCGTTGCAGTACTAAGCAAGAAGATAAGCACATTAGAGTCTCTAGTTTGAGAAACAGACGCCTCACAGGTCCCCAACTGGCATCTTCATTAAATAGTACCCGCAAAACACCAGTGTCAACATCTACAGTGAAGAGGCGGCTGCGGGATTTTGGCCTTCAGGGCAGAGTGGCAAAGAAAAAGCCGTATCTGAGACTGGCCAATAAAAGAAAAAGATTAAGATGGGCAAAAGAACACAGACATTGGACAGAGGAAGACTGGAAAAATGTGTTGTGGACGGATGAATCCAAGTTTGAGGTGTTTGGATCACAAAGAAGAACGTTTGTGAGACGCAGAACAAATGAAAAGATGCTGGAAGAATGCCTGATGCCATCTGTTAAGCATGGTGGAGGTAATGTGATGGTCTGGGGTTGCTTTGGTGCTGGTAAGGTGGGAGATTTGTACAGGGTAAAAGGGATTCTGAATAAGGAAGGCTATCACTCAATTTTGCAACGCCATGCCATACCCAGTGGACAGCGCTTGATTTCATCCTACAACAGGACAATGACCCTAAACACACCTCCAAATTGTGCAAGAACTATTTACAGCAGAAGCAGGCAGCTGGTATTCCATCATAGGTAATGGAGTGGCCAGCGCAGTCACCAGATCTGAACCCCATTGAGCTGTTGTGGGATCAGCTTGACCGTATGGTACGCCAGAAGTGCCCATCCAACCAATCCAACTTGTGGGAGCTGCTTCTAGTAGCGTGGGGTGCAATTTCTCCAGCTTACAGTACCTCAACAGATTAATAGCTAGAATGCCAAAGGTGTGCAATGCTGGAATTGCTGCAAAAGGCGGATTCTTTGACGAAAGCAAAGTTTGATGTAAAAACAATGTTATTTCAAATACAAATCATTATTTCTAACCTTGTCAATGTCTTGACTCTATTTTCTATTCATTACACAATGTATGGTGGTGAATAAGTGTGACTTTTCATGGAAAACACAAAATTGTTTGGGTGACCCCAAACTTTTGAACGGTAGTGTATGTCCTTTTTTCCGTCTACAGTCTACAGGCAACATAGTATACGCAGGAGTAGCTGTAGGGGAACTTGTAATTTCATCGGGAATTTCTGCTCATTCTGCTAAGTAGTCAAGTAGGCGGTCCTAAATTGTGATTGTCAGCTCTCAGTATGGACAGTCAAACATATAGCTGTCAATCACTACATAGGACCTCCCACTTGACAGAATCCAGATTGAGCAGACATTGAATAAATGACAAGCTTGCTCTTTTCCCACAAAAATATATATATCAGTCCTTTCAGCCACTATAATATCTATAATGTACTATCTTCAGGTTGTACTGCATTTTTAAGTGCTTTTAAGGCTGTAGATTGATTATAACCTTTGTTGAACGAGAGTATGTTTGTGTGTGGGCAGGAAATTAGTAATTGTTCAATTATAGTTTATACTTTCCATTTGTAGGTCTTTGGCTGATGCTGCCTCTGTCCCTGTGGTCTACGCTACAGCATACTATGCTCTGGTTGTACGTGGGCGCTTAAGGAAGGGTGAGAGTGTCCTAATCCACTCCGGATCAGGTGGTGTGGGCCAAGCAGCTATAGCCATTTCCCTTAGCATGGGTTGCCGCGTCTTCACAACAGTAGGTAGGTTACCTTGTAGAATGTTTATGGTGTTTATTCCTTTTTTAGTCACTTTAATTAGAACTCATACACAAATGAATAAAAGTATTTTGAGCCATATCCTGTCTTTCTAGCTGCTGCCATTCCTCAGTTACAAGTTTTTCTAAAAACCGATCAATAACCAGAACTGTTTTTTTTCCCCACTGATTTTGCATCACATCTCCCAATATGTATTCCATATTAGCTGAAAATGTAGCAGAGCTGACGCACGCATGGTGTAGCTATGTGCTGCGTACCGGGCATCTGTTTTCTGGGGGTGGGGGGTGCAGTGTAGGTTTAGATCTCTGATTGCTTACTGTGAATTAAAACATTCTAGCTCCTTACAGACTCTTAAGAACATCCATAACAATTAAAATATACAGAGCTGAGGCACAAAGACAGGTACATATGCCTGCATTCACTGACAGCAAGCAGAGATAGAACTATACCTCTTTTTATATTACAGAGACCTAGGCTCAGGGACACACGTAAGTCTATGGAAGCAGCACAGGTGCATGGAGATGATGTCTGGTAATGTCTCCGGGTGGTTGGGTTACCAAGTCAATAGACAGCTAACCCGGCCTCCATAGAGGAGATCACATGTCCTCAGACCACTAAGGGAGGGGGAAGAGGGACCTAAGTGTGGTCTGAGTGGACCCAGAGTAGAGGATTTTAAACTTCCAGAGTGGATAAGAATGAGAAAAGATAGAAGGGAAGATAGGTTATAGAATATTCTTGTTTAGAATATTGCTTTTGTTACCCGGATAACCCCTTTAACTAAGAGCAAGTTACAAACACTGACTTGACATTATTCATATTTATTGCTAGGATCTTCGGAAAAGCAGCATTATCTTCAGAGCAGATTCCCACAGCTTGATGCCAGCTGTTTTGCAAATTCCCGAAATACAACTTTTGAGCAGCATGTTCTCACTGTAACAGGAGGGAAAGGTAAGAAGCAGCTGAGATCTACCCTTAGTTATGCAAGATATCAGAACACCAGCAAACATTTGTATTATTCCTTTCACTGTAGGAGTGGACCTTATCTTAAACTCATTGGCAGAGGAAAAATTGCAGGCTAGTCTCCGTTGTCTGGCTCGCCATGGACGCTTCTTGGAGATTGGCAAATATGATCTGTCAAACAACACTCCACTAGGTATGTGTGAAACAGCATCTAAATGTAAGATTCAGAATTTCTTCTGATCCAAGTATCAAACCATGAACAGAAAAATAAATTAATAAGGAAGGTCATATAGAAAAAAATAGAGGCAGGTCAACTAAATAGAGGCGGGTCTACTAACAGCATAAATATTAGGGGAGATTTATCAAACATGGTGTAAAGTGAAACTGGCTCAGTTGCCCCTAGCAACCAATCAGATTCCACCTTTCATTCCTCACAGACTCTTTGGAATATGGAAGGTGAAATCTGATTGGTTGCTAGGGGCAACTGATCCAGTTTCACTTTACACCATGTTTGATAAATATCCCTCATTGTCTCTGTAAGGGGAATAGTGCACATTTCTGCATTAATAAATACTGTATAAATTTGAAGACCTCATAATTTTATGAACTGGTCTGAGCTCTTGGATACTGTTAGTCACCTCAACTGGTTCTTGTGCCACATTCTAGCAAGGCCCTGGTGATGGCCACAACCAGGTGCTCAACAACCAGACACTTCTTATTCCCCTTCCCCAGCAATCATGGGCCTTGGCAATCATGCTATCACTTCCCTGAGCCACAGATTGGTTGGCAACTGACACCTGGAGGTGACGTGAGACCTGGCGTTTGTTTTTTTTAAGGTGGCATAGTGCTGTTTGATAATTGTGGTTTATTTTCTGTCCTGGTTTTATTGCTGACTTGACTCCTGATTGACTGATGACCACGCTGTGCCTGGCTATTGACTATGCTTTGCCCCCTGGATTGTGCATCTGGTTACTGTTGTGTTACTCCTGGCTCTAATCCTTGAATCTGTCCTTAACTGTGCTCTCATCTAGTCCATCTTGAATAGTGTTTTAATGAACGTGACAAACTTTCAGGTTCGGACGTACCCAAAGGCTCTGCTTTTGACTCCTGGTGGCTGGAGAATTTGGATGCAGCCATATGGCTGCCAGGAAAACATGGATACTCCCTAAATCGTTTGGCTGCCTGTTATCTCTCCTGTCCTTCTTCCATCCTCTCCATACACAGGAACGTTAGGCAAGCTGAGCATTCCTGTGTTTTTTATAGGGAGGGGTGGGTTAAGCCTCAGCCAGAGAGCTCCGACTAGGGCTTGTCTCTGTGAGAGCAAAAAGGTTAGGCAGTAGAGATGAGCGAAGCGGGTTTGGGTTCGAGTCCATCCGAACCCGAACATTTGGCATTTGATTAGCGGTGGCTGCTGAACTTGGATAAAGCCATAAGGCTATGTGGAAAACATGGATATAGTCATTGGCTGTATCCATGTTTTCCAGAAAACCTTAGAGCTTTATCCAAGTTCAGCAGCCACCGCTAATCAAATGCTGAACGATCGTGTTCGGATGGACTCAAACCCGAACCCGGTTCGCTCATCTCTCTTAGGCAGTGATTTTCATCATGCTGACTCCTATTTCCATAAACATCATCTGTAGGTGGACGGTCAGAGAGCCCCACTCACCTTATTCTGACAGCCATACCCACTGCGAGAAGAAGGTGTAAGATGTATGGGGGCCTTTAGAGAAATCATTTCTCTGGTACATGAATGTAACTGATACATTTGTATTTTCCTTCCATTACCAGGTCAGTTGTAGGTTTGGTGGTTTAGGAGTGACCCAAATAAAAATCTAAGAACTTGTCTTTTTTCTGTCATTTTCCATGACAAACCTTTCTTTTGGGTATCACCTTGTAGGAATGGCTCTTTTCCTGAAGAATGTGGCATTTCATGGAATTCTACTAGATGCCCTTTTTGAAGAAGGAAACAAAGAATGGGAAGAAGTGTCTGATCTGCTGAAGTCTGGAATAAGGGAAGGAGTAGTGAAGCCATTAAAGTGCACTATCTTTAGCCGCAATGAGGTGGAGCCTGCCTTCAGGTTCATGGCTCAAGGAAAGCACATCGGCAAAGTCCTTATAAAGGTCAGAATATTTATCTATGTGCTAAAATATTACTCAGCAATTACACTAGTACTTGATCTGTTTAATGGTCTGTTTGGTAGTGTCTATTAGAGGATCCTGGATATTTGCTTGTAGCATTATCTTTAGTAAAGACTCCTTAAGAGTTAATTCATGGCACAAACCAGTAGTGTTATTGTTCCCCCAAATCTTCATACTGACTTTTCATGCAATCTTACTTCATGTTTAGGTGCGTGATGAGGAGTTGGGGCCCACTCACAAGTCTGATGCTCTTATTCCTGCTATTCCTCGTACATCTTTCCCCTTAATAAAGTCTTACATCATTACTGGAGGACTTGGTGGATTTGGCTTAGAGTTGGCTCAGTGGTTAATTGAGAGAGGTGCCCGGAACCTCATTTTAACTTCTCGATCCGGCATCAGGAATGGTAAGATATAGTCACGACAATTCCCAAACAGTAATGTTCTCGGAAAAAGTGATGATGATGTGGCAGGTATATGACTGCTTGCTTGTTTTTGTAGGTTATCAAGCCAAACAAGTCCAGAGTTGGAAAGAAGCAGGAATTACTGTAGTAGTTTCCACCAAAGATGTGGCTTCTATAGGTGGAGCCCGCCAGTTAATAGATGCTGCATCGCAGCTAGGACCAGTGGGCGGAATCTTTAACCTTGCCATGGTGAGTTCTGTTATAATACCAGCTATAATCAATAGGGTAATATCCGATGAAGTTCCATCTTATTTATGGCTCATCTCATCCATCCATCCCCTCTTTATTAGAAAATTATTATTATGCTTGCATATAATGACAGAAACAAGACTGTAACCAACAGATGGCTCCTTGCTGATATGTGGATTCCCTAGTGCTCACATAGACGGATGCAAGGCTTGAGGACCCTCTAGTGCTATGTTATGAATCATGGCAACTGTTTTCATCTAAGTGGGTTCTTCATCTCAAGTCCCTCAGCCTCCCTGAGACCAAAGATGTGCCTCTTATAGCCGCCGCTTGATTAGCCATTACATTCTTGTGCCACAGATTTGTTGAATACTTATGTAACTGGAGAATACTTATGTAACTTTATAAGTTTAGTAAAGGCAAAGATAGATCATGTTTTGGATGGAGCATGACTAGTCCTTTATTAAATGCTTTTGCTTGGCAAAGCCATAAGGAGATGGGGCTGGACGAAAGGGACAGAAGTATAGAAGATTGCCGGCAGAAAAAAAAACACCTGATCCATTTAACATAGAAGTGGAGAAGGCACTAATGTGAACTATGACTTTATTCATACCACATTGTGCTGACTCCATTGCTGTTTTAGGGTCCTTTTACACAGACAGATTTATCTGACAGGTTGAAGCCAAAGCCGGGAACAGACTATAAACAGAGAACATGTCATAAAGAAAAGACTGACATTTCTGCTTTTTTCAAATCCATTCCTGGCTTTGGCTTCAATAAACAAGACTCTTCTCTTTTTTTCCTTCCTCTGGATGGGTACAGAGTAAGAAGTTGTTTTTTTAAGATTTATGCAATGTCCATCATTGGTTTAGGGTAGGGATGGAAAACAGGGATACAGCCTATAGCTGTGGCTGTATCCCGGTTTTCCAGGCGGTCCTCCCGCTGTATCCACCCTCTGCATGGAGGTTTAAGACAGAGGGAATCATTACTGAGAGTTCGGGTTCGTACGGACCATCCCGAGTTTAGGGTATTAGTGTAAGACTTAGCTGAAAGCACCTGGGTGCTAGCGTGGTACTATATGTAACTGCCAGTGTTATTACACATTACTTTATATCATTATGTCACACAGTGTAGGATTTCTGCTATACAACTGTAATATCCAGCATAAATTATTATTTAATAAATTATTAAATATGTATATATTATTGCAATTATGGGAAATTGCAAGTAAAGATGCCTATAGCTCCACAGTTTCCAACATAGATAGAAACCCATGGAAATAATATAGTAGAAAATTAAAAAAATAGAAGATTGTCGTCAGAAAAAGACCACTGGCTCCATTTAGTCTGCACTTTTAGTATTTCCCTTCTTATCATCTTAGGATAGCTATATGTTTAGCCCAGGCATGTTTAAATTCTGTTATGGTAGATTTACCAACCACATCTGCTGGAAGTTTGTTCCAAGCATCTACTACTCTTTCAGTAAAGTAATATTTTCTCACGTTGCTTAAAATGTATGCCTTTCTCTTCTGAACAGGTTCTAAAAGATGCCATGATTGAAAACCTATCCACTAAACTGTTTCAAGATGTGAACAAACCAAAGTATGATGGTACTCTTAATCTGGACAGGTAAGTGTTCACACCTAATATTAATGTACTGCAGGCATTTCAGTTGTACCTGTCTGGATCCCACCCCTTGTCTCTTGCCACCTATATATGATATGATATATACGTCATATATATGATGTATGACATATATACATCTATAGTCGTAGCCTGATATGAAGTCCTGAATGGTTTTTTTTACAGGGTCAGCAGAGAGAAGTGTCCTGAGCTGGATCATTTTGTGGTATTTTCCTCAGTGAGTTGTGGGAGAGGAAATGCTGGGCAAAGTAACTATGGCTTTGCAAATTCAACAATGGAGCGTATTTGTGAAAAGCGACGCCGGGACAATCTGCCAGGTATAATACATACTAACCACTCGTCACTAGTAGTCACTAGTATTTAGCTATAGCACATAATAATAATGTTTGTGTCAGAAACAACAAAGTTTCTAAGGGTCCTTTTACACACACAAATATCTGATAGATTTTTAAAGCCAAAGCCAGGAACAGACTATAAACAGAGAACCGGTCATAAAGGAAAGACTGAGATTTCTCCTCAAATCCATTCCTGGCTTTGGCTTCAATATTGTGTTAGATATCTCTGTTTGTAAAGGCGCCCTTAGGTGTGATACCTTTATTGGCTAACTAGAAAAAAATCATTATATTTGCAAATGGAAAGCTAATATAATGATTTCTTCTAGTTAGCCAAAATGCAATTCCATAATTTCATTAGACATAAAAGATACTGTTATTATGGGTATATCCTATTTTTTAAAGTTCTTAAAGTTGAAATACTAAACTATGTTAACCCAAACCTTGCATATGTGTCCCTGCAGGCTTGGCTGTCCAGTGGGGCGCTATTGGCGATGTGGGTGTCGTGCTGGAGACTATGGGAAGTAATGACACTGTGATAGGTGGCACATTACCTCAGAGGATCAGTTCTTGTCTGGAGGTTCTCGATCAATTCCTTAACCAGCCACACCCTGTTATGTCCAGTTTTGTCTTGGCCGAGAAGACAGTCTCTGTAAAAACCAAAGGAGCTGGACAGCAAGATCTGGTGGAAGCTGTAGCTCATATTTTAGGTAAGAAGAACATTAAAATGGCAAAGCATCAGTCATATTGGAACTCTTACTTTTAGTGCATTCAGTACTCAGTTCAGTTTTATTATCCTTAATATAGTGAACAACTTAAACTGTACTTTAGATCCAGCTAAGTCCTAGATCCTCAGGAGAGCTGGTGTGAGCTTAGACCATCACTGATTCCTGAATTGGCTGCCAGGCTCGATAGAGATCTCAGTTATTGGAACTTTTTGGAAGAAGACATTTCCATCATTGATTTATATGGTTTATTGATTAGTTCAGACACTGAAATGTATTTTTGGAAATGTGGTGTCTGAACTCTAACTCTACACTCCAATTCCACCAATGTGACCTATATAACAAGTCAGATCCCTCAAACTAAGCTTTCTTCTGGTTAAAAGACATTTGACATTGTGATTTTATTGCACTATTCTCTCTAGGTGTCCGAGATGTGACCAGCTTGAATCCAGACACCACATTGGCTGACTTAGGGCTGGACTCTCTCATGGGTGTAGAGGTGCGGCAGACGCTGGAACGTGATTATGATATTGTCATGGCCATGAGGGAAGTTAGGCAACTAACAATTAACAAATTGCGGGAGCTCTCTTCCAAGCCTGGACATAGTGAAGGTAGGATATCAATTGATAAGTCACATATTGGAACATGTCCCAGTAATACCCTTACAATCCATAAGTGATTATGTTTATTTCCTAAACCAATGGACTATTATCTGTAGACTAGGGTTTGACGTTGATAGATTGAACATGCGTTCAATGTGGAAAACATTTTAAGATAAGCTGGCTGGTCATATGTAGGCTATGTATAGCTATGCTATGTGCTGTTTTGTCCGGTCTGATAACTAACAGCATGATGGCAACCCAACAATTTCTATTAAAATTAATGGGTTTAATTGGGCAACATTGCTGTTAAGGGCATTCTAGATAAACAGTATTTGTGTCTAAACCAACTTGAATAATTCTACCAATATAAGGAGTTGTTGCTTCAAACCAATCCTTGTCCATATAGCTTATTAAAGGGGTATTGGTATCTGTAAGAGATCTGTAAGACATGTTTAGCTGATCGCTAGGGGTTAGAGAAGCTGGACCTGAGAAAATCAGCTGTCTACAGGACAACCCCATGAATAAGAAATGAAAAAGAGCTCTAAATATTTTTCCAACCAAGACATTGATCACATATTCTTTCTTAGACAGAAGGTGAGTAACCCCTTGTATTCATAAAACACAACTGGAACTTAAAGGGGTTATCCGGCACTACATAAACATGGCCACTTTCTTCCAGAGATAGCCCTATTCTTGTCTCCAGTTTGGGTGCAGGCTTTGTAACTCAGTTCCATTGAAGTGAATGGAACCTAATTGCAAACCCCACCTGAACTGAAGACAAGAGTGGTGCTGTCTCTGGAAGAAAGTGGCCATATTTTGAAGCGCTGGATAACACCTTTAAAAGCAAGTAATCTTTCAAGAACTAGAAAGGTTTGTATGGCCTTCCTATCATAGAATGTATAATTTTCTTTACTTGCATATTTTGTCATGGGCACACAGCTAACTTAAAGCTCCTGGGCCTGAGTACAAAATCTGTAACATGGTCCCCACCTATCATTTATATTACATGTAGTACAGGACAGAGTATTTTGTTTAGTTTATAATCTGTAACCATGAAAACTCACTCTGCAAAACTGATGTATTAGAGCATGGGTCTCCAAACTGCGGCCCTCCAGCTGTTGCGAAACTACAACTCCCATCATGCCTGGAAAGCTAAAGCTTTGGATTTGGCTGTCCAGGCATGATGGGAAATGTAGTTTTGCAACAGCTGGAGGGCCACAGTTTGGAGACCCATGTATTAGAGCAATAAAATAATAGTATTTAGTTATATAGTTATACCCAATGTCCGGAGTAGAATTATTTTATGATCAATGAAAATGCTGATAATACTATAGAGCAACGTGAAAATAAGTTCTATGTAACAAATGATTTCTTGCAAAAGAGGAACCCGTGGAGCCTCATTTAAGAGTCTTATGACACAGGACTAGCCAGATATCCCTCTGGGAAGGACCCAGCCAAGGGGTCACTCCTGTAGGGGGGCACCATATTAAGAGGCCCAAGGGAAAACCAAGACCAGGCATCCATCCACAGACAACTGTTTTGGGGTGTTGCCTCTCATCAGCGTGGAGCAGGATTCTGGCTAGGTGGGAGCAATGCCTAGTAGTGCCTTACGGCAAACAGATCACTGATATGAGGGTAACCTGCAAAAGATAACACTGCCGGCTGGTGTTATCTTTAGCTAGTCTCCCTGAGATCAGTGATCTGTTTCTCTTACAAATGATTTCTTAACATTTCAGAATCCAAGCCCTCCCAGAAAACCAGTGTGCAGCCGGATCTCAGCTTCCTGGATCTGAATAATCTCCTGGTCAACCCTGATGCTTCCACAATCACTAAGCTCAACGATGTCCAAAGTAATGAGCGTCATCTCTTCCTGGTGCATCCCATTGAAGGATCTATTGCAGCATTCCACAATCTGGCTTCCAAACTTAACATTTCCTGCTATGGACTTCAATGTACAAAAGGTAAAGAAGGGGGGTTCACACTACGGCCTACTTTGTACGGGGTGGAACACTGCCTATTCTTGTATGGGATCCCGGCTGGAGCGTATACACATCGTATACGCTCCGGCAGGGGCGGGCTGGGCCGGGGGGCAGGGGGGCATATGCCCCCTGGGCCGGGCTTCCCCCAGCTGTCAGGGCCGCATGGCTGCTGACAGCTGGCTGGAGTCCTCAGTGCCTCCCCTGCTTACAGCCCGGACCCTCTTCAGTCATATTTACCTGTGGCTGTGGTGGATCCGGACTGTGATGGAAGCGGCCGCCGAAGCCCCGCCCCCATGCCGGTAAGCCCCGCCCCCTGTATGGCCACTATGCTTTCCTATAAGCCTAAGAGGCTTATGGTAAAAAGCAAACTGCTGTAGGCAGTATCTTCCTCCGGCCACCAGAGGCCGCTCTCTCCTCCCAGCTGGTTCTCCTGCAACTGGGCTAGAAGAGCCTGAAGACGGAGAAGATGGTGTCTGCAGCAAGCAAGGTACCTACACAGCAGGAGATCTACACAGCAGGCCATAGGGCAGGGGGAGGGAACCAAGGCCCTCCAGCTGCTGCAAAACTACAACTCCCATCATAGCTGGAGAGTGATAGGCTGTCCATGGATGATGGGAGTTGTAGTTTTGCAACAGCTGAAGAGCCAAGGTTCCCCCTCCCTGACATAGAGGATACATATATACAGGACACAGGAGGATACATATATACAGGAGGAGACATACAAAGGGGTACATAGAGCATACATATATACAGGAGGAAGCATATATACAGGGGTACATAGAGGATACATATATACAGGAGGAGGCATATATACAGGGGTACATAGAGGATACATATATACAAGAGGAGACATACTGAGGAGTATATAGAGGATACATATATAAAGGAGGAGACATACAGAGGGGTACATAGAGGATACATATATACAGGAGGAGACATATATACAGGGGTACATAGAGGATACATATATACAGGAGGATACATCTATACAGGGGTACATATAGGATACATATATACAGGAGGAGACATATACAGGGGTACATAGAGAAAAAGAAATGGTGTGGAGACAGCATCCATCCAGTGAAAAAATATTTTTACTTTATTTTAAGCCATTGCATATAAAAAGATTACCGACGTTTCGGCTCTAACACTTAAGAAAGGCTCAGGAGTGTTAGAGCCGAAACGTCGGTAATCTTTTTATATGCAATGGCTTAAAATAAAGTAAAAATATTTTTTCACTGGATGGATGCTGTCTCCACACCATTTCTTTTTCGCTATTGAGTATCAGGTGTGGGCCCACCTGACGGAGACTGTGCATCCCTGGGAGGTTCCGCTGTTCCAACCTTGGACTTTACCAGGGGTACATAGAGGATACATATATACAGGAGGAGACATATATACAGGGGTACATATAGGATATGTATATACAGGAGGAGACATACAGAGGGGTACATAGAGGATACATATATACAGGAGGAGACATACAGAGGATACATATATACAGGAGGAGACATATATACAGGGGTACATAGAGGATACATATATACAGGAGGAGACTTATATACAGGAGGAGACATACAGAGGATACATATATACAGGAGGAGACATATATACAGGGGTACATAGAGGATACATACATACAGGAGGAGACATATATACAGGAGGAGACATACAGAGGATACATATATACAGGAGGAGACATATATACAGGGGTGCATAGAGGATACATACATACAGAGGAGTTAGGGCTGGGCGATTAATCAAATTAATTTGCCCAGAAGGTTAGAATCAATTTAGATTAAAACCGTAAATTCAATTTTCACAAAAAATCATTGAAGGTGGAGCAGCGTAGAGTGACGGGTTGGCGGCCGGGCAAGAGGTGCAGGTCAAGCAGTCGGCGCGGCGGTGCGTGGAGTGTCGAGCCGGAGGTGAGGTGCAGGGCGGTCGGCAGTCCGCCTAACAGAGCCGCGACTGACCTACCCCAGCTATACATATCACGTCCTGCTCCCCTCCCGGCCACATGTGCAGGTCCCCGGTCTCTGGAGGAGGCTGCAGGGACTGTAGTGGTGATAACGTTGCTTCGGGTCCTGGAGCTGAACAGCGGGATCTGCATCCCCCGATCCCGCTGTACAGCTCCAGTAATGGCAGTGACGCTATCACCTCTACAGTCCCTGTGGCCTGCTTCAGAGACCGGGGACCTGCACGTGTGGCCGGGAGGGGAACCTGTGTGCCGGGGTGAGAGGAGGAGGGATATGTGCACTCCTGCCCCAATCACCCCCAGCTGCCCAATCCCTCTAGAGTCACCCCCAGTCTGCCTCAGTCCCCCTCTGTCACCCCCAGCTGCCCCAGTCCCCCTAGAGTCACCCCCAGTCCCCCTCAGTCATCCACAGTCTGCCCAGTCCCCCTCAGTCACCCCAGTCTGCCCCAGTCCCTCTCAGTCATCCACAGTCTGCCCAGTCCCCCCTCAGTCGCCCAAGTCTGCCCCAGTCCCTCTCAGTCACCCCCAGTCTGCCCTAGTCCTCATTCAGTCAACTCCAACTGCCCCAGTCCCGCTTAAGTCAACCCCAGTTTGCCCCAGTCCCCCTCAGTCACCCCCAGCTGCCCCACTCACCCCCCAGTTTGCCCCGTACACCCCCAGCTCTCCCAGTCATCCCCAGCTGCCCCAGTTTCCCCCAGTATGCCCCTATCACCTCTCATCTATACCTTTATTCCTACTACACCCCTCATCTTTACCTGTACTACTACAGCCCACATCTATACCTGTACTACTAATCCCCCTCATCAGTATTACTAATACCCCCCATATCTATACCTGTACTACCTCACCCCTCATCTTTACCTGTACTACTACACCCATTATCCACTATACCTCCACTACTACACTCTACCTAGATGGAGGCACCATGTGTCCCGCTACCCCCCCCCCCCCTCGCTTATCCCGGAAATGCCCTCGCCTGCATGTGTCCCTGCTACATAGAGGATACATATATACAGGAGGGCATAGAGGATACATATATACAGGAGTACATAGTGGATACATATATACAGCAGTAAATAGAGGATACATGTATACAGCAGTACATAGAGGATACATATATACAGGGGGAGGCATATATACAGCAGTACATAGAGGATACATATATACAGGGGGAGGCATATATACAGTAGTACATAGAGGATACATATATATATATATATATATATACAAGAGTACATAGAGTATACATATATATACAGGAGTACATAGAGGAGGCATATATACAGGAGGACATAGAGGATACATATATACAGCAGTACATAGAGGAGACGTATATACAGAAGTATATAGATGATACATATATACAAGAGGAGACCTACACAGGAGTACATAGAGGAGACATATATACAGAAGTACATCGAGTGATATAAACTATTGTAAAAATACAGTAACCCCAGCTTTCCCAGCATCTTGCGTAGTAGTCAGTATAATGAGGGTCAGGCAGCTTTCCCAGCATCTTGTATTTGTAGTCAGTATAATGGAGGTCACCCAGCTTTCCCACCATCTTATCCTCAGTATAATGGAGGTCACCCAGCTTTCCCACCATCTTATACTCAGTATGATGGAGGTCACCCAGCTTTCCCACCATCTTATACTCAGTATGATGGAGGTCACCCAGCTTTCCCACCATCTTATACTCAGTATGATGGAGGTCACCCAGCTTTCCCACCATCTTATACTCAGTATGATGGAGGTCACCCAGCCTTCCAGCATCTTGTACACAGTTTTATGGGGGTCACCAGCTTTTCCACCATCTTATACTTAGTATGATGGAGGTCACCCAGCTTTCCAGCATCTTGTACACAGTATTATGGGCGTCACCAGCTTTTCCACCATCTTATACTCAGTAGGATGGAGGTCATCCAGCTTTCCCAGCATCTTATACTAAATATGATGGAGGTCACACAGCTTTCCCAGTATCTTGTAGTCAGTATGATGGAGGTTACCCAGCTTTCCCACCATCTTATACTCAGTATGACGGGGGTCACCCAGCTTTCCCACCATCCTATACTCAGTATAATGGAGGTCACCCAGCTTTCACAGCATCTTATACTTAGTATCATGGAGGTCACCCAGCTTTCCCAGCATCTTATAATCAGTATGATGGAGGTCACCCAGCTTTCCAGCATCTTATACTCAGTATGATAGAGGTCACCCAGCTTTCCCACCATCCTATACTCAGTATAATGGAGGTCACCCAGCTTTCACAGCATCTTATACTTAGTATCATGGAGTTCACCCAGCTTTCCCAGCATCTTATACTCAGTATGATGGAGGACACCCAGCTTTCCAGCATCTTGTACTCAGTATGATGGAGGTCACCCAGCTTTCCAGCATCTTATACTCAGTATGATAGAGGTCACCCAGCTTTCCCACCATCCTATACTCAGTATAATGGAGGTCACCCAGCTTTCACAGCATCTTATACTTAGTATCATGGAGTTCACCCAGCTTTCCCAGCATCTTATACTCAGTATGATGGAGGACACCCAGCTTTCCAGCATCTTGTACTCAGTATGATAGAGGTCACCCAGCTTTCCTAGCATCTGTCTATGGGACCGTTCTGTGTCATCACTGAGCCGCCCCATAGACTTATACAGGAAAGTGAGTTCTGACCCTTTCATAGGGCACACAGGGCACAGTAGGATATTTGGTCACAAATGACTGGAAGGACCGAAGATGTTATAGGTAAGAGGTAAGAGGCCAGAGTGGTCCTTTAAGGATGGGCCGCCAGCCTGCTACTCATGGGCCAGTGTTGTGTACTTGCCCCCCGGGCTAAAATTTGCCAGCCAGCCCCTGCGCTCCGGCCGGGATCCCATGCGGCACCGCAAAGAACTAACATGTTGTAGAAACCCATGTCAGTTCACACAAAGAAGCGAGCGGCTCCGGCCGCTTGCTTCATTGTGCGCTATGGGAACTTCTGATGCGGGCGCGCGTTGATGCACCGCATCAGAACACTGCGGCCGGAAAGATCTTTGCAGAGACCGGCCGTTCTGTGACCTGGCCGAGTCACGGAACGGCCGGTCTCTTACGCAGTGTACACATAGCCTTATAGTGTTATTTACACTGGGCTGTATGTTGGATAGGCTGAGGAGAGTGAAGTAATCTGGTTTTTCTCCTTAAATAGCTGACAGCTATCTCTCCTGGCTCATCATAAACAAGCACTATTGGCCTGGCTGAGAGTAAGTGGTTATTTCCATAGGGAGAGGACAATAAGTGGCTACTAGACACTTCTGATGCCATCTGTGTCTTAAAAGAACCAAAGATAATATGTAAAGGTTTTCATATCCAATGCTAGGTTACCACCATTAAAATTTGTATCAAGTCTGTATTAAGGCTTAGGCTATGTGGGGACATATGTTGCGCAACAGCAAAGTGCCTCTTAATTGCGTAACCAAAATATTTACGTAACTTGCCATCATGTATGTTCATTACACGTTGGATTTGACTTTTAAAAAAGTTGCAAGCAGGTCACAGTCACATGACATTTGTATTGAGGCCAATAGTGGCATTGTTACAAGTCACATGCAGCTTGTGACCTGTGAACAAAAATCCACCAGAAATGGATTTGTCGCACTTGTTGCAGTCGCACTACCATGTTCTATGACACGTAGTAAATTTTTTAGAGACGTTTTGACAAAAGTCATTGACACTTTGTATTGACTATTAATAAATGATTGTGTAATATTTTGTGTTTTAGCGGCTCCCTTGGACAGCATTCAGAACCTTGCAACCTACTACATACAGTGTATCAAGCAAGTGCAGCCAGAGGGGCCCTACTGGATAGCTGGTTACTCATTTGGAGCTTGTGTGGCCTTCGAGATGTGCTCCCAGCTGCAGGCTCAGCGGGATGGCACACATGCCCCCGACAGCTTGTTCCTATTTGATGGGTCACATTCATATGTTGCTGCATATACACAGGTAAGGTTGCTTACTTCCATTTGCCTTATACAAGGAGAGTCAGAGTGAATAAACAGATAGCAGAATGTGATATTAAATACAAGTTATACCAATATGGTGGTAGTAAATGGATGAAAAGAACCAGGGGTGTGTCCTTTGCAACACATACAACCTATGTTGGCACCATAAGACCATGTATTCAAAACCTCTTGGGCAAGTTTAATATATCCATATTCCAGATGCCCATATTACGAAGAGTACCGGCATGGCTGAAGGTAGCTTAGACACAGGGGCGTAACTACCATTGTAGTAGGCATAGCGGCTGCAATAGGGCCCACCGAATCATGGGGCCCCATTGACGGCCCCTGCAGTACACTGGGCCCCCTGAGCTGTCATCATGTGCAGCACCAGATGGCAGAGCGGGCCTCTCAGGTTCTGCGAATGTCCCTTTAACTGTAGGCACTCCTGCTGAGGATTTGCAGTTATGACTAAACTTGACAGCTTAGGGGTCTGTCAGGAAGGGGTGGGGTGGGGGGGGGGCAACTTAAAGTTTGCTATGTGGCCCAGTCATTTCTAGTTACGCCCCTGCTTATACATACAGTATATTAGATCCCAGGGATGCAGTTTGGATCAGTTTATCTATGGTACTACTGGGATATTCAGTCATATTTTGGGCAATGAAATGCACCCAAAAAATACTTGTGTGAAACTGGTCTAAGGAAGGTTTCCAGTGGTTTTCAACTCATGAACTCATTGTCACAGTGTGACTATAGAAAATATCCCTGCCTCCATGTTCACTAGGCATAAAGTACCAGCAAACCATTTGCATTTAATACCCATCCCTCCTATGTATACAGTAGCAATGAGAACACACAGCAATGAGCATAGCAAATATCCAGAATTTTTTAGTAATGTTCATATGGGTTTAAAAGACTGAAATAAAAAAAACTATTTCAATTTACTTTCAGTAACTTTTTTCTTAGTTTCGTGCCACCAGTCTTCTCAGCTCCTCACCGTTCTTTGTATATAGTCCTGCACGATGTGCTGCCTGTAGTAATGGTACCATTGTTTGGTCACATACTGTATAGTCTCACTATGGAGGACGTGTTATCATGACATAAGTGTTGAACAAGAGCAGAACAGAACACAATAAATCAAATCATAGAAAACTATATATTCCTCTACATGGTGTACTGTTCTTAGTTATGGTAACACTGGAAATAAAACGTTATACGATGCATATGACGTAACACTTTAGAGCTCATTTCTGTGTCTGGGAAGCTGTGTAGTCACTAACATACCTCTTTATTTTGTAGAGCTATCGTGCCAAATTAACTCCAGGCAGTGACGCTGAGGCCGAAACTGAGGCCCTGTGTGCGTTCATCCAGCAGTTCACTGGTACTGAATATAATAAGGTAAATGTCATGCACATACATCCCAGTAGGCTGCCTGTGTATCCAGAAAAAGCATTATTATTATAACAATCACTTACCCTGTCTTCCTACAGCTGCTGGAAACTCTCCTCCCCCAGAAGGACTTAGAGGCCAGAGTCAGGGCTGCAGTGGACCTGATAACACAGAGTCATAAGTCCATCAACCATGATGCCCTCCACTTTGCGGCTTCCTCCTTCTACTTCAAACTCAAGGCTGCGGATCAGTATGTCCCAGTCAATAAGTATCATGGAAACATTACTCTTTTGATGGCAAAGACAAAAAATGAATATGGAGAAGGGCTGGGAGCAGACTACAAATTGTCAGAGGTAAGTGGAGATTGTCTTTGTCTGTCAAAATGATCATGTAAGCGATTTCTGCTGCCTGATGCTCCGTGTAAAGATGTCAGTCAGACGTTGTGTGATCGTGGCCTAAGGAAATGTTCACACAATGGTTTTTGAGGCCCTATTTTTGGGCGGCCTTCATTTCGAGGTGAAAATATGTCCATATTTTCCATTATTACAGTAGATAATAAAGAGCACATTCATTATTTTACGGCCATTAACCCATACAGTATGTGCAATGATGGACAATTATCCCCATTGGCTTCAATGGGGCACATTATATTTTGAAATTACAGCCATAATTTTCTCCCAGAATTAGAGCGGTATTTTGCCCTCATTTTTAGGTTGTGTGAACATTCCCTATATGAGACAAGTACTCTCACTGCAATTGGAAAATTCAGTTTCAGACTATGTTCACACACTGTAAAACAAAACAAAAATATCACTGTAATTTTAATGGTAAAATACGTTCGTTCAATAATGTGCTCCATTGAAGTCAATAGGAAATGGACTGGCAGTGCACACTGCATCTGTAATTAATTACAACTGTCCAAATGAGGAACATGCTCATTATATACCAATTGCTTTTGCAAATTTAGCCATTTTTATTTATCTGTTTTGTTTTTACTCAAAATGACTGGTATTTAGCTTTCATTTTACTGTGTGTAAACCTAGTCTCAGACTTTGCCCCATTTATACTGAAGTCACACTTGTTTGCCAGGTGATACACATCACATAGTCACACATTTTGGCAAAATGAGGCTTGTACAAAAATACACAACATTTTATGCAAAAAAAATTAGATGCAAGCCTTGATACATTCCTCCTGTTCTCCTTAAAGGGGTTATCCAGCACTACAAAAACATGGCTGCATGACAGCACCACTCTTGTCTCCACTTTGGGTGCAGGTTTTGTAACTCATTTCCATTAAAGTAAGGGGAGCTTAGTTGCAAACCACACCTGATTTGGAGACAAGAGTGATGCTGTCTCTGAAGAAAAGTGGCCATATTTTTGTAGAACTGGATAACCCCTTTAATTATAACGGCAACTTAATTCAACTTAAAGCAAATGTACCATCAGTACATTCGCTTTAAGTTTTGCATATAAATAGAATGGTGCTGACGCAGGGAAGCCGGTGTGGTGGTCCTTTTTTTGAGCCGTGGCCCGATTCCCGTGAACGGTGCCATTCATATGCAAAACTTAAAGCAAATGATGGTTTTAGAAATAGCATTCCACTTTAATTTTATGTAATCCAGCACCCTTGTGCTATTTCTGGTCTGTTCTCATAGCATACTGTGGGCATATGGCAATATTATTGTACAGTACATTCAGCTCTTTACTGCACAGCTCTAAAATAGAAGCTACAATCTCTTGCTTTATAGCATGGATCTCAAACTCAATTTACCCGGGGGCCGCTGGAGGTAGAGTCTGGGTGAGGCTGGGCCGCATCAGGTTTTCCACAAGAAGGGGACTGGGGGTGACACAGGGGACTGGGGGGAGCTGGGGGGTGACACAGGGGACTGGGGGGAGCTGGGGGTTGACACAGGGGAATGGGGGGAGGAGAGGGTGACACAGGGGACTGGGGGGAGCAGGGGGTGACACAGGTGACTGGGGGTGACAGAGGGGACTGGGGGTCTCTGAGAGGGGACTGGGGGTCTCTGAGAGGGGACTGGGGGTGACACAGGGGACTGGGGGGGAGCAGGGGTGACAGAGGGGAGCTGGGGGGTGACACAGGGGACTGGGGGGAGCAGGGGGGTGACACAGGGGACTGGAGGGAGCAGGGGGGTGACAAAGGGGACTGGGGGTGACAAAGGGGACTGGGGGTCTCTGAGAAGGGACTGGGGGTGACAAAGGGGACTGGGGGTCTCTGAGAGGGGACTGGGGGGAGCAGGGGGTGACACAGGGGACTGGGGGGAGCAGGGGGTGACACAGGGGACTGGGGGTCTCTGAGAGGGGACTGGGGGGACACAGGGGACTGGGGGGGACACAGGGGACTGGGAGTCTCTGAGAGGGGACTGGGGGGTGACACAGAGGACTGGGGGGAGCTGGGGGTCACTGAGAGGGGACTGGGGGGAGCTGGGCACACACCCCTCCTCCTCCTCTCACCCCCATCACCGGCGCTCTCCTCTCAGCCGCATATGCAGCTACTCGATCTCTGGAGGAGGAGGCCGCAGGGTGAGGTGATCGCATCGCTGCAAGTCCTGGGACTGCTCAGCAGGATCGGGGGATGCAGTGCAGACCCCCAATCCTGCTTGCAATCCTGCTTGCAAGTCCTGGGGCTGTAAAGCAGGATTGGGGGTCTGCACTGCATCCCCCGATCCTGCTGAACAGCCCCAGGACTTGCAGTGATGCGATCACCAGAGACCGGGGAGCTGCATGTGCGGGAGGGACGCTAGGGGGCGGCGGCTCTGCTAGGCGGCTGTAGGCCCCTGCACCACACACCTCCCCTCCCACCACCGCCGCCGCGCATCTCTCCGTCGTCTTTGGGAGGCCAGCCGAACAGCTGCAGCCGTCCCTGATGCCGTCCCCCTTTGCCGCGTCATCAGCTGCTCAGCCGCGATTGGCTGAGCATAACGTTAAGCTCAGACAATCGCGGCTGAGCAGCTGATGAGGGCCGCACTTACAGGAAAGCTACCATTGAGGTGGGGGCCCCAAACTAGTGTCCCGAGCGCCGCAGTTGGGCCGCGAGTTTGAGACCCCTGCTTTATAATGTTGTCTATTCAGCCTTGCCTATCCGGCATCTCCTAGACAATTCTTCAAAAGGAAATAGGTTTTGAAATATCTAACTTGACTTCAGGTTACTGTTCCCAATCCTCTGCCGTTGTGCAGACCATATTCCATTTTGATTGATCTTCCTCGGAAGCTATGTTGTCTTGTGTCCCAATAGTGCGCTGGGGGGGTGAGAATGAATGTAAGTTTCTTACTTTCATCCTCAGCGCCATATTCTTGATATTAGCAGCTTATTCCGCATGCCAATGAGGCGTTTTGGTGCACTGGGCACCACACCACCGCCCCAGTGCACCAATCCACCCCCGCCGGCATATTTTGATGATATTAGAAGGGGCCAATCAGTGCACTAGTCCCATCCCCAGGGCACCAAAACGCCTCATTGGCATAGGGAATAAGCTGCTAGTACCAGCACTGAAGATGAAGGTAAGATACTCCTCTTCATGCTCAGCACCCCCTGCATTATATTATATATATATATATTATAGGAACTTATCAGCAGATTCTTCTAACCTGCTGATAGTTTCCCTTTAAGCAGAAATATTTAGAAATGCAACTTCATGTAGATATTTCACAGTTTAATCTACAATTTAATGTAAATTCTTTGTTCTTCTCAGGTGTGTGATGGGAAAGTGTCTATTCACGTCATAGAAGGAGACCACCGCACATTCCTTGAAGGAACAGGAGTTGACTCTATCACCAGCATCATCCACAGTTCTCTAGCTGAGCCTCGCACAAGTGTCCGTGAGGGTTAGATTAAAACACTAGCGTGTTTCACTGAAGCCGTCATCTCCTTGTAAGGCTTCTAAAGGTTCTGCTAACATGAAGGAGAAAATGGCTTCATTTAACACACTGGACTGGAATATGGTGGTCTACAGAGCACGCCCATGTAAACCATTACTTCACTTACATTTCCCAGTGCCATAATGGTATCTCCAGTGGCCAGTAACCCTGGAAGACTCATCTTTTCATGTCCATTACTTCTTTCCCTGCTCTATGTGTATCAAACACAGCAAAGGCTCCTATGCCTTCTACATAGAGTAGGAGTAAAGTTCATTTTGTAGCATGTTGTTCTTATCAGTATTCCAAAGGCGAAACTTTAGCACTTAGAAAACCCTGCACACCACTTTGAATGACTGCTTCTCATCCTCTGAGGCATTGCCATGCCTGTGAAGAGACTGATGGGTATTAATGACATAGGTCTTCGTACAGTGGAGTCCCTGTCAATCTTGATGTCTTGGTTGGTGTTGTATTTTTGTAATTTTTTTTATTTTAATGTTACGTAATTTATTGTATCTCTTATTGTTCTTTGGGCACTCACTCACTGGAGATGCAGACAGCTCCATATGGAAATGACCAAACCCTTCATCTGCAAAACTCTATCTATATGTGCAACAAGCATAAAATATTATACCTGAGAGGCAATCATGCCCAATGGTTGGCTGCCGACATCAAATAACTATATAAGCACCATAGTGTCTAGAAGATTGTGTTGTTAGTGATGGCAATGAATTTACATATATATTGTTTTTGGATGGTTTAAACCTTATATAAGGGGCCAACATTATGTAATGCTTGAATAAACTGCAGTTCTCTATGATGAGAAGGCACAAACATGCATGCAATGGTCCAATAAATTAAATGCTTGGCATGGGGTTTAAGCATCTTCTAGTGGGGGAGTGATCCTGACACCGCTCATGAAGCAGGTGTATCTACACTGGAAATTTCCTTGAAGGAAATGCGAATTTCTGCTGCACCTATGACACAGCTGGGAGGTGAACACAGGTTTGATGTTCTCCCAGATTAAGGCTCAGGACAGAAGAATTGATTTCTTGTGGATCTTAGGGACATGCTGGGACGTTCACTGTCAGTATAGACACCTGTTGAGATCCTCCCTCTGTTGACCGCAGCAGAATAACTTTTACGTAGGCTTATATTTTAATATTAAGAAATAATTGTGATGGTTACTTTTTCATACATTATTTTTCTTTCCCCTGGTAAATAGAGCTGCTTTACAATAGTCTTGTGTATGTTGCACTCTCATATTATTAATAAAGAAGGAAAATGTCTCCACTTTCTCTGATTTTGTCCTTATTATATGTGTCAGCTACATAACCTGGACTTATATTCAGACACAGATAATTTTGCACTAGAATCAGCCACATGCTGCTTGTATCATAATATTCCTTAGGCATTCACCTAGAGGACCTCCTTACACCTAGTATTGTGTTCAGTGCAAGCTGTACAAGTGCAGATATAGTATACGCCTCATGGTGGCAGCAGGCACCCGTAATTCTGTTGTGTAACTCTATGGTTGGTTGACGGGAAGCAGGAAAACAGAGCTGCAGCCATTACAAACAAAAATGATAAAATTAATTTGCAAATCATCTTCAAAATTTTCAATAGTTTAATAAAGTACACATTAGCCGCAGACCACTGGAAATCATAATCTATTCCCAGGGGTGGATTAAATGTACCCTGGGCTGTTCACCCAACCTGGCCCCATCCACCTTTATCACAGTGACGCAGGACCCTAAAGATTTGTATGGTAATATTTGTAAAGGGATATAATCTAGTCTGGTGTTTCACTGGGGCACTTGTCACAGTGGCCAAGAGTGGTGATACCTACCCCGGAAACAATGACACTGGGCTTTGTAAAGGGTAGCAAAAGAACTCTACTTGAGAACTTCAGTGCAATACATGTTAATAACGTTAGCTGGTACAGGTGTTGGCAGTGCTTGAGGTAGTAGCTCATAGTGGTAGTAAGAAGTAGAAGTGTTGCTTAGCTTAGATAGCTTCAGGGGCTGTCTTGGGGATCCTGCCTAATTAGTGCAGTACTCTGCTGGGATGGTTGTGTAGAATAATTTGGTGTAGAAGGGGAAGAAAACCTCATACAGTCCCAGAGAATGCTGAGCAAGTATCAGTGGAGTACATCAGCTTAGGCTCTTTGTCCCACCAATTTTTGTCTTTTTAGGTTGCCCTGACGTTTTAGAAGGATCCCAGGCGTAAGCAAGGTTGAACCCAGGTTAGTTACCCTACCTTTGGGCTTAGCAGTGCATAATCACTTTCTCAAAGTCTCTTGAATAACTGTGTCTCTGTTTCACACAAACTCCACTACTGACAAAAGACCCTCCCAGGGCCCTGGCCTAAGCCAGGCCTGGCTGTAGACCGCTGCAGCAAATCTCTCTTTTTCTGTATCTCCTCACTGCAGACAACTGGACAAAGAAACTAACTCACTTATATAGGGGTGGCCGGGTCTAACCTCCTATCGGTTGGAAACATACTGAAAAGAGGATAAGGAAGAATTGTAATAGGTTGTCAGGTTGTTATGATATGGCCCCCATGCTGGTAATAGATTGTTACATAGTCAATAAGGTTGAAAAAAGACATTGAGTCCATCAAGGTTAACCTACAGAAACCCTACTGTGTTGATCCAGAGGAAGGCAAAAAAGAGCATACCTCTCACACATTCCTCTTTTGCTGATCTTATTTTCCCGACTGGACATTTGGGGGCCCGCAGGAGGATCAAAGGATGCTCTGGTAGGCCAATGAATTATGTGCAGCTGCAGGAGAAGATTATAATGTGGGTGGTTCGGTCAGTCATTGGCCCCCCCAGGAGCGTCAGGCCTTAGGCAGTTGCCCGAACCACCCACATTATAATCCGCCACTGTCTATACCCTCCTAAAACAACAGGGCTCATGTGTATATGACAGGGGAATAGTGATGTAGGCTGTAGGGGCTGGTCAGGGGTGATAACATCAAGACAAGATAAGACAAGATTCAACCAAGCCTCCTGAGACAGCAGAGATCTCAGGAGAGAGGGCTGTGCCAGGAGATAATACAACATTGTGTAGTTCTTTCATTTTCAACCTCCTGTCGGGGTAAGTCAAGTGAAAACTATTAGAACTATTAATAATAACACTATACAGCATACAGTGTGGTAAATTCTTTCTTTTAGACTGTCACAACTAAACATACTTCTTGTAACTTCTAACCTAATATCCATCTCACAATACCACTGTACATCAACTCTGCTACTAAGAGCCCTGCCTCAATGCATCCCTTCATATATACATCCTTCAGTCGGCAGATATTGCAGGAATTAAAAGAGGAGTCCCATGAAATGAAAAAATAACAGGAATGCGGGGGTGCGGTAACATAATAAACAAAGTATACTTACCTATCCTCATGCCCCACAGCACCGCTCCCGGGTCCCGTTGACAGCCGCTGGCTGTCTCTTTGAAACACATAGCAACTGCAATAAAGAATAAATCTGGTTGACACAAGCACTGGGAATCCTTGTCTCTTTCTTCATTGAAGTGCAGTGATCAGGCCTGGGTTCGGAGGTTTGAGCACCAAAAATCCACCACTGTTTGAAATTCTTCTGAATAATCCTTTAGTAAAACATTGGGTGTTTCGGTACAGAATACTTAGCTGATGCAGAAATGTTTAATTCATGTATAATGTCCTCAGTGAGATACTAAAATCCAAAGTTCATGATTCTGTAAAATGTCATTCTATTAAGGAAGTGGTTACAGGGAAATGTAAGATTCTGATGTGGGCAGGAAAATCTTATAATAATTAGACTGAGGATTATTGTATGGTATATCTGCTTTTATAGTAAACTGAACATTAGAAGAAATGCAAAGAACAGATGGTCCTTTGAGATGGGACACTTTGATTACAGTCTCTTGTGTGGTTCATAAAAAAAACACCCGTCTAAAAAAAAATCTTAAGACATAACAAGTTCATAGATTATGACTAGTGCAGGTCTTAGGGAGGCTGCTTTTGTGTTCATTAAATGAAGGCAGGGCCAACCTTAGGGGTGTGCGACCTGTGCAACCGCACAGGGTGCATTACCCTATGAGTCAAAAAGGAAGCACCAGCACACAGCGAACCCTGGCAAATGGCAAGGACCAAGGGGCCGGCCTTCGGGGCCCCTATACCACTAGGGCAGCACACAGAGGCGTATACTACTGGGACAGCACACAGGGGGCCTATACAACTGGGGCAGCAAATAGGGACCTATACCATTGGGGTAGCACATGAGGACCTATATTACATAGGGGCTGCATAGAGGGTCTATACTACTGGGGCAGCACACAGGGGCCTATACAACTGGGGCTGCACAGAGGGCCTATACTACTGGGGCAGAACACAGGGACCTAGTCTACTGGGGCAACACAAAGGGGTTAATACTACTGGGGCACACAGGAACCTAGACTACATTTGGGTGGCACACAGAAGCCTATACTACATTTGGGCTGCACACAGGGGTCTATACTATTGGGGTGACATACAGGGGCCTATACTACTGGGGCAGCACACAGGGGCCTATGCTACATTACGACTGCACACAGTGGCTTCTTCCTATATGAGAACTGCACAGAGAGGCTTATACTATATACGGACCTAACTACTATATAGGGGCGCAGAGAATACCTTACTATTATGTGGGGGCACAATGTAATTACTGTATGGTGGTAATCATGTTATAAGATAACTATCTATGTCTTGGGGCTCTTAAAACTGTGTGGGGGCACTTTAAGGGCATTATACTGTGTGGAGCGCTGATTCTCATAGGGCTACATCTGAGAGGGGGGTAAGAACTAGTTTTTCAGCCCATGGGAAGTTCTCTTCATACATGGCCATACTTTGCCTATTTATTACAAGCTCTAGTGCATACCTGGGCATTGTGTATTCTCAGTATTAACTGCATCCATGGCGGATCAGCGCTCTGGGGGCAGGGCAATGCTCCTAACAGCCCTACCAGGCACAGGATTAGATTAAACCCCCCCAGAAGGGGCTCTGGTCCAATGAACCTTTCAGTCTAAGGGTGGCAGAAAAGCTGGCAAAGATTTTCTTGGCATTTTTGACTTTAGGTGTGACTGTCTTTTTTTGCCTTTGGCATTTTTGAGATGAACAGAAGGATTCCATTGAACTCTATGGGAGAGAAATGCAACAGTTTGCAGAAAAAATGGCAAACCCGTATGCTGTGTTTTGGAAAAACTGCCATAGATCCAAAAAAAACACCAGAGAGGAGAGAAAAAAGTATGTATGGTATTTCATAATATTCCATTGACCTACAGCTAACCTCTGGCCATTTTTAGGGGTGTTGTTCCAAAAATTTAAGACAGTATGAAGCTAACCTAAATGAAAAATGTTATTGGTAAATTAATTTCTTTTGAACATTTTTTCCACCAATAATCTCTATTCACCTAACTGAATGTGGGGCAGCTTTTTCGTGCGTTCCTAAAAGACTAATTTATTGTTGCAAAAAAATAGAAAAATCATGCAACATTTTGGTGCAGCTGTTTGCCACCTCCTGACCAAGTGTAAAATTTACTCATGTTTGAGTTTTTTCACAAGTGAGAAAAATTGTGCAAATTCACTAAGGTTTTTGTGCACAATAGGAAAACCTTGCAATAGAAGAAAGCACACAGAAAAACTATTTGCAGTTATTAGACTGAATGATAAATTTCCCCTATGTGTGGTGGAAAACTAACACTGCACCTCACCCAGAACACATCATTCACACCATGAAACATGGCAGTGGCAGCACCGTGCTGTGGGGAGGCTTTTCTTCAGCAGGGACAGGGATGCTGGTCAGAGCTGTTGTTAAAGGGGCTATCCGGCGAAAATCTTTTTCTTTCAAATCAACTGGTTTCAGAAAGTTATATAGATTTGTTACTTACTTCTATTTAAAAATCTTAAGTCTTCCAGTACTTATCAGCTGCTGTATGTCCTGCAGATAGTGGTGTTTTCTTTTCAGTCTGATACAGTGCTCTCTGCTGCCACCTCTGTCCGAGAGCAGGAGAGGTTTTCTATGGGGATTTGCTACTCTGTCTTTGACAGAGGTGGCAGCAGAGACTGAAAAGAAAACACAACTTTCTGCAGGATATATAGTAGCTAATAAGTATGGGAAGACTTGAGATTTTTAAATAGACGTAAATTACAAATCTATATAACTTTCTGACACCAAGAAGAAAAAACGATCGCAAATACGATCATAAGTAACGATTATCGTTCCATGGAAATGAGTGAACGTTTTCAGGTCTTTCGCTAGATCGTTAATCGAGAATCGTCTGATGGAATAGGGCCCTAAGGCGGAGGTTCACCTTCCAGCTGGACAACAACCCTACACATACAGCCAGAGATACAATAGCATGGTTTAAGCTGCGTTCACATCTGCATTTGTCTTTCTCATGAATGAATCCATCCATATTAATTGCCAAATAATCTGTTTTTTTTAATAGTCTGGTTAAAATTTTCCCCCTAAAAATGGACTATAGACATAGATTGCTTACATTGTCATAAATATATATATATATATATATATATATATATATATATATATATATATTCAGTGGCGGATTAAATGTACCCTGGGCCCCGGGCTGTTCACCCAACCTGGCCCCCCCCCCCAGTCAATCTGCCCACATTATGATCCGCTACTGCCCCCCCCCCCACGCTGTCCCCAAAAAACACTGCCTGCCTCCCCTCCCTGCTGACCCCAATAAACATAATGTTTGGTCCCTTGCTGCTACCCCCAGTAAACATTGCCCACCCCACTTCCGCTGCCCCCAATAAACATATTGCCAACTCACCCTGATGTTGCGCCCCCCCCCCCCCCCCAAGGTCACAGCAGCACAGAGGATGTCAGGAGAGGAGGGGGCTGATCTTATAGGGGAGGTCACAGCAGCACAGAGGATGTCAGGAGAGGAGGGGGCTGATACTATAGGAGAGGACACAGCAGCACAGAGGATGTCAGGAGAGGAGGGGCTGATACTATAGGAGAGGACACAGCAGCACAGAGGATGTCAGGAGAGGAGGGTGCTGATCTTATAGGAGAGGACACAGCACCACAGAGGATGTCAGGAGAGGAGGGGGCTGATCTTATAGGAGAGGTCACAGCAGCACAGAGGATGTCAGGAGAGGAGGGGGCTGATCTTATAGGAGAGGTCACAGCAGCACAGAGGATGTCAGGAGAGGAGGGGGCTGATCTTATAGGGGAGGACACAGCAGCACAGAGGATGTCAGGAGAGGAGGGTGCTAATCCTATAGGAGATGGTCCCCCTTTCCCCCCCTTATAGATGACCCCCCTCTTTCCCCTTTATAGATGGTCCCCCTCTTTCCCCCTTATAGATGGTCCCCCTCTTTCCCCCTTTATAGATGATCCCTCTTTTTCCCTTCATAGATGGTCCCCCTCTCTCCCCCCTTATAGATGGTCCCCCTCTTTCCCCCCTTATAGATGGTCCCCCTCTTTCCCCCCTTATAGATGGTCCCCCTCTTTCCCCCCCTTATAGATGGTCCCCCTCTTTCCCCCCTTATAGATGGTCCCCCTCTTTCCCCCCTTATAGATGATCCCCCTCTCCCCCCTCCCTTATAGATGGTCCCCCTCTCCCCCTCCCTTATAGATGGTCCCCCTCTTTCCCCCCTTATAGATGGTCCCCCTCTTTCCCCCCTTTATAGATGGTCCCCCTCTTTCCCTCTCTATAGATGGTCCCCCTCTTTCCCACCCTTATAGATGGTCCCCCTCTTTCCCCCCTTATAGATGGTCCCCCTTTTTCCCCCTTATAGATGGTCCCCCTCTCTCCCCCTTTATAAATGGTCCCCCTCTTTCCCCTTTTATAGATGGTCCCCCTCTTTTCCCCTTTATAGATGGTCCCCCTCTTTTCCCCTTTATAGATGGTCCCCCTCTTTCCCCCCCCTTATAGATGATCCCCCTCTTTCCCCCCTTATAGATGGTCCCCCTCTTTCCCCCCTTATAGATGGTCCCCCTCTTTCCCCCCCTTATAGATGGTCCCCCTCTTTCCCCCCTTATAGATGGTCCCCCTCTTTCCCCCCTTTATAGATGGTCCCCCTCTTTCCCCCCTTTATACATGGTCCCCCTCTTTCCCTCTCTATAGATGGTCCCACTCTTTTCCCCTTTATACATGGTCCCCCTCTTTCCCCCCTTTATAGATGGTCCCCCTCTTTTTCCCTTTATAGATGGTCCCCCTCTTTTTCCCTTTATAGATGGTCCCCCTCTTTTCCCCTTTATAGATGGTCCCCCTCTTTATAGATGGTCCCCCTCTTTTTTCCCCTTTATAGATGGTCCCCCTCTTTTTTCCCCTTTATAGATGGTCCCCCTCTGCTCCCCCCCCTTATAGATGGTCCCCCTCTGCTCCCCCCCCCCCCTTATAGATGCCCCCCCCCTTGCACAGCAGTCAGTAAATAAAAAAACAAAACACAACTCACCTGCCATCCGTTCCCCCGTCGATCCTCTCGGCTTCCAGAGTCCAGTGAATGATCCTATCTTCCTGCTGTATAACAGTATTGGTGACAGGTTCCCTTTAAATCGAATCCCAACATGAGCTGTCACATTGCACTGTAAAATTTTGGAAAATTCATGACATATTTATAGGATGTAAACTGACCTGCTTTGGTTTAGAATCCAGGGAAATTTATAGGAATGTGCTAGAAGGTAGATTTGATTGTCAAAGACTTGATAGAAAAAAAAATAAATAAATAAATTTCACAATAAAATTAAATATATCATACCCATCTCTTACCATTGACCCATACATGACTGTAAAGAATACAGGATGGAGAGATGACTACACCACATGGCCCACCCACCATTGTTCAGAAACTACCTGTACAACTGCAAAACAGCAGAGAGGTTGAATGTCCCTGACTGCAACTGGTTAAGTCAGTGTTGGCCCATTTGTTTTTAGCCATCATACTGTATGTTGATGTAACGATTCCTCATAAATACTAATAAGGGAATTTTCTCTGTAGCACCCCCAGATGGGGGACTCATCTATCCATGCATTACACTAACAGACCATTGATTTTATTGACAACTGTGCAATGCTCCATTTCCCATATGGTGGCACTGCTGGGGGGACTGAATACTTGATGCCAGATTCCTCTACACATTAAATCAGCAGGACATCTTGTGGTCGGCTTTTCATCGGGCACTCTTCTCACAGAAGGCCATTGTCCCAAACAGGAAAAATGCGTAGCTCAGTTGATCAAGCTCTTACATGAATGTTACAGCAGTATGTTACAGAACATAACATTCATAAGGTCATTCTGAACTCATTATATTCAGCGCAGATCCGCTCTGCAGCAGCTGCTGTGTATTGTGCCAAGTTATTTCAAGCGGATTCCAAAAAATTGTGTTTAGAGAAGATTAGTACATTGTATAAGGTTAACACATGGTCAATTTGCATAAGGGAAGACCTAGTAGAGATTGAATATGAATCTGCAGTATATACATACTAAAATACTTTTAGTTTACATTTACCCTCTTCGCACCCTGCTGTGTAATTGTATGCAGTTCTGAGGTATGTGTATGATTCTGTGAGGCACTATCTCAGGAGATCTGTCAGGGCCATCACTTATAGGTGTCTGTTATACAGATAACACTAGCCTGCAACTGGCAGGATAAAAGATAACTCAGATCCCAGATTTAGCCCCTTAGATACAGTGGTCAGGGTCGCTTCTGCCATGAGGCGGAGTGAAGATTCCGCCTCAGGTGGCAGACTCTGGGGTCCCTGAGAAGATGGCGACTTCTTCCCAGCCCTGGACACTCTATAACGGCCGTCATTTGCACTTTTTTTTACATTGTGTGAACATAGCCTTAAAGTGAATATTTGAGTGGAGTTTCTGCTAAACTATGATAAGTGATAATATATATTAGGAGAGAATACTTCTTAGAATGTGCCTAATCCAGCAATGCTACAGCTAGAGTATACCCAAACTTAGATTTTTCTCTCCATCTTCTTCCAAAATCCTTTACCATTTGAAGAATAAGATCTTTTCAGATGTGAAAGAAGGGAGGCGTACATGCTCTACCTTCTCTCGCTGTCTTACTTCGAGTTCAAAGCTGTGTTCAGGTTCGTAGCGAAAGCTCAGTCAGATGGATCATACAGAGAGGGGGATCAGAGTCGTTTTGATCCAAAGATGAGAAAACAGGATTAAAACCTAAGACCTGGCGTGATCTTTTTCAGACTGTCTGACAAAATCAGAAATCTTAATGTCATGACCTTACCCAAGCCTGAGAAAGTTCTTTTGAAGTTGAAACTTGCATGTCATAGTTTCTAAGATATGTAACGGTACCTGTCACTATACGCCTCTGTGGCCGACTCTGATAGATCGTATCACCCAGGCAGTGTCCTATGTCCAGCGAATTCCATGCGCAAGACCTATTCTAGTTGATAGGGCTCGTGCAATGAACTTGACTGGCTTAGACAATTGCCTAGATAACCCAATCTTCTGGCATCAGCTGTGTTTCCACACAGAGCTGAGGAGATACTGACAGGTATTCTTTAAAGTGTCACTGTTGTTATAACTTTCAAAATCTAAATTAACAGTAGATGTGATATAAAGCAAGTTTGCAATTTCCATTCTTTTTTTTTTTTAGTTATGGATAGGGATGGTCCAAACCTGCCGAGGTTCGGGTTCGCAAGAACCCGGACTCTTGGCAATGATTCCCGCTGTCTTAAACCTCTGTGCCAGAGCCTATGGCTGTGGCTGTATCCCGGTTTTCCAGGCGGTCCTCCCTCTCTATCCACCCTCTGCATGGAGGTTTAAGACAGCAGGAATCATTGCCGAGAGTCCTCGGCAGGTTCGAACCATCCCTAGTTATGGAAAACATGGCACTTCCTGTTTTCTGACTCTCTTTTTTTTTTCTCAAAAAACAGGAAAACAGGAAAAAAACTGTCAGAAAACAGGAAGTCCTGTGTATCCCAGCTCATTTGAGCGCTCACAGAGAGAAGGTAGTCATGTGATTGATGGACACATTGAGCCATGACTTTCTGTATTGGCCGGAATTAATGTGACAAGTCAGAAAATCTGCCTTCAGGAGACTGGACCTAGATTTCTGTACAGCTTTGTTTTACAGCATAACAACAACATAAAAAATAATTGATTGATGGATTGCGTTGATGACCAGCATTTTTAAAAAAAACGTCAACAAGGCATGTGGGGGTGTTTTTATTTCAATAAAAACATTTCTTTTTGTGTGTATTGTCTTTTTTTACACACTTTACAGTAAAATGGTCTGTAAAATGGCTTACATTAATCCCCACATTATTGCACCCCAGTACCCACCACCACAGGGGTACTGGGAAGACCTTGGTACCAGTAGGCCTGGAGCATCAAAAAATGGGGCTCCTGTTCTGGGCGATAGCAGGATGGTGTTATTAGGCTTGGAAGTGCCAAAATAAATGGTCCTTCCACCCTGCTAATACTAGGCTGCTGTTGTTCATTTTTTAACTGCTGGTTATGGTAAAGAATGGGAACCCTACACGCTTTTTTATTTTGTTTTTTAATTAATGCTAATAATACAATTTTTGATGCTGGCACACGGCTCTTTCCAGGACCCCTGTGGCAGAATTAAGAATTAATGCTAGCCATTTTACAGCTTAAGGCTATAGTCACACAGACACAGTTCCCCAGACTGGTTACTCTGTGCTCCCTCCCTAGACTGGTTAATCTGTGCTCTCTCCCCAGACTGTTTAATCTGTGTTCCTCTCTCCAGACTGGTTACTCTGTGCCCCCTCCCCAGACTGGTTACTCTGTACCCCCTCCCCAGACTGCTATTCTGTGCCCCTCTCCCCAGACTGCTTACTCTGTGCCCCCTCCACAGACTGGTTACTCTGTGCTCCCTCCACAGACTGGTTACTCTGTACCCCCTCCCCAGACTGCTATTCTGTGTCCCTCTCCCCAGACTGGTTACTCTGTGCCCCCTCCCCAGACTGGTTAATCTGTGCTCCCTTTCCAGGCCGGTTACTCTGTGCCCCCTCCCCAAACTGCTTATTCTGTGCCCCTCTTCCCAGACTGGTTACTCTGTGCTCCCTCCCCAGACTGGTTACTCTATGCCCCTCTCCCCAGACTGGTTACTCTGTGCTCCCTCCCCAGACTGGTTACTCTATGATCCCTCCTCAGACTGGTTACTCTGTGCCCCCTTCCCAAACTGGTTACTCTGTGCTCCCTCCCCAGACTGGTTACTCTGTGCCCCCTCCCCAGACTGGTTACTCTGTGCCCCCTCCCCAGACTGGTTAATCTGTGCCCCTTCCCCAAACTGCTTACTCTTTGCTGCCTCCCCAGACTGCTTATTCTGTGCCCCTCTCCCCAGACTGGTTACTCTGTGCCCCTCTCCCCAGAATGCTTATTCTGTTCCCCTCTCCCCAGACTGGTTACCCTGTGCCCCCTCCCCAGACAGGTTAATTTATGCCTCTCTCCCCAGACTGGTTACTCTGTGCCCCTATCCCCAGACTGCTTATTCTGTGCCCCCTCCCAAGACTGGTTACTCTGTGCCCCTCTCCCTAGACTGCTTACTCTGTGCCCCCTCCCCAGACTGCTTATTCTGTGCCCCTCTCCCCAGACTGGTTAATCTGTGCCCTTTCTCCAGACTGGTTACTCTGTGCCCCTCTCCCAAGACTGCTTACTCTGTGCCCCCTCCCCAGACTGCTTATTCTGTGCCCCTCTCCCCAGACTGGTTACTCTGTGCCCCCCCTCCCCAGACTGCTTACTCTGTGTCCCAGGGGCGGGCTGGGCCGGGGGGCAGGGTGGCATCTGCCCCCCAGGCCGGTCTTCCCCAGTACATTAGAGGGCCGCACTGAGGCTGCTTACCGCCCCAGCGCTCTCCTCTCTGCCACATAAAGAGGCTGCAGGGCCGGCCTGTGATGCTGCCGGGCTGGGGCTGAAGCTGCTTCCCCCAACCCCTCCCCCGTTAAGCCCCGCCTCCTGGTCCCATGTTTCTCCTGGCCCAGGACTTCCTGAAGGGGGAGAGGACAGCGGGCGACAGTGCAGCACAGCACAGCACAGCTTATTATACTAATTCAGTTGCACTCACAGGCTGTCGGCTGTGAGTATAACATAGGTGCCTTAGTTCTCCAGCTGCCCCCAGCAGGTCCAGAGCGGAGATTAGCAGTCTGCACATACAACTAATGTGCAGATTGCCGATCTCCCTGTATAACACAGGTACACCTGCTTCCTGCCCATCCCCCCTCCTTCCTGCTCTGGGCTCAGCTGCTGGAAATGTCAGGTACCTTGGGTTGTAGATAGGAGGGACGTCAGGACAGAGAGGATGGGGCTGTCTGCTGGGCTGAGGCAAACACATTAGCATTTGTCCTCCCAACCCCCTGTAGCTGCTGCCCTGTTCCCCCTATAGCTGCACCCTCTGCCACAGGCTGCATTGCCCCTCTCCACCTGTAGCTGATATGTACCTCCTAAGGCTGCAGTGTGCACCCCCCCCCAGACTGCTGGGTTCTCTCCCATTCTGGCTGCTGTACCCCCACACACTTCAGGCTGTTCCCCATAGCATTAGGATTCCTAACTGTACTAGAAGACATCCAGTTGTACTGCACATGTGTCTGTAACATGTATATATTTGCAATGTATGGCCAGGTTCACACTGTGCATTTTTTTTGCACTACGGCCATTGTTATAAAATACAGCTGTTGTCTTTACATAGAGTGAACCTGGCCTATGTAAGTAATATCCACACGTGTGCACACACACACACACTTGTGTTGTTTCTTTCTTGTTGTTTTTTTGCTCCTGATCATTGAAGGGGGAAAAAAAACAAAAAACCAGATGCTGCAAAACTGCTCCATACAGAACGATACGCACCCATACAGTACAATACACATCCATACAGAACCATATGCATTCATACAGAACAATATATACCCATACAGAACCATACAGTTCAATATACACCCATACAGAACCATACAGTACAATACAGAACCATACAGTACAATATACACCCATACAGAACCATACAGCACAATATACACCCATACAGAACCATACAGAGCAATATACACCCATACAGAACAATATACACCCATACAGTACAATATACACCCATACAGAACCATACAGTACAATACACACCCATACAGAACCATACAGTACAATATACACCCATACAGAACCATACAGCACAATATACACCCATACAGAACCATACAGAGCAATATACACCCATACAGAACAATATACACCCATACAGTACAATATACATCCATACAGAACCATACAGTACAATACACACCCATACAGAACCATACAGTACAATATACACCCATACAGAACCATACAGAACAATATACACCCATACAGAACCATACAGAGCAATATACACCCATACAGAACCATACAGAGCAATATACACCCATACAGTACAATATACACCCATACAGTACAATATACACCCATACAGAACCATACAGTACAATATACACCCATACAGAACCATACAGTACAATATACACCCATACAGTACAATATACACCCATACAGAACCATACAGTACAATACACACTCATACAGAACCATACAGTACAATATACACCCATACAGTACAATATACACCCATACAGAACCATACAGTACAATACACACTCATACAGAACCATACAGTACAATATACACCCATACAGAACCATACAGTACAATATACAGAACCATACAGCACAATATACACCCATACAGAACCATACAGTACAATATACACCCATACAGAACCATACAGTACAATACACACTCATACAGAACCATACAGTACAATATACACCCATACAGAACCATACAGTACAATATACACCCATACAGAGCCATATACAGCCATACAGAACTATACAGTACAATATACACCCATACAGAACCATATACACCCATCCCATACAGAACTATATAGTACAATATACACCCATACACAGCAATATACACCCATACAGAACAATATACACCCATACAGAACTATATAGTACAATATACACCCATACACAGCAATATACACCCATACAGAACAATATACACCCATACAGAACAATATACACCCATACAGAACTATATAGTACAATATACACCCATACACAGCAATATACACCCATACAGAACAATATACACCCATACAGAACAATATACACCCATACAGTACAATACACAACCATACAGTACAATATACACCCATACAGAACAATATACACCCATACAGAACTATATAGTACAATATACACCCATACACAGCAATATACACCCATACAGAACAATATACACCCATACAGAACCATACAGTACAATATACACCGATACAGAACCATACAGTACAATATACACCCATACAGTACAATACACAACCATACAGAACAATATACACCCATACAGTACAATACACAACCATACAGTACAATATACACCCATAGCAACATGTCCCCAAAGACTTCAATTATGTGACCGTCACAGTCATGTGACACATAGCTGAGGGAAAATACAGAGCATGGACCTCTCCCAGTTTGTTCTGATTGGTTGCTGTCTGAACATTCACACTCTGACCAATAAAAATGTTTTATATGTTTTTATGACATACAAAACATTTTTTTCTGGTGACATTGCCCATTTAAAGGAGAACTCCAGTGATAATATAATTTTAGACTTCCAGCAAAAGTGATAAAAACTATAGTGAAAATACAGAAACCCTAGTTACCCAGCATCTTGTATTGTAGTCAGTATGATGTGGTCACCCAGCTTTCTACCCATCCAATACTCAGTATGATGTGGTCACCCAGCTTTCTACCCATCCAATACTCAGTATGATGTGGTCACCCAGCTTTCTACCCATCCTATACTCAGTATGATGTGGTCACCCAGCTTTCTACCCATCCTATACTCAGTATGATGGAGGTCACCCAGCTTTCTACCCATCCTATACTCAGTATGATGGAGGTCACCCAGCTTTCTACCCATCCTATACTCAGTATGATGTGGTCACCCAGCTTTCTACCCATCCTATACTCAGTATGATGGAGGTCACCCAGCTTTCTACCCATCCTATACTCAGTATGATAGAGGTCACCCAGCTTTCTACCCATCCTATACTCAGTATGATGGAGGTCACCAAGCTTTCTACCCATCCTATACTCAGTATGATAGAGGTCACCCAGCTTTTCCACCATCTTGTAGTTAGTATAATGGAGGTCACCCAGCTTTCCTAGCATATTGTATTTAGTATGATGGAGGTCACCCAGCTTTCCCAGCATCTTATACTCAGAATGATGTGGTCACCCAGCTTTACTAGCATCTTATACTCAGTATATCGTCACCCAGCTTTCTCAGCATCTTATACTCAGTATGATGGAGGTAACCCAGCTTTACCACCATCTTATACTCAGTATGATGTGGTCACCCAGCTTTCCCACCATCTTATACTCAGTATGATGGAGGTAACCCAGCTTTACCAGCATCTTATACTCAGTATGATGGAGGTAACCCAGCTTTACCAGCATCTTATACTCAGTATAATGTGGTCACCCAGCTTTCCCACCATCTTATACTCAGTATGATTTGGTCACCCAGCTTTACCAGCATCTTATACTCAGTATAATATGGTCACCCAGCTTTCCCAGCATCTTATACTCAGTATGATGGAGGTAACCCAGCTTTACCAGCATCTTATACTCAGTATGATGGGGGTCACCCAGCTTTACTAGCATCTTATACTCAGTATAATGTGGTCACCCAGCTTTCCCACCATCTTATACTCAGTATGATGGAGGTAACCCAGCTTTCCCACCATCTTATACTCAGTATGATGTGGTCACCCAGCTTTCCCACCATCTTATACTCAGTATGATGGAGGTAACCCAGCTTTACCAGCATCCTATACTCAGTATGATGGAGGTAACCCAGCTTTACCAGCATCTTATACTCAGTATAATGTGGTCACCCAGCTTTCCCACCATCTTATACTCAGTATAATGTGGTCACCCAGCTTTCCCACCATCTTATACCCAGTATGATGTGGTCACCCAGCTTTACCAGCATCTTATACTCAGTATAATATGGTCACCCAGCGTTCCCAGCATCTTATACTCAGTATGATGGGGGTCACCCAGCTTTACTAGCATCTTATACTCAGTATAATGTGGTCACCCAGCTTTCCCACCATCTTATACTCAGTATGATGTAGTCACCCAGCTTTACCAGCATCTTATACTCAGTATATGGTCACCCAGCTTTACCAGCATCTTATACTCAGTATGACGGAGGTCACCCAGCTTTCCCAGCATCTTATACTCAGTATTATGGGGGTCACCCAGCTTTTCCAGTGTCTTATACTCAGTAAGATGGAGGGCGCCCAGCTTTCTACCCATCTTATACTCAGTATGATGTGGTCACCCAGCTTCCCCACCATCTTATACTCAGTATGACGGAGGTCACCCAGCTTTCCCAGCATCTTATACTCAGTATGATGGAGGTCACCCTGCTTTCCCACCATCTTATACTCAGTGCCTGGTAGCCTCATATCAGAACAATTGTGCAAATTGGTTCCCTTTAAGGAGCACTCCAGCCCTTATTACCCTCCTCACATCAGTGCAGGGACGGTAGATGGCACCCCGGACCTGTACTTCTGCTAGCGGCGATGTTCCAACAATTGGATAACGTCTCCAGCCCCTCCAGTCATTTGTGACCAGGGAATTCCTACTGCTCTGTGTGAAGGGGCCAGAAGTCACTTTCTCAATGTAAGTCTATGGGATGGTTCCGGGTCAGCGCTGAGCCGTCCCATAGACTTATACAGGAAAGAGATCTCTGACCCCTTCATAGCGAGCAGTAGGAATTCCCTGTTTACAAATGACTGGAAGGGCTGAATGTGTTATCCGAAGTGTCAGAACAGTGCCGCTGGAGGAAGTATTGGAGTGGGTGGCATCTACCTTCCCTGCACTGGTGTGGGGAGCGTAATAATAAGTGAGGGCCAGAGTGGTCCTTGAAAGATGGGCCGCTAGCCGGCTTCTCATGGGCCACTGCTGTGTGCTTGCCCCCCAGGCTAAAATTTGCCAGCCAGCCCCTGCTGTGTCCCCTCCCCAGACTGGTTACTCTGTGCCCCCTCCCCAAACTGGTTACTCTGTGCATCCTCCCCAGACTGGTTACTCTGTGCTCCCTCCCCAGACTGGTTACTCTGTGCCCCTCTCCCTAGACTGGTAACTCTGTGCCCCTCCCCAGACTGGTTACTCTGTGCCCCCTCCCCACACTGGTTAATCTGTGTTTCTCTCTCTATACTGGTTACTCTGTGCCCCCTCCCCACACTGGTTAATCTGTGTTCCTCTCCCCAGACTGGTTACTCTGTGCTCCCTCCCCAGACTAGTTACTCTGTGCCTCTCTCCCCAGACTGGTTACTCTGTGCCCCTCTCCCCAGACTGCTTACTCTGTGCTCCCTCCCCAGACTGGTTAATCTCTGCCCCCTCCCAAGACTGGTTACTCTGTTCCCCCTCCCCAGACTGGTTACTCTGTGCCCCTCTCCCCAGACTGGTTACTCTGTGCCCCCTCCCCACACTGGTTACTCTGTGCTCCCTCACCAGACTGGTTACTCTGTGCTCCCTCTCCAGATTGGTTACTCTGTGCCCCTCTCCCCATAATGGTTTCTCTGTGCCCCTCTGCCCAGACTGGTTACTCTGTGCCCCCCTGCCCCCCACACTGGTCACCCCTGATTGCCATTCCTTTTCCACATACCTATAACTTGTTTTTTCTCCTCTATAGTAAACTACAGGACGTGCGGTGACATCAGTCACAGGTGACAGGTCACAGTTTCTTCAATAAATACAGTGAATAGTGCTGGCGCCCGTTCCCCGGTCTCCGCACTCGGGGCATCTGTCCCCCCCCCCCCCCCTCGCTATGCCCCTGCTTACCACGAGGTAGGGAGAAGATCGTCTAGTTGGAGTGCGAGCAAATTTTAAAGAGACAAACGCTGTAATTCTCCATAGTTACCCTTTGTCACACAAAATAGTGGAGCAAGTAAACATATTGCTAAAATGTTACGTAAACATTGGAAAATACTTAACGAGAGCTTCCCTAACATTGTTGAATTCACCAACAGACCTCTAATGTCATACAGGAGGCCTAAAAATACCAAAAACATTTTAGTCAGAGCAGATACTAAAAAGGGCAGCAATAGCATACAATTACTCCTGGGCCCACTGAGACATGATTGCTTTCCTTGTCAACGATGTGTGAATTGTAAACACAGAATAAATGTGATACTTTTGTATCTTACATGTGAGAACGATTGGGTTGTATACATTTTGATGTGCCCCTGTAAATTATTATACATTGTGGAAACTACTTATGATTTCAAAACCAACATCGGTACACCACATGTAAATACAGGACTGACTTTACCTGTACCTAAACATTTTGTGGTATGAGGACATCATGGGAGGGATTTAAAGGCAGTGATCCTCGACCAGGTTGTACCACTCCCTAGGGGTAGAAATAGACATGTAGCCTTGAAAAAGAGAGAACTATTGGATTGACACCCTTAATACTTTAAAACCACACAGACACAATGTAGATGATTTGGCCATTACTTTTTCATTTGGACTCATATACAGACAATGCAATAGCAGGCTGCGATTTTCATGTGGTTTCCTATAGTTGAACAAGATTGACCCATGAAGGACGTAGGCATTTGCTTTGGCTCCAGGGATGAGGCCTGCATAGAGATACGGACACTCTTGGCAGTCCAGGGACTTGTTCCCGTCAGTGACAAAGTCTGAGTGACACTTGGTCCGAGGGCGCACCCCGGTGCCGGAATCCGCCCATACCACGGACCTTGTCTCTATGGCTGCTTTGATTCCAGATCGGAGACCATGACATTGTCCTGTGTTTACATCTCGCTCCGGTCTGCCATACAGACTCTTGTCTTTACCATATCCATGTATGCCACATCACTAATGGGGAGGGTTCCCCTAGTTGGTTACATTGCACCCGCATGCGCAGTGCTGTTATACACACGTCGTGGAGCACTGACAAGGGATCCATTATCCAGTACTTTAGCGCTATTATTTACTACTATTTTGGCCTTCTGACTTCAATGGGTGAGTGATGATTCTACCTGACTTCAATTGTGACAATGAACTGATTTTGTATACTTTTATACTATAGGAGAGTATTTATACTATAGGAGAGTGTTTACCTTTATAAAGTTTGTCTAAACACATGTACCTTGCACTGCTTTAGGCTGCTTATGTTGGACTGAAACAGTGTAATTGCAATTGTATTGTGGGAGAAATAAACATACATTTTTTGATCACATATCCACTGGAGTGCTGCGGTTATCTTTTTACAAGTGGCTATCTACACCTAAGGTCCACGAAGGTGTATATCGCTGGCACAAACCCGCTATTATACTATAAGAGTGCTGCACCTGCTTGCTTTTTTCTAACTAGATAGGAGATAGATAGATAGATAGATAGATAGATAGATAGATAGATAGATAGGAGCAGAGGCAGACATATCACTTTTGCAGCCTGTTCAGCTGCACATAGGCCCAGGCTAATAGAGGGGCCCACCCAGCTCAGACTAAAGTGTCAGTTCAGCATGGCAGATGTCTGTAGTGTGCCCCCCAGGCGGTATCAGCACCCAGGAAGTGTGGGCCCCCTGCTTCTGTGGGGCCCAATTAGTCACTGGACGCCGTGCCCGCCTGGGGCTGGTTCTCCTCTCTCCTCCTGCACACTGCTGCTATCCCCTTCTGTACTCCACTGTCCGGCATACCTTGTGTGAGGAGAGAGAGGATGTGGTGACAGGGGCTGGAGGGATCCTGCAGGGTTATGGCTGCCAGGGACAGGACTGTGAAGAGGAGCAACAGCAGCAGCTCTGACAGTGAGTGATTATTGTCAGTGTGTCTGTCAGGCTGCTGGAAGTTGTAGGATAGAGGGTGGACTGTGTAAGAGAAAGCACAGAGCTCTGATTCTGATGTTTGATTATGAGTTTATGCCTTTTTTGCCAATAACTGTGCCCCCCTCTCCCCCTGCAGCATGGTTGTTTTTCTCTTTCATCTCCCCTTAGCAGCCACATACAGTACATGTATCCCACCTGTGCAGCCACATACAGTACATGTATCCCACCTGTGCAGCCATATACAGTACATGTATCCCACTTGCACCCCAACAGTGATTAAGGGCTCATTTGTTTTATCCCCTATTACTGCTGTTCTGGGGTCGCTTCCACACTCTCATATATATATATATATATATATATATATATATATATATATATATATATATATATGCTCTCATCCCCTACACAGCATCCAGTGCACAATGCACCCAGGACCCTCCAAGTTTAACAGCTGCAAACACTACAACTCCCAACATTTACTGCAGTTTGCAGCCATCAGGATATGCTGGGATTTTAAGTGAAAATGAGTAGACAACTCAAGGGGTTGTCCTCTTGGAAACTACACCTCCCAGCATTCTCTGAGAGCGTAAGGCATTCCGAGAGTTGTAGTTATTGTTGTTCCAGGAGTTGTGGTCACAGATACATCAGTCCAGGATGGGACCAGGTCAGCATGTCGCTTCTGACAGGTTCTTTATTTGGGTGCCCCTCATGATCATTTCTATTGGTGGGCACAGACTACAGTACAGTCCTTTAGTGGGACCTGGCATCTGTGCTGTGCTGTTGGGCCCTCCCGAGAAACCAGGACACATACCGGATACCCAGGTGTACATATGTGTGCGGATTTAAGGCAGAAACTGGAGAAACAAGTAGGATATGGAGGCCCAAACACATTTTTTGCACAGGGGCCATCTGCAGTCTGTGTCCGCCCTTGAATAGGAGATAGATAGATAGATAGATAGATAATTAAAGATTACCGATACCATCTTTTTTATTTCAAAACTCAATACCACTTTGATTCGTAATAAAGTTTAAAAAGAAGCTCTTAAAATACAAATATAATGCCCCCCCCCTCCCAGACTGCGGATATAATGCTCCCATGTACCACATTTTTTAATGTGACTTTTTGATCATTTACATGTTACATTTTATCGTTCGGACAATTACGCATGCAATGATGCCAAATGTTTTTTTTATTACTTTTTAGTTTTTTTGAACAAGAGTAGGGATTATTAGAACTTTTATTATGATTTTTTTTATTTTTAAAAACACTTATTTTTTACACTTTTGTGTAAAATTGTTCTGTATCTCCCAGCATACCTCCTTGTGCAGTACAACTCCCAGCATACCTCCTTGTGCACAAAGAGGTATGCTGGATTTGTAGTGCACAAGGAGGTATGCTGGGAGTTGTACTGCACAAGGAGGTATGCTGGGAGTTATAGTGCACAAGGAGGTATACTGGGAGTTGTAGTGCAAAATGAGGTATACTGGGAGTTGTAGTGCAAAAGGAGGTATGCTGTGAGGTGAAACGCACAAGAAGGTGTGCTGGGAAGGAACTGGCGGAAGCGAGGGACCGCAGAGTGCAGTGGCGGCTCCTGGGGGTGAGAGGATTACGGGCGGGATTGGCGGGTACAGTGGAGGCTCCTGTGGGGGGGTTAATGGTTAAATGACTGCCGCCTGCGAGATCGCGAGCGATCACCAAGTGCCGGCTATTTGAGTTTGGCGAGAGCGGACAGTGGGATGGGCAGAGGAGGTGCAACTAGAGGGCAGGGGCGGCACAGAGAACATGGCTGGTGCTCAGCGAACCACGGGCCGTGTTCTCTGCACTGTACTTTATGTTACCCTGCACTGTTATGCAGCTTAACATAAAGTATCGAATACCAGAAAAATCTGGTACCGAACCGTTTTTGTGCCCGGAATATCGGAAAACACACACTTATCTGTTGCAGAAATGCAAAGTTAAGGCAGGTTTGCTTGTCTCCTCATCTTGCTCAATCATCCCCCTCTGCCCCTCCCCCTCCATAGGTTATATATGACAGTCCATAAGATAGGATCCATCTAACAGATATATTGGGAGCTCATTCATGATGGACCCGTCAGGTTAGGACAACACTCAGCATACAGTATATTGCATAATGTCATCTGCAAGGAGAACTTACATCCAACCTGGGGAGGGGGTGTATTCCTGATAAATTATTACCCTAAAAAAAGTCCCTCTATAGACCCCGTCCTGCACTACCAGGCAGAGAAAACACTGGTTATTACAATTATTTACTATTGGGACTAAAAGTGGAGCAGAGAACAAATCCTGTGATAATGTTATAATGTAAAGGTCCAGTGCAGGTACATATAGAGGGAGATTTATCAAATATGGTGTAAAGTGAAACTGGCTCAGTTACCCCTAGCAACCAATCAGATTCCACCTTTTATTTTCCAAAGAGTCTGTGAGGAATGAAAGGTGGAATCTGATTGGTTTCTAGGGGCAACTGAGCCAGTTTCACTTTACACCATGTTTGATAAATCTTCCCCATAGCATTCATCTTTATGTGCTCTGGCCACACCCACTGCTTGTGATGTCATCATGTCACATATGAGGATGATGTTACAATAGAACCTGGTTGTGGCAATAAAACCAAGCTGCACCCTGACAGCAGTGTTAGTCTAGGCTGACTTTTCTCGGATTAGGAGCTGTCTTCTGACTGTCTCATGATGAAGAGAAATCGTCTTAGGCAACTGCAGTTTAATATGGCCCAGCCACCAAACCCTGCCCCACCACCACACCCTGCCCCATCCTATCCCACCCCATCACCAAACCCTGCCCCATCCTATCCTGCCCCTCCACCAAACCCTGCCCCACCCCCACACCCTGCCCCCATCCTATCCCACCCCGCCACCAAACCCTGCCCCATCCTATCCCGCCCCACCACCAAACCCTGCCCCATCCTACCCTGCCCCTCCACCAAACCCTGCTCCTCCACCAAACCCTGCCCCAGTTGTGAGACCAGCTTACATACTGAAGAGGGCTTACAAAAGAATCTGTGAGCCCATGGAGGTTGGCGGACGCCAGTTTCCTGACGATGTGGAGATGGTGGATGTGGAAAAGAATAAAGCTTTCCAAGGGTCACCAGCTCAGAAACAAACTGCCAAATAGTGACCGACAACTTTTCCATGACCACCCTTATGTAATAGGGCCAGTGTCCTATTAGAATCTTGCTCATAAAATATATTCATGAGCAAAACTTGTAAAATAGCTCCGACTCCAGCCAAAACTAGCTCCGACTCCACGACTCTGACTCCACAGCCCTGCATGTGCTGTATGTGGCTGCACAGGTGGGATACATGTACTGTATGTGGCTGCACAGGTGGGATACATGTACTGTATGTAGCTGCTTAGGGGGAGATAAAAGAGAAAAACAACCATGCTGCAGGGGGGATGGGGCACAGATATTGGCTAAAAGGCATAAACTTACAATAAAACTTACAGCACCAGAGAGGGGGATGGGGGCTCTGTGCTTTCTCTTACACAGTCCACCCTCTATCTTACAACTTCCAGCAGCCTGACAGACACACTGACAATAATCACTCACTGTCAGAGCTGCTGCTGCTGCTCCTCTTCACAGTCCTGTCCCTGGCAGCCATAACCCTGCAGGATCTGAATAGAGCTGTGATTCGTGAATGCAAAGTGCTACTCCATTCATTCTCTATCAATCTGCCAAAGAGAGACAAATACAGCTTTTGGCTCCCTTTGGTGGCTTCTTAGAGAAGGAAATATAGCGGTAGTGCACATGCAGGACCCACAGCTCTATTCCGCAGGAATTTCAGGTCCCCATTAGAGAGAACCCCATTGGCTGGCTGCCCCGCCGTCTCTTAGTTATGCCTTATGCTGTGGATCCTATGGATATGACATAACTTCTCCAGATGGGTCTCCAGATCTCTTGAGTCTGTGCCATTTTACAGAAGAGGTTCTCCTTTGCTCTATGTAATGTCTCATAGCTAAAACTTTTGAAGTTTGAATTGCGCACACCATAACTAGTATAGAGTTATGTGGAGTTGATGTGGAGGCACCAGTCATGATCACTGCTCCCAGACAAGCATGATTGACAGCCTAAGGGCAGAGAGAGGCCCTGTTCACAGGCTGGCAAACAAGCCTGAATGCTGAGAGGGTGAGGTGAGCATGACTGGAGCCGCTGTGACTGCTCCACTATGACTATATACCAGTCATAGTGTGCACCATCCAAAGTCACCAGAGGAGAACAGTGTCAGAAAGCTCTTCTTCTCACCTGTCAGGTCCTGGGGCTTGTCTGTAAGGCACCTTGTACTTTCTTACTTCTCTTAAAGCCCTATTTCACGGGTCGTTTAGACGACGACGTTTCAATGCGGCTACAGCGAGCGGGAGGGGCGGCGGGGAGCTGCGGGGGGCTGCCCGGGGGAACGCTGATCGTCCGGACAGCCCATAGGATACAGCAGCGTCTGCTGCCGATGCTCCTATTCAACGGAGCGACGGCAGCGACTGCAACGATCAGCCGACATCGTTCATGATCGTTGCACTCTATTCCACGGGACGATTATCGTCCAAAGCGGCCGATATCGGCCGAATACGGACGATATTCGTTCCGTGGAATAGGGCCTTTACTTGAGCAGATCTGTTGCGATTTAATAATTTAAGATAAAACTATACACTTACTTTTGCCACCATATAGGCATTGACTTTCAGATGACTGCTGAATAGGCAATAGTTAAAGTGTCACTGTCGTTTAATTTTCATTACCGGGCTATCTCTTCTGAAGTCAGCACTGTTCTCTCTGACCTCTGAATACCGGCTTTCACACAGCTCCCACTGTGTAATCCTTTGTTCTCTGCTCTCTGCTGGTGACTAATCTCCCCCCTCCCCCCCCTCCTCTCCATAGATTAGACAGGGCTCGACTGATGTAAACTAGTTAAGATTTTCTGATAATTAGCAGTGATTGAGAGAGAGTCAGGAGGGGGGAACCTGGGGAAAGTCTTTGTGAATGCAGATAATAGCATATTTGCCTAATAAACCCAATTACAAAGTTGCTTAAAATCACCTGTACTATTGAGTTCTGCAAAAAAAAACAAAAAAACGACAGTGACACTTTAGGACAAGGAAAAAGAAGTGATGTCTTTTCTACATGGCATTAGAAAAGACATCGGTGAAGGTTCAGTATCACATGCAGCAGCATTATTGATATGTAATTGTGCAGAGAATAGGGATTCTGAAGACCTGCAGTTCCTGACACAGCCACTGCTGGCAGAAGTGGGTCCATTACATTGCTTACTGCTGCCAGTCAATGGAAACATGAAGAAAACTTTTTTTTTTCCATAAAGTTAAATGATTTAATTTAAAAAATATTTTGCTGGAATACCCTTTATTGTGTAAAAATTCAGGCTGCAGAATAATCCCTTGATTTTATCAACTTGAACTCTTCGACACAGTAAAGATCTACATTGCTTTAATAAAGTTATATTACTTTGTATTGCTATCATCAAAAGTGCAAAAAATAAAATTGGCTGTATCATGAAAGGGTTATTCTTTCAAATCAACTGGTGCCACAAGTTGCCAGTCATTTGTAATTTACTTCTATTAAAAAAAATATCAAGTCTTCCAGTACTTATCAGCTACTGCATGTCCTGCTGGAAGTGATGCATTCTCTCCAGTCCTACAGACGTGGCAGCAGACAGCACTGTGTCAGTGTCAGGAACGGTCCAAATCAGTAGCAAATCCCCATAGAAAACCTCCCCTGCTCTCTAGACTAGAAAGAATACCACTTCCTGCAGGACATACATCAGCTGATTAGTACTGGAAGACTTGAGATTATTTAATATAAGTACATTACAAATCTCTGGCACTTTCTGGCACCAGTTGATTTGAAAGAAAAAAGTTTTGGTGAACTACCCCTTTAATGACTTAATAGCATTTGTGATGTGATTAAATAAAAGATCATTTCTCACGTATACTTGAATTATGATTGTGGATGCAGAGATGTTTGACATTTATGGGTGTGCAATCTGCTGACATGGGCCGTTTAAATTGTAATGTAGCCGCCATAGAACAAAACTGAACTTTAAAGCTTCTGCCTTCTCCGCGTGATTGGGTATTCAATTAAAATGCAACCTTAAAAAAGATTAACATCATTCACAATAGCTGTCTAGATTTCTGAGGAATGCTATTTTAAAAAGGGTTACATTTTAGAATATATATATATATATATATATATATATATATATATATATATATATATATATATACATATATTGATTTTGAGCTTTTCCTTTCTAACCTCTGAATCTCAGAATTGTAAAAGCTTCCTTTGTCTCACTCATTTTGATTTCCCTTTAAAAAATTCACCCATAATGCCTATGGAGTCTTATAATGTACGTTTTCCTTATACAAGGAGCTGACCTTCAGGATTGGGAGATGTCTGAGTCAAAGATTGTACTGTAATTGCATCTCTTCTATTGTAACAGCCTTTCCCAAAAAAAGACTTGTTCTAAAAATGTCCAGACTTGTTTCTATTTCTCATAATAGGATCACAATGTCATTTGCTCAGATATATGGTTTTTCTAATCTATGAAGTCTTTTTTCACCTGTCAAAAGGTAACTTTGTCAGGTGTCACACTCTAGGATGATGGGTGTCTTTTACACCATCACCATTTGGTGTCTCACTTTCCCTTGGTCTTTGTCCACAGCTGAAGGAGGAAAAAGGGTAACTTGTTCTGTTTCACTGTTTTGTGTTTTACACCCCACTCCTTCTAGCACTTTCCCCACCAATAGAAGGTTAGTCACGGTCACCCCTATTTGGGAAAGTCAGATCCTGGTGGCCAGGGCCCTTGTCAGGAGCCACAGCTTACAGACTACAAGTTATGCAGTGGTAAACTCAAAGGTAGGGTAACTGTCACCTGGGTTCAGCCTTGCCTTCACTAGGCATCAGAAACTAGTCAGGACTATCCAAAGCCAGAGTTAGTCTGCAGTGGAGCAAATAGCATAAGCTGAAGTACTCTATTGGATCTTGCTTGGCCTACTCTTAAGAGGTTAGCTTCACCCTGTTGTGCAACCTTGGGACTCGTATTACCACACCTGACACTCTGTTGACAAAAGGCGGTCTTCTTCTTCTCTTCAACTCAGCTACACTTCTTTACCTACGCAACTCAGCTTTTCTTCTTAATTTACTACCTACATTTCAAACATCCAAGCTAAATGTTCTGTGTTATCCATCTAAAGAAATTTTTTGCACAGGGTCCTCTTTGTCCGCCTCTGACACCAGAGTATGAATAACAGAGGTGCAAAGAAATCTAGGCGATACATTCTCTTTAAAGGGGAACCATCGGGCAGGATAGACTAATCTAACCTGCTGATAGCTCCCTAGTGGGCACGGGGCTCTGTGGATGAAGGTACATCTCTTACCTTTATCCTCTGTGCCGTTCCTGTGCTGTTTATTCTGAAATCCTCTACACGGTAAGCCATTAGGATCACTAGGGTGGGAATACCCTCCCCCCACTCAGCCCTGATCCAGCCTGCCCCGGCTGGTCTCCTCCATTGATAATCCTTAAAAGAGGCAGGTGGGGGTTCATGGCTCCGCCCCTCACATGTTGATCCGTCCCCTAATGATTATCAATGAAGGTGGGGGGAGCGTGTCGATAGGTGCATCGGATCGATTATATTCTTACATAAGAGACATTATGAGGATCACCAAAAACAATCTTACTTTTCAATAGCTTTTAGTCAAAACTTTATGAACATGGGGGGAAGACGAATATAACAAACGCCAGTCTAGGTAACTTAGGGGTGTAAGCCATGGAAATTTATACCAGCTCAGAGCTGCTGTAGATTTCCGCACCAGGTCATTGGCGTAAATGATAGTAAATCTGGCGGGGTGCTGTGGCCATGCCCCTTTTACCCCACATTATGACCAGCACCAGCGCATCATTAATGAGCTAAAAAGTTAAACTGAACATTGTTCACACATTTGTGATTTTTTTTAAACAAAGTGTATGATAAGTTTCCCCCATAATTTCTGTATTAATTGCCAATTTTCTCGCTGGATCCTTCTGGGAAAATGACTTTTTTTAGACGCTTTAGATGATATTCATGAGATGCTTTCAAAGACCATCATTAAGGTTGGCTTCTGTTGTCGCTGATATCAGATCATGCCTCTCATTACTTTAAGATGTTGCAGGGTACGTAGCCCAAGAACACCATCTGCATGTATAACTTTTCCAATTACCGCTTTCATCCTCTCTGCAATGATTTATCCAATTATTATAGTGTACAATAATATAGTATTATAGATCTTTAATTTTCTTCCTTCTGGTCTAGTAACTTACTAACCATTCATGTAATTAACCCTAGGCACAATAATAATGGGAGTGTATACATCAACAAATCCATTCCCTTAAATGTTTTAACCCCTTAGTGACACAATTTTTGTTTTTGCACTTCTGTTTTTTTCCTCCTCGTGTTTAAAACCCCATACCGCTTTCATTGTTTCACCTACACGGCTATCAGAGACATAGTGTATAGAGAGGGGTCATGTCATGTATATATATATGTGGTACATTGTGGTGCCTTAAGAGGTTAATAATTAGGGAATACTTAGGGAACTGGTGTCGAGTGAGTCAGGGAATGCTCCGGCCGCGCCATGCTCCGCATGTTGACAACTTCAGCACCTTCTACGTTCTTCTTCAACCACTAATGTATACCAGTTGATAAAGGTCGATTGTTTGACCAACATGTTTCACCTATGGCAGACCTGGTAAATGTAAGATCCGCAGGTAAAATCTGTCCCGCTAACTGCTTCGGCCCAGTCGTGTCCCCCTTTCTGCATCCTTAGAAGCAGTTTCTAGACCGCCAGGATTCGGTCTCTCCAGCAGGCGCAATTATATGACGTCATCACACTTGCTGGAGGATGCGTCCCCACGGCTGACAGACACTGGAGCCAGAAGATGGAGGGTCCTGCTGCCTGCCTGCAATAGGTGAGTATGATGTGTTTGGTTTTTCTTATGTGGGAGCACAACAGGGGGTATTATTACTGTGGGCGGGGGGCTATATACAGCAGGGGGTATTACCACTATAGGTGGGGCAGTATACAGCAGGGGGCCTTACCACTATGGCTGGGGGGCTGTATACAGCAGAGGGCACTATTACTGTAGGTGGGGGCTGTTTACAACAGGAGGCATTATTATTGTGGGTGGGGGGTAGTATACAGCAGGGGGCATTATTACTGTGGGTGGGGGCTGTATACAGCAGGGGGTATTATTACTGTGGGTGGGGGGCTGTATACAGCAGGGGGCAATATTACTATGGGTGGGGGGCTGTACACAACAGTGGGCATTATTACTACGGGGAGTGGGGGGTGCATGGAAGAGGGAATACTATTACCCATTACTATTGGGGGGGGGGGTCATAGAAGGGAATATTATTACCTACTCACTTTACTGCGCATGACACCAAACAGCATAATTTCTTCTGTATGGGATCCTATAGGTAGGAAAAAGGGAACGAAGTTGCTGGAAAAGTGGACACACACACCTGTCCCCACATACCAGTTTGGCCCTAGGAAACTGTTTCAATTTCTCATTAGGCCCATGAGAAAAATAATTGCCCACCCCTGCCCTGTGGTTTACATATTAATGTTTGAACAAACAAATATGCTATTAGATTAATGTAATTACCTTATAATGTGCAATGAAGTGGAGAAGCAAATACAAAAATATATATGAACTGTTGAATCATGTACTAAATAAATCACCTTGAACAGAAATATATTTTGGTGTGCAATTGATATTTCTACAACAAGGAAGGAGTCTGGTGGGCAGGGGGAGCAGTACTACATTTGGTCTGTTCAATATCAAAGAAACAGTTGCATTACATGATCTAAAATATTCAGAAAAATAAGAATCTCAGAATCAGCAGGACATGAGACTAGAATGGTGCGCTCATATACTGTGTAGGGAGTGCTCCGCTAACCATTATTACTGCCCACTAGAGATGAGAGAACCGGGTTCGGGTTCGAGTCGATCCGAACCCGAACGTTCGGTATTTGATTAGCTGGGGCTGCTGAAGTTGGATAAAGCTCTAAGGTTGTCTGGAAAACATGGATACAGCCAATGACTATATCCATGATTTCCACATAGCCTTAGGGCTTTATCCAACTTCAGCAGCCACCGCTAATCAAATGCCAAAAGTTTGGGTTCGGATCGACACAAGCATGCTCAAGGTTCGCTCATCTCTACTGCCCACATACACCACTTTAATGACAGATGATGGGTATAGCCATTGTGACGCTGTTAAGAGGGTACAGAGAGGGCTCACGATGTAAGCCCTCTCTGTACCAAATTGCAGCTGGGGACATAGATAACATTGATCAATGCAGTAAATATGTACTGCATTGATCCCTATGAGCAATCATGGTATTGCTTATAGAAGTTCCCTTAGGGGACTACAAATTAGTGTAAAAAAAAGTTGTTTTTTTCCCATAAATTAAAAAAAAAAACCTTCCCATCTTAAAAGTTTTCCCATTTTATAAAAAAAATAAACATATTACTGTGTGCGAACTATTAAAGGACAAGTGCCATGAAAAACTTTTTCCCAGTAATTGAAGCACATTACAAAGTTATATAACTCTGTAATATGCTTCAATCACCTATCTGCCTCCCTTCCCTGTCTTTTCCCCCCTCCACCCCCCACCAGGAAGTGTCCTAACTCACACAGACCTGATTACTGTTGTCACTGTCACCAGGCAGCTCCTTCTTGTGAGGATGAGTCATCAGCAGGAGGGCTGCTCTAGGTCCTGTTACAGCAGCCCCCCCTCTCCAGTCAAAGTGATGGCTTGCAGTTGTTCAGCCAATGGGAGCTGAGCAAGCTGAGTCACCTGACAAGGCAGGGGAGGGGGGGGCTGCTGTAACAGGAGAAGGAGCTGAGAGAAGAGCTTGGTGACGGTGAGGACAGTAATTAGGTCTGTGTGAGTTAGGACACTTCCTGGTGGGGGGTGGAGGGGGGAAAAGACAGGGAAGGGAGGCAGATAGGTGATTGAAGCACATTACAGAGTTATATAACTTTGTAATGTGCTTCAATTACTGGGAAAAAGTTTTTCATGGCACTTGTCCTTTAAATTATCACATTCCTGCAAAAACCTGCCAAAGTGCAAAATTGGCTATTATTGGTCACATCACAACCAGAAAAATTTTAATAAAAAGTGATCAAAAGGTTGCATATACGCAAGAAAGGTACCAAGAGAAAGTACAGATCATGGGGCAAAACATTACCCTTAAAATAGCCTCACAGACCAAAAAATAAAAGTATCCGAATTGAGGAATTTTAAATACATTTAGGACAATAAAATAAGACTTATATAACTTGTATCATTGTACTGACTGGGGGCACATAGATAACATGTAAGTTTTTCCACAGGGCAAACTTTTTCATAGCGCAATTTTTTCCCCTCAGTTTCACAGCATATTTTATAAGAAAATTAAGTTTGTCATTGCAAAGTACAGTTGGTATCAGGCCCCAGGCTGTCCACCCAAACCTGATTCCCCACCCTGTTGCACTTATGTGGGACCCTTGTTTGTGCTGTACAAAGGTACCTGCGACATGGGGTGGGTTATAGGGAGTCACAGATTCACTTTAACAAAGGTAAAACAACTGTATGCATTATAAGGCTAAGTTCACACAATGTAAATTTTCTATTAATCATGGCTGTTGTTGCCAATTTGCAACAATGGCCGTGATCAATAGAAAATTTACATTACGCTGCAGTCAATGGAATACTGTGTATATTCACTCCAGCATGACAGTTTTTTGCAGCCGCTATTCAGTGAAAAGCGGCCGCACAATACTGACAGCTCACACAATGGAAAGTTTCCATTGTGTGCTATGGTGAATTGGAATGCGGGCACACACTGATGCGCCCGCATCCCAATTCAGCACAAATGAAGTTCACGGCTGGGTCACAGAACGCCGGTGTCATACAGTGCGTGAACCCGGCTTTACACTGTATACTTATATTACTATATTATTATATTGATATATAAATAGTCATACAGCTACCAAATAACACCAGTATATAAAGAGCAAATATTGTCACTATACATATTACCACCATACTGATCAAATCCAGTCAACCGAGACCAATAATACCAGTATACATGGGGCATATATTACAGCCACACCATAATCACTATTATTACTACCATACTGTTAGTGACCAAATCCAGATTGCAGATCCAGAAGTTATACAGAGTTGGAAAATCTCAAGCCTTCCTTTGTTGTTGTGCATTATTTGTAGTCTAACAGGGTGCTCTCTACTGCCACCTCTGTCCCTGACAGGTACTGTCCAGAACAATAGCACATAAATTCCCATACAAAACCTTTTCTGCAGGTGATAGTTCCTGACATGTACAGAAGTGGCAGCAGAGAACACTGTGTCAGACTGGAAAGAATACACCGCTTCCTGCGGGTCGTGCAGCAGCTGAAAAGTACTGGAAGATTTGAGATTTTTACATTTTAAAATATTTTTTCTATTAACTCTGTACTATTCCTCTGTTATTCCTCCTAGAAATGTATGAACGAATTATAACATTAGCATAGTACTACATACCCTGCTAGGAAGGGTAGGGTACAGTTTATGTAGTTCTGAATATGCATTTAACCAGAATTGCAGACAGCAGACACAGAACATTGCATAATGATAATTATCGTAATACGGAACTAAGAAAACGTATCTTTGTATCTGGTAAAACTACTGTCTGCTGCACCGCGGGGAAGGAAGTCAGTGACGGACAGACCGGAAGTATCTTGCTCACTGCCGGAAGTGGCCGAGTCATGGCACCGGAGAGGAGCTGAGTATCGGCGGTCGGGCATGAGATTGCCGGTAGAGCCGCCGGGCACTCGGGAGCGCTGAGCTCTGTGGCCCCGGGACACCGGGCAGCCGTCAGCATGGCTAAGCTGCAGGGCATGGACTTCTGGAGAGAGACCCTGAGGGGAGCTCGCTATGTGTTGGCCCCAATGGTGGATCAGAGCGAGTTAGCCTGGAGGCTCCTGAGCCGGAGACATGGTGCCCAGCTCTGCTACACCCCCATGCTGCACGCCCAGGTGTTTGTACGTGATGCCAACTACCGTAAGGAGAACCTGTACTGTGAGGTGTCCCCCGAGGACCGGCCGCTCATCGTCCAGGTAACGCCCCCCAGTGGCTGCCAGCAGTGGTGCAGGCAGGGCCCCTAATCCTGGTGCTGGGGGCAGATATGGACCAGAACTAGGAGACACCTCTATAACAATCAGTATCCATGGAGACATGGCTGATGGGGGTTGTAGTGTCTGATCATGGCCCCATCCCAGTCATCTTTAGGCTGTGTTCACATGTACAGGATCTGCAGCAGATTTGATGGTGTGTTCTGTTATTTAGTTACATTGATATCTGCAGCATCAAACCTCTTGCAGATCCTGTATGTGTGAATGCTCCCTTAGGGATTATTTATCATTTTCCTTTCCCATTGGAGTGATAGGACAGATGTGGCATCATCTATAGAGCCGGGATGTAACCTTCTGCGCTGGACCGTGCTGCGCATTCATTATAGCGGAGAACAGCAAGGAAACCCCAAGCAGCTGAAGTCTATATTATAGAGGGAGCAGCAGTGTTATAGAATGTAGGAAGCAGCAGAAGTCTATAGTATAGAGGGAGCAGCAGTGTTATAGGATGTAGGAAGCAGCAGAAGTCTATATTATAGAGGGAGCAGCAGTGTTATAGAATGTAGGAAGCAGCAGAAGTCTATAGTATAGAGGGAGCAGCAGTGTTATAGGATGTAGGAAGCAGCAGAAGTCTATATTATAGAGGGAGCAGCAGTGTTATAGGATGTAGGAAGCAGCAGAAGTCTATATTATAGAGGGAGCAGCAGTGTTATAGGATGTAGGAAGCAGCAGAAGTCTATAGTATAGAGGGAGCAGCAGTGTTATAGGATGTAGGAAGCAGCAGAAGTCTATATTATAGAGGGAGCAGCAGTGTTATAGGATGTAGGAAGCAGCAGAAGTCTATAGTATAGAGGGAGCAGCAGTGTTATAGGATGTAGGAAGCAGCAGAAGTCTATAGTATAGAGGGAGCAGCAGTGTTATAGGATGTAGGAAGCAGCAGAAGTCTATAGTATAGAGGGAGCAGCAGTGTTAGGATGTAGGAAGCAGCAGAAGTCTATAGTATAGAGGGAGCAGCAGTGTTATAGGATGTAGGAAGCAGCAGAAGTCTATAGTATAGAGGGAGCAGCAGTGTTATAGGATGTAGGAAGCAGCAGAAGTCTATAGTATAGAGGGAGCAGCAGTGTTATAGGATGTAGGAAGCAGCAGAAGTCTATAGTATAGAGGGAGCAGCAGTGTTATAGGATGTAGGAAGCAGCAGAAGTCTATAGTATAGAGGGAGCAGCAGTGTTATAGGATGTAGGAAGCAGCAGAAGTCTATATTATAGAGGGAGCAGCAGTGTTATAGGATGTAGGAAGCAGCAGAAGTCTATATTATAGAGGGAGCAGCAGTGTTATAGGATGTAGGAAGCAGCAGAAGTCTATAGTATAGAGGGAGCAGCAGTGTTATAGACTTCTGCTGCTTCCTACATCCTATAACACTGCTGCTCCCTCTATAATATAGACTTCTGCTGCTTCCTACATCCTATATTATAGAGGGAGCAGCAGTGTTATAGGATGTAGGAAGCAGCAGAAGTCTATAGTATAGAGGGAGCAGCAGTGTTATAGGATGTAGGAAGCAGCAGAAGTCTATAGTATAGAGGGAGCAGCAGTGTTATAGGATGTAGGAAGCAGCAGAAGTCTATAGTATAGAGGGAGCAGCAGTGTTATAGGGTGTTAGGAAGCAGCAGAAGTCTATAGTATAGAGGGAGCAGCAGTGTAAGGATGTAGGAAGCAGCAGAAGTCTATATTATAGAGGGAGCAGCAGTGTTATAGGATGTAGGAAGCAGCAGAAGTCTATAGTATAGAGGGAGCAGCAGTGTTATAGGATGTAGGAAGCAGCAGAAGTCTATATTATAGAGGGAGCAGCAGTGTTATAGGATGTAGGAAGCAGCAGAAGTCTATATTATAGAGGGAGCAGCAGTGTAAGGATGTAGGAAGCAGCAGAAGTCTATATTATAGAGGGAGCAGCAGTGTTATAGGATGTAGGAAGCAGCAGAAGTCTAGTATAGAGGGAGCAGCAGTGTTATAGGATGTAGGAAGCAGCAGAAGTCTATAGTATAGAGGGAGCAGCAGTGTTATAGGATGTAGGAAGCAGCAGAAGTCTATATTATAGAGGGAGCAGCAGTGTTAGGATGTAGGAAGCAGCAGAAGTCTATAGTATAGAGGGAGCAGCAGTGTTAGGATGTAGGAAGCAGCAGAAGTCTATAGTATAGAGGGAGCAGCAGTGTTATAGGATGTAGGAAGCAGCAGAAGTCTATAGTATAGAGGGAGCAGCAGTGTTATAGGATGTAGGAAGCAGCAGAAGTCTATAGTATAGAGGGAGCAGCAGTGTTATAGAATGTAGGAAGCAGCAGAAGTCTATAGTATAGAGGGAGCAGCAGTGTTATAGGATGTAGGAAGCAGCAGAAGTCTATAGTATAGAGGGAGCAGCAGTGTTATAGGATGTAGGAAGCAGCAGAAGTCTATAGTATAGAGGGAGCAGCAGTGTTATAGGATGTAGGAAGCAGCAGAAGTCTATAGTATAGAGGGAGCAGCAGTGTTATAGGATGTAGGAAGCAGCAGAAGTCTATAGTATAGAGGGAGCAGCAGTGTTATAGGATGTAGGAAGCAGCAGAAGTCTATATTATAGAGGGAGCAGCAGTGTTATAGGGTGTAGGAAGCAGCAGAAGTCTATAGTATAGAGGGAGCAGCAGTGTTAGGATGTAGGAAGCAGCAGAAGTCTATAGTATAGAGGGAGCAGCAGTGTTATAGGATGTAGGAAGCAGCAGAAGTCTATAGTATAGAGGGAGCAGCAGTGTTATAGAATGTAGGAAGCAGCTGAAGTCTATAGTATAGAGGGAGCAGCAGTGTTATAGGATGTAGGAAGCAGCAGAAGTCTATAGTATAGAGGGAGCAGCAGTGTTATAGGATGTAGGAAGCAGCAGAAGTCTATAGTATAGAGGGAGCAGCAGTGTTATAGGATGTAGGAAGCAGCAGAAGTCTATAGTATAGAGGGAGCAGCAGTGTTATAGGATGTAGGAAGCAGCAAAAGTCTATAGTATAGAGGGAGCAGCAGTGTTATAGGATGTAGGAAGCAGCAGAAGTCTATATTATAGAGGGAGCAGCAGTGTTATAGGATGTAGGAAGCAGCAGAAGTCTATAGTATAGAGGGAGCAGCAGTGTTAGGATGTAGGAAGCAGCAGAAGTCTATAGTATAGAGGGAGCAGCAGTGTTATAGGATGTAGGAAGCAGCAGAAGTCTATAGTATAGAGGGAGCAGCAGTGTTATAGGATGTAGGAAGCAGCAGAAGTCTATAGTATAGAGGGAGCAGCAGTGTAAGGATGTAGGAAGCAGCAGAAGTCTATAGTATAGAGGGAGCAGCAGTGTTATAGGATGTAGGAAGCAGCAGAAGTCTATAGTATAGAGGGAGCAGCAGTGTTATAGGATGTAGGAAGCAGCAGAAGTCTATATTATAGAGGGAGCAGCAGTGTTATAGGATGTAGGAAGCAGCAGAAGTCTATAGTATAGAGGGAGCAGCAGTGTTATAGAATGTAGGAAGCAGCAGAAGTCTATAGTATAGAGGGAGCAGCAGTGTTATAGGATATAGGAAGCAGCTGAAGTCTATAGTATAGAGGGAGCAGCAGTGTTATAGAATGTAGGAAGCAGCAGAAGTCTATAGTATAGAGGGAGCAGCAGTGTTAGGATGTAGGAAGCAGCAGAAGTCTATAGTATAGAGGGAGCAGCGGTGTTATAGGATGTAGGAAGCAGCAGAAGTCTATAGTATAGAGGGAGCAGCAGTGTAAGGATGTAGGAAGCAGCAGAAGTCTATAGTATAGAGGGAGCAGCAGTGTTATAGAATGTAGGAAGCAGCTGAAGTCTATAGTATAGAGGGAGCAGCAGTGTTATAGGATGTAGGAAGCAGCTGAAGTCTATAGTATAGAGGGAGCAGCAGTGTTATAGGATGTAGGAAGCAGCAGAAGTCTATAGTATAGAGGGAGCAGCAGTGTTAGGATGTAGGAAGCAGCAGAAGTCTATAGTATAGAGGGAGCAGCAGTGTTATAGAATGTAGGAAGCAGCAGAAGTCTATAGTATAGAGGGAGCAGCAGTGTTATAGGATGTAGGAAGCAGCAGAAGTCTATAGTATAGAGGGAGCAGCAGTGTTAGGATGTAGGAAGCAGCAGAAGTCTATAGTATAGAGCACATGTGTCAAACTCAGGCCCTCCAACTGTTTCAAAACTACAACTCCCATCATGCCTGGACAGCCAAAGCTAAAGCATGATGGGAATTGTAGTTTTGCAACAGCTGGAGGACCTGAGTTTGACATCCCTGGGAGGCAGCAGGCCTCATTCATTGCTCTGAAGCTGAATAGTTAATCCTTGGAGCCTGTGAATAAAACCACAACCCCACCCCCCCATCTCCTTGCATGTACTCCTGCGCTGCCATGTAGGTGGTTTCCATATTTGTCTTAATTTTTCTTTTTTCTTTTTAGTTTTGTGCGAATGACCCTGAAGTTTTTGTCCAGGCAGCTCTGCTGGCGCAGGATTATTGTGACGCCATTGATCTGAACCTTGGCTGTCCACAGATGATTGCAAAGAGAGGTAAAGTCTCCTACCTGTACCACCTTAGCACTGCAGACTTGATAAGGGGACTCGCATATGGCAAAAAAAAAAAAAAAAAAAAAAAAAATATATATATATATATATATATATGCCTAACCAGCACTGCTAGGGACAACTACACTCGCTATTTAGGCTGGGATCACACTGTGTTTTTGCAGTCCGTTTAACGTATCCATTATTAAATGTTTACTTTTAACGTACACAAAAATGTGGTCAACCTCAGTTTTGTGTACGCTAGAAAAAAAAAACACACTGCGCACAAATACATCTGTTTTTGCATCAGTTTTCAATCCATTTTTCATAAAACATATACGTTAAATGGACTGCACATACAGTGTGAACCCAGCCTTATTTATTTACCGTTTACCTCCCCCCAGCACTGTTGGTCATTATGAATGGTCCATTACACTTGTGCATCATCCTAGTCGACTACTTTCATAAAAACATGATTACATGGTCCTTCTGATAATATTAAATCCAGCCCTAGGTAAAAAATAGAAATTGCCTCATTGAGTTAGTCATGTGTCAGTACTACATGATCCAGAGGGTTAGTCAGCGTGAGCCTTCACACTTTCTGTCTTCCCTTTAAAGAGGATGTACCATCAGGTACATCCTCTTTGACCTGACACAGGGATAGAACGGCCCCGTCACGGGCAAGTGGTACCGTGGACCGTTTTTCGAACTGCGGCCCGGTTGACATGTACAACGCCGTTCTATCCACGGCTACTGGCCGGTGCTCAAGCACTGGAGGCCGTCCGGGCCGCCCCCAGTGGGTGAGAATTCCCTCCCCTCTATGCCCGTGACGGCGCCGTTCTATCCCTGTGTCAGGTTAAAGGATGTACCTGATGGTACATCCTCTTTAAGTATGTCAGAAAACCATCAGTCCTCCGCCTGCTTTCCTCCTCTGCTGGTCACCCATCCCATGAATACTGCTTCCACAGTTGGAGTCTGGTCGCAGATTATGCAAAGTGACCCTATGTGTACAGTGTTGCTGTACTATACATGGTACTTATTATGCTATGTCAGCAACCACATTACCCCCTTCCTTAGGTGGAGTAATTGTGTTGTACAGAGGTTAGCTACTCCATTATACATAGTAGCTATCATGCTAATGCAGCAGTCATGTTACCCCTTTTCTTTAGTAGCGTAATTGTGTTTTAGAGGGGTGTTTTCTCCCATTATACATAGGGCCTAGTATACTACTCCAGCAGTCACATTACCCACATTCTCCATAGGCAGAGTACTCCTTTACTGTGGGTAATACCTAATGTGCTACTCCAATAGCCATATTCCCCCTTCCTTAGGAGGAGTAATGGTGTTAAGCAAAAGTGGCCTTCTCCTTTATACTTGCTTTATACTGTGCTGCTTCATTGCCCCCCCCCCTTCTGCCCCTTACATGGGTGAAATGATTGTTTTACAAGGTTCCACATCTCTACCACAGGTTCTACCTATTGTTACTTCATTAGCCGTAAATGACTTCCATTTCTATGGGAGTCATTGGCCTAGATTAAGGCCTAATTCACACGTCAGTATTTTTCATCCTTTTTCCCAGACCAGGAAAGACTGAATCCATTACAACCCATTATTTTCAATGGTGCTATTCATACATTCAGTTTTTTTGCAGATCCGCAATCCTTGACAAAAAAAAAAACGGACATGTAATACGGTCCATAATTAGAGAACGGATACTCCAATAGAAGTCTATGAAAAGCACAAAATTTGCGGAGAGTACATTGCAATACGCAAAACCATCCAAATAACGGATTTGGTTTTTTTTGTCCAAGCTCCTCCTGCCAGAAATATCCTGCCTGATAGAAATGACTGTAGAATGACCCCCAGATCACCAGGTGACCTTTTTTGGGGGGGTTGGGAGAGCTACTGACATCATTTTTGCCATCCCCTCTTTTTTTTCTCCACTACACCTTTTTTTGCGGATCAGCAAAAAAACGGATACAAATCAGATGATTTTTTGCGGATGAAAAATAGAGGATCCAGATTTTTATCCAGGAAAATATAATTACGTGTGAATAAGGCCTTACTAATGTGTCTGCGTCTGACTTCTGTCCATTAGGTCATGTGTAAGACCTAGGGTGCGACCCTCGTGACAAAATCTGGCTGAAAATTCTGGCACACTTCAGGCAGACTAATAGTTGGTGTGACTTTAGAGCAGACAGTCTTCAAGTGCAACAGATTTCAAGTGTGGCAGTCTGCACCACATTGATAAATCTGCCACATGTTCTCTCATCTTAGGGTGGTATTACACAGTATGATTATTGTTCAAAAAATCGTTAAATCGTTCGATTTTAAACGATAATGGTTTAGTGTAATAGCAGACAACGATTAAACGACCAACGAGAAATCGTTGGTCGTTTAATAGAATTTTGACCTATTTTCATCGTTGATCGTTTGCAAATCGTTCACATGTAATAAGACGTGGTACGCAGTAGCGGCAAACTCAGTAGTGACGACTGGACGAAAGCAATAACGATCATAAGTAATGATTACCACAATAATAATAATAATAGTTTATTTGTATAGCGCACACAGATTCTGCAGCGCTTGTATGTTTTTTCTGTTTTTTTTTTTTTGTGTGTGGGAGTAAACCAGAGTACCCGGAGAAAACCCACGCAAACTCAAAGAGAACATACAAACTCTTTGCAGATGTTGCCCTTGGTGGGGTTTGAACCCAGGACTCCAGCGCTGCAAGGCAACAGTGCTAAGCACTGAGCCACTGTGCTGTGTAATTGGGTGAACGATTTCAGGTCGTTCGCCATAGCGGTAGTTTAAGTTCGTTTATCGTTAATTGTCGAAAAATCGCTTCGTATAATGGTACCCTTACTACTTGTAGTTTCCACACCAGCATCCTTATTTCATTGCCCTATAGGTGAAGGAGTTGCGTTATTGGCCCTGTCGGAACTTCCCGGGTGTGCTATCTGTGGCCCAGGCTACCCCACAAGTTTTTCTCTGCACCTGTTATGACACAGTCCACCTTTACAGCCCTCCACATTATGGTCAAGACTTTCCTTTGAGGGTCTCTCCTATTTTTTTTACCTCAATGGAAGTTCTTCTTTCTGTAGCCTCTCTCTCATTGGGTCAGTTTTGTTCCTGTGGCAGAGGTGCTCTGTCTTGTTCTGTTGTTAAAGCTTTACCAAGCTCTGTGGGTGCCTCCTCACCCGAGAGGCCATTCACTTGCGGATCCTGGGTTCCTTGGTCTACCCCTCTGTCTCTTTGTAATGTTTTATCGACCCCTTTAAGTTGTAGTTAGGATAGGTAAATAGGTCACCCCAGTTGTTTGCTGGTGATGTAAAACTACTCTGCTCAGCCAGCGGCTGACAGGACATGCTGGGAGTTGCAGTTTCTTAGCTGGAGAGCCACTGGTTTGAATTGTTGGAGGTTATCGGTTTTAGTAGCCTTATTGCATGTGCAGTTTGATTTCAAAGGACACTGTGTAATTCTTTGCTGCCCATGCTGTGGTAATGCGGGAATATTTAACACTTAGAGTTGGTTTCTATGAATAATAGTATAAGCCAGCGTTACATGCAGGAGTCAGCTTATTGATAAGGACAAGCCGTTTTGGGGTCACATGCATTGCTATGTTGGGTGCCTGGATGGTAAACATGCCTGTGTTCTTATTGTACAGGTCACTATGGAGCATTTCTACAAGATGAATGGGAGCTGCTGGAGAAGATGAGTATGTGTCCTGTTTAAAGTAATTGTTTCATAAGATTTCCAGTTGCTATTTTATATCTGACTTTTACATCCCTTCATTTCTTAGTTCAGCTGGCGAACCAGAAGTTGTCCGTTCCCATCACTTGTAAAATTCGTGTCTTTCCTGAGATTGAAAAAACTGTCACATATGCCAAGTTACTAGAGAAAGCCGGGTGCCAGGTGGGTGTTGTGTGGAAGGTGTGTTGTGTGTGTGTGCTATGTGTCTCATTCTTGGATTCTCACAAGATTTTGTTTCAGCTTCTGACAGTTCATGGTCGCACCAAGGAGCAGAAAGGTCCTCTAACTGGTGTTGCTTCATGGGAACATATAAAAGCTGTTAGGTGAGTGTATTAGCACTTAAGAAAAATTCACTATTCCAAATGCATCAGGAAGCTGGCTTACATGCCTAGCACCCCATTTAATATCCATTTTTATATGATTTTTATGCCTTGCTGGGCAAGTGGCGTCGCTTAAAGTGTGACGCTGTGTACCAACATTTTATTGCTACACAATCAATAGGCTAGAAATTACACAACATCTGTATAAATGGATTATACAGTGAGAGGCAAATTCATGAATGTGGTGATTCTTCAGACTATGTTCACCAAGTTAAGACACTAAATCTTTCCCACTGTCTTAGAAAAGCAGGGACACATTGGGTGAGGTTTATGACAACTAGGACTATTGAACAGTTGTCAGAATTTCATGGGGTAGAGCTTCACTTTGTCAGATGCTTTGTGGACAATGGAAGATATTGCATCTTTGGTTGTCAAAGGAAGCAAATTTATTTTACCATTTTATGTGTTTAGAAGGTTTATCTGGCCCCTATCACTTACTGCAGTTCCCTGTACAGTGGGGATGCAGTAATAAATCAGTGCAGTGGCCCCCTTATCTTATGATGGGTGGGGTTCCAGTGGTCAAACTCCCACAGAATATGTAGTGATCCTGGTGAAATGCTATCACTTTGAATAACCCCTGATCTCATTATCAATGCTTTTTTGCCCATCACAGCTAACACTTCTGTTCTTCCTGATGCACAAAAGATCCTCGCCAATCCACGAAAATAGTTTCCATTCTTATGTGTTATGACCACTAATTCATTTGTTTTCCCTTAATAACTCATATAGGAAGGCTGTCAACATCCCAGTTTTTGCAAATGGGAATATCCAATACCTTAGTGATGTGGAGCGATGCCTTCAAGAAACTGGAGTCCAAGGAGTGATGAGTGCAGGTTGGTTTATTTTGTCCAGATCTTTAGTCCCTAGTAAGGGTGTATTCACACTGCGGAATGGCGAAGGTTAACCCGTTGCACATTCCGCAGCCCGCACCTGCCGGGGGACTAAGGCGGGCACGCACGTCTCCGCCCATGTCATAGACTCCATTCTATGCACGTGCGGATTCCGTTGTCTGTCCAAAGAATGAACATGTTCATTCTTTGGACGGAGAGTGGACCCTGCCTGTGCATAGAATGGAGTCTATAACACGGGCGGAGACGTGCGTGCCTGCCTTGGTCCTTCGCCATTCCGCAGCGTGCATGCACCCTAAAACCATGCTGGTTATCACCATGCTAGTCTATAATACCTGGAGAAGACCTTCTAGGTGACCTTCTTGTGTTTTAGAGGGAAATCTTCACAATCCAGCCTTGTTTGAAGGGAAGAGTCCCTATGTGTGGGAGATGTCAGAGGAGTACTTAGAACTTGCCCAGCAATACCCATGTCCTTTGTCTTTTGTGCGGGCACACCTCTTTAAACTGTGGCACCACACGTAAGTATTAAGTTTTATTTTTCAGTTTTAGGTAAATCCACTTCTAAAAGGGGTATTTCTAAGTCAAGAAATTACCCATATGAATTTTGGGGGAGGGATTGCCCCAGAATAAATGGAATGCACCTTGTGTGTATGGTCAGCTCTCTATTTATTCTCTGTGGTGGTTCTGTGCCTTGGAAATCCCATAGAGAGTGAATATACTTTATTCTACTACTGTGCAGTACAGTCCACTAATCTGTATAAACAACGATTCAAAGTCTAACATACAGCTGTAGTTCAGCTTCAGGCAATAGGAGGCACAGGAGCCAGAGGGGCTATAAGCAATTACATCCGCCCCATCATGTCACTGCATGGAGCCAGGGGAACAGAGCATAGTCTATTATTTGCTTCTTTGCATGTGCCCATCTGGGCTCTGAAAACACACACCTACAAGTGGACGAGGACAAGTGGGAGGCAAGAACAAACAATGGCGCTCTAAACCCTTCATCCTCTTATTCTAGATAATATCTGTCATGAACCAAGGGGGCAGCAGTGAGCACTTTAATCATGAACTTACAGAACCATAGAGGCTCATTATTACAACATAGTAAATATCAATGTGCAAGACGCAGAGTCGTAAAGCACAATTATCTTTTTTAAATAAATGTTCCTGGACAATCAATAGTTGTAGGATCACAGTGGAGTTGAACCACCAGTATAAAATAAATTATTTTTTAAATAAAAACTGACTAATCAAAGCTCCCAAAAACTTCCCAATGTGTGTTTCAGAATTTTACGTTAGAACCTAGCAAGATATTTATACATGGACTAAGTTAATTGGCATAGAAATATTAAGATCTTTACCATCATTATATGTAGTGTCCTCGTGGCTCACTGGCCAGCAGTGAGCGATTTGTTAAACTGAAAGAGAAGGGGGTGCTAGAAGATAGGAGAAGGAATCACTTTTGTCTGATAAGATATATTACAAAGTTTCCTGTGTTCGCTTGTACTAATGATCTATGCAAAGTTTGTAGAAACCACAGTGCCTATTTAAGATGCATTGGATTTTGTTAGAATTCTGGTAAGCTGTTTATTCTAGAAGACATTAAAGGAGTTCTCTCCCCAGGGAATCGTTCACACCTTTGAAATTGAAATGTCGACTCTTTTCCTTTCCTGTGGATGTAGTAATGAGGATGCTCGTCCATACTCATTATGTATGGCATAATACAGAGTAGATCTGTTCTGAGCATACTTACACACAAACCCCAAGAGCCACACTGTGTGCCTCTGCCCAGAGTCTCCTCTTGATGTTACTTCGTCTGAGAACAGAACCCATGTATGATATTCTCCAGGCATCAGAATGCTGACGTAAACCAGTGATTCCATTTTAGGGAAAATGCTGTTTGATGTGCACCACAAGCATGGTACTGTACACCTCTATGGTATATAGCTTACACATTGTGTATAAAAGAAATGGGAAGGGCTGTCTTTTGTCTACACTTACACAGACCTTTATGCCGTTTGCCCTGTAGTGAAACTAACATGGTATCTATGTTCCTCAAGTCTGAACAATTAGAACGATATGCAATCTATATAGCTCTAATTTTATTTTACTGCTTTCAAAAAATTCAAACGTTAAAAAATAAACTGTATTTAAAATTGCTCTATGCTAATTCATATAATGCTTTTATTTTCACTTTTTATCAGTACCTTGCTTATGTATATGCAACTTTTTTGATCACTTTTTTTATAAAATTTTTCCATGTGATGCGAGCAAAAAATCTGCAATTTTATGCTTGGGTGGGTTTTTGCGCTTAAGCTGTTTACTGTGCAGGAATGTGATCCTTTAATAGTTCAGGCGGTTCTGCACACGGCCATAGCAAAAATGTGTGTTTACTTTTGTTTATAAAATGGGAAAAGGGGGCTGATTTAAACTTTTATTAAAGGGAACCAGTCAGCATCAGTGGTAGCTTTAGAAATGTGAAAAAGAAGTTTTATTATGCCGCCCAAAACAGGGAGAAGGGCGCTAACTAGTCATCAGGTAGGGAGCCACCCATGACTAGTCACAACTTTTTGCCTGCCGCCCCTCTCCCTGCCTTGTGCGGCAAAATAAATTTTTTTTTCACCTTTTATAAAACTACTACTGCTGCCGTGGCTGGTATGCTCTGCGAGCTGCACAGTAGCTCTATGCTGTACCGCAGGGAACCATATCAGGACCGCCACAGGGTCTCCACCTGAAACTTCTGTGCATATTCCGTAGTGGGAACATACCCTAATTTGTAGTAGGGGACTTCTATGAGCAATACGCTGATTACTCATAGAGATCAATGCAGTACATATGTACTGCATTGATCTATGTAATTTGTACTCAATTACAAAGGGCTGCTGAAGCCCCTAGTAATTTATCACTGAGCCTGGATCAGCTTCATTACATCATTGAGGCCATTTACAGCATTTAAATGGTTTATTGGCTGACACGAACAAACGGTTTGTGCCAGCTGCTAATATCAGGGGGCGGTTCTGTACAGAGAGGGCTCGCATTATGAGCACCCTCTGTTCCCCCTTAACACCATGACATAGCTTGACATCAAAATGGGTTAAGGGGTTAATAAAAATTAAAACACAAGTGAGATGGAATGAGAGTTCTGTTTCTTCGCCAACATATGGAAGAGTCTTTCCATGTTTTTGCTGTGGCCATAAGGTTTCTTAAAACCTCTCATATAGAGCAAGTTCACAGAGACTAAAGAGGATGTGCAACCTATGGAAACCTTTGTAGCTTTATAGTAAGATCTAGTGGGTTCTTCGGACTATGACTCCAATGGCTTTCATAAAAAAAACGGCTGGTATACTTCATACTTCCCAGTCAGGTGGTAGCTTTCAGTGAAACATTGAAATGTTGCTGCAGATTCTCACTGTTCTGGTCTCTCTAGTTTGCAGGTTTACCAGGTGCTACGGGAAGAGCTGGCAAAAGCCAAGAGCCTAGAAGGCATCATTGCTGTGAATAAAGAACTGAAACTCAGGTGCCAGGTAAAAAAATATAATGTCTCCAAGCTTGTTTATACGGCTGTTTTCCTACACATAAAAAACGTGTATATATATTATATAGAATTGTGAAAACTTTGAGCACGCTTGGGTTTGACTTAAATGACTTGCTCAGTATGCATTAAAAATCAGATATTTTAAGGTCTACAAATATTTACACCAGTCCTATTCTAAGCTATTAAAAGGACAAGAACCTTCAAGGGGGTATTAAGGTATGCCTGCTAGGGTCCTCTGTGCTAGGGAACGTTGGTCTGAATCATAATAACCATATCTTATACCTCGCAGGAAGAAATTTCTGAAAGGAAAGAAGGTGAAGCTGTCTCAGGGGATTTGCCATTCCCTCACTGGATCTGCCAACCTTATGTCCGCCCACCGTGAGTTTCTTACTGTCTCTTTTTCTAAATTTAATATAAATGTTTTCTGTAGTGTCCTCTGTACTGTAACCTCTGTGTCATATATATATATTTAGCCATAATTATTTTCAGCCCTAAAGATGTCTCGACAGAGGAAAGTGGAGTGCGAGGAAAGAGAGCTTTGGAGGATGAAGAAGATGGGAATGCAGAACATCTGTCAAAAAACAAGCAGAAGAAGAAACTCCGTAATCCCAACAAATGTTTTGACAATTCTGTAAAACGTATGTCACTCCTTGGATATAGCAGAGCATAATTGGATTCAACCCTATCTCATAATGTATTACTATTGGTTCCACATATATGTATTACATTATACCTCTTGTACATGATAGGCGATTACTAGCCAAAATGTATTCAACAGGTGTTAAACCTTATTTTTAGACTGAACGATTGAGAATTGACTGCATAAATCCAAAGCTGTCAGTGGCCCTCTGTCTGCTGACACCCATGGATAACAAAACCCCAGAGAGCAGCAGCTCTCATTTACTTGACACAAGTTTTTTTTTTTAAATCCTATTAAAGGGGGTTATCTAGAAGTAGAAAAACACAGCAGCTTTCTTCCAAAATGTCTTCAGGTTGTATGTAACATTTCCAATTGGCTACAGTCACAGTGGTATTGAGCTTTAATGCCACATACATGCTGAGTACTGAAGTGTTTTTGAAAGAAAGTGGCTATGTATCTCTGATCGTGGATAACCAATTTAATACTGTCCAAGGTCTAAGCATTAATTATGTTTATCTCTTTATTCCAGCCAAATATGCAAAATGTGACCAGTGTGGAAACCCCAAGGTGAGCTTCAAGTAGACATATTCCTATGTTCACCAAGAGCAGTTCCGAGACATTGATCTAAGAGGATATAACTTGTCAAACTGTCATGCATCCAGTATGTAGGTATAAAAGTAGCAGAACTTACTGCAGTTGCACATTAAAGGAAAACTCCGGCCCAAATCTATTTTTTAAATATGTTATTACATAAGCAAAGTTAGAAAAATTCCTAACACCTAGACAGAAGCCCATAGTGTAATCATACCCTAAAGCCCCCCAAACACCCATCCACCACCCGATCCCATCAGAAGTCCTGTTTAGTGTAATGATCAGCCCGCCGCCCTGACAGGAGCCCTTAGTGCTGTGTACTAGAAATAGATTCAACAATAGCTGTGTATGTGATTTCCTAATCCACAAGCATAGGCCTTCCTACAGTGGTATATAACAGACTATCCCTCTTACCGCTCTTTACAGGGCAATAGGTGTGTGTTCCATCTGTGCCGCAGCTGCTGCAAGAAGAAGGCGTTCAGGGAGTTGGCAGACTGTGCAGGTTGGTATTGGCTGTCTTTGCCCGCCGTCTCTAGATCATTTGAGCCTCACTAAAACTCTGCTATTGCCTGCAGGTCACGGGCTGCTTTTTAAAACCAAATATGAGAAATCTCTTCAGTCTAAGACGACACCAGACGAAGATGTTTCGGAGAAAAACCTGACAGAATCAAAGCTCTCACAGCCACTCCCTGAGATCAAAGCCTGAGCCTAAACTGCTGGACCTGGCTCATCACAGGCACATCTCCTATCGCTTGCTCAGGGAAATCTGCAGACTTTACTACATGTCTGGGGCTCTCACTATCCCATGGTGAAAGGGCACGGTACAAACTTTTTGCACTTCAGACATTTTTTTTAAGCTTTAAAATCCTTTTTTTTTTTTCTTTCCGACTGGACTTGGAAAGGTACCATCATTGCCTTTTTATGATATGCTGCTACTGGATTTACATCCTCTTCAACCTGGGACACGGCAAAGGATCTGCATTAACAGGGAGACGTTTTAAACTTTTAGACACAAACATGGAAAATAAAGATCTTACCTGCTTCTACCCAGTGTGTGTGAATGTGTTATGTCTCAGAAGTTTAGCTGTGATCGCTACATAGATGACAGTGTGATGTGGAGGGTGACAATCCTAGGTTATTGTTTGTGAATATATTAAACGTTTTCAGCATTTCTGGACAAGTCTGATCTCTTTACTGGTTTGTAATTGCTGGAACTCTTTTGTAGCAGGGCATTTGAAAGTTTTTATAGAATGGTAGGGGTCAAATTAAATTGCAGTTGCCTTAAAATGCCCCCAAGATGCTTAACTACTTGCTGCTCAAGAACTTACAGCCTGAGGCTATGTTCACACTACGTAAGTTTCATAAAAATAATGGCTGTTGTTGCCAATTTGGACTTGCGTAGTGCTCCCGTCTATGGAATACCGTCCGGAGTGTATACACATAGTATACACTCCGGCTAGGATCCCTAGCGGCACCACAAAAATGAATAGCGACCGCAGAGAACCTGTCAGTGTACACAATGGAGAGTGCGGCTTTGGCCGCATGCACGCTCCATTGTGAGCAGCAGGAAATTTGGATGCGGGCGCACACGGATGTGCACGCATCCGACTTCAGCAGCAATAAAGATGATCCGGCTGGTACTGCAGTACCCACCGGGGAGATCTTCTCTGACACTGGCCGTTCTGTGACCCGGCCGGGTCACAGAACGGCCAGTGTCTTATGCCATGTCAACATGGCCTATGGCTTTATCCAAGGTTTCCCAGAGTCCCTAGGGCTGCATCCAACTTCTTTAGCTACCGGTAATCAAATGCTGAGTGATCTGATTTGAGCATGCTCGAGTTATGCTAATACATATACCGCATCAGCATAGATAGAGAGATCCAAATATAAAAGGAACAAGAATTAAGCTGCTGTACTGTTTGACTGTATAGCTGAATAGTTAAGTGAAGCATGTGCCAGATTGATGGGTCTCCTATATGGAGATCTCATCGATGCACTCTGGGCAGATACTGTGTCTCTGTAAGTGTTGGTGACTTAGGCGGATGCATACCTGGACTTCAGCACTGGTATACATTTAGATTCCTTCCTTAGGACTTTTGACAGCCTGGTATATAGGTTCCAGAACGATAGGGACAGTTTTTTGCCATACATAACAGATGGCTTGCATAGACTAATGTATTTAGCCTCGACCATCCCCCTCATCCCCAGCTCTCCCTTGTACTAAGAGTATGATACATCCCATACATTTCCTGATTGACTATTTATGATCCACTGCAGAGATATGTTAAAATAGACACTGGCGGCATAAGTAAGCTGGTGATGTCATGCATGGGCTGTGATGTAGGCGAGACTTTTGCTTCTGCGGTCCGTTGTACGCCTAGCACCATGCTGTCACTGCTAGTGCAATGCAGCTGTGTACAGTTGCCAAGACAATGCAGTGGGGCTGGCACACTGATGGTCCTACCCACTTCTTATAGCACGGAGATCTGAGCAGGATCTGCAGAATGGATTCTCCTCCTTCCAGCATTAGTATCTCACAAAACCTGTTAAATAATCCTCTATTGATCGATGTTTCTATACAAATACTATACCATACCACATAGAAACACAGAAGATTGTTGGCTAAAAAAGACCACTGAATCCGTCTAGTCTGCCCTTTTTGGTATTTTCCTTTTTATTATCTTAGAATATCCCAGGCATGTTTAAATTTATTTATTGTAAAGTTCTGCTGGAAGTTTGTTCCAAGCATCTACTACTCTTTCAGTAAAATAATATTTTTTCCCCCCTCTTGTTCTTGTATGCAGTTTTTGGGAACCTAAATAAACCTTGAACAAATTATTTACCATGCAGATGTTGTCGAAGTCCTTGACAACTTTGTATGTTCCTAAAGCCTTTTTTGGGGTTAGATGGCTACAGCGTGCATATACCCTTGTACCAGGATACATTGATTTCCACCCTACAGTGCTGTTGGACTTTTTTTTTGTTCCAAGTTGTTTTTTTTTTAACTCGTTTTTATTAGGAGTTGCATAATAAAAAAAAATACATGACCAAAGTTCACACATATACATGTCGCAAATATAAACACGAAAAGGCGAGGTACCTTGCCCATAAACTAGAGTCCAGAATATTGTCCTTACAGGTCATCCATAGAAACAAACATAAACATTGGAGTAACATTCCATATACAAAGAGAGTGAGGTGTTTCTCCATACATAAAGGTGCTATATTACGTATTTATAGGCACTTCAGATTCAGAGATAAGTGTCAGGGGGATTGAAACCAAGATTCCCAGACCCTCCCAAATTTGTTAGGGCAACCTCTATGTTGGCCTTGCGTCCAAGGAACAAGGTTTCTCGCAGAGAAATATTATGATGGGACCACACCTCCTCACGCAATGCTCCAAAAGACATACTGTAGGATCAAGAGGTGCTTGCATAGGACATACAGTAGTGAGAATATTCACTACCTCCCTCCAAAAGGCCTGCAGACAGGGGCAGGCCCAAATCATATGCCAAAAATCGGCCGGCTCCATTTGACATTTAGGACATGTGGGCGCAGGTATCCTGCCCATACGATGCAGGCGTATAGGAGTCAAGTAACTTTGATGTATGGTATACAGTTGTGTAAGTTTATTGTTTATAGATGGGGACACCTGCAGGTGTGATTCCAGTATAATATCATATGTGTCATCTGACAGGGCAGGGATGTGGTCTCACCACCTGTCTACAGCCGGGAAAGGGATAGAGGCAGATTTTTTGCCTTTGAGGTAGGAGTAGATGGAAGAAACTAGTCCCCCAGGACCTTGTGATCGTATGATGCCTATTAGTGGATAACAGATGTATGTAAAGAGTGTCTCAACTGTAGATATCTATAGAAGTGTCCATTAGGGATAAAATAGATGCAGATTTCAATGTATCAAAAGAAACAACTACTTTGTTCTTATAAACTTGAGATACGCTACATATCCCTATCCTTCCCCAATAGGCAGCATCGTGGAAGTTCAATAAGTGTGGGAAGTATTATGCCAAAGAGGGGACTCTGTATATTCGGAGATTTTAAAGGGGAACTCTAAGTAGAGGTTAAAAAAATGAAACTTCTGCAGAAGCATAATGACTTACTTACTGGTCTATCCCAGTTTTGAAACTACCAAAAATCCATTTGTTTGGGGTTTTATTGCTCTGTATTGTGTTTCTGTCTTTTCTGGTTTAGCACTTCCCAGAATGCAATGCTTTCCCTCAGCTGACCATCACAGCCCCCACCCATTACAATCAGTAAAATTAGTGCAGCAGCTGCTTCTGGCCAGTCAGAGATGGTGAATCACTCAGGGGATTGGGGGATCCAGCCAAGCCTCCTGTGACATCACACCCTGCCCCCTGTCTGAATCATCAGCAAACACACACAATGTGAGACAGAGGTATGTAAGATTTGTCTCCTAGAGGGGGGATAGCAGAAGGAGTAGGAGACAATGTGAATTGGCACAGGGGCCATTTTTTTCACTTCCTGAATTTCTATCAGCTACCAGTGTGGCAGAACCGCACATGTACAGTAATACATTGCATAGACACATGTCACTGTGCAGTGGGATAGCAGGCTGCGGGGGGGGGGGGCAGCACCACCATGCCCCCTGCAGCAGGAATGATTTCCTTCCTCCTTAGAGCTTGACACTGAAGTAGACATGAACACTGTAAGGCTATGTTCACACGTCGTAACAGACCGGCCGTTCCGTGATGATCCATCTGGCCGCAGAGCTCTGATGCGGGCGTGCGCTGCTTCCCATAGCCCACAGTGAAGCAAGCGACCGGAGCCGCTCGCTTCACTGTGTGAACTGACAGGACCTGTCAGTTTTTTCCGGCGCCGCATGGGATCCCGGCCGGAGCATGTACGATGTGTGTACGCTCCGGCCGGGATCCCATTGCACACAAGGCTATGTTCAACTCCGCGAAACTACGGCTGTAGTTCTGCGGCGAGAACTACGGCTGTAGTTATACGTAGTGTGAACATAGCCTAATACTGTAGTCTGTAGGAAGATAATGTGAGTCTGTCTGGAAGGGTCCCTGAAACAGCGACAAGGACCCTTAAAGAAGCATTCCGCTGGCGCATATACTTACCATTGATGATTGGTGTCCCACAGCACGACTTTATTCTGGTAGTACAGCGCCATTCAGATCCCGCGGGCGTCCATGTAACCTCGCCAGAAGTCAAGGTCTCCAATGCATCTCAATCAGAGTGCTCTTGTAGAGATGCATTGGAGACCCTGACTTACAGCCTTCAAAAGTCCTGAGGTCAGAAGAATCGTGACATACCCGACAGCGGGGTCCAAACAGCATTGTAATAAAGCCGTGCCAGGGGAAATTATTTAAAAAAAAAAAGGCGGAATGCTTCTTTAAAGGGGTTGTCCAGTGAAAATCTTTTTCCTTCAAATCAACTGGTGTCAGAAAGTTATATAGATTTGTAATTTACTTTTATTTAAAAAAATGCAGGAATGTTGTTTTATTTTCAGTCTGACACAGTGCTCTCTGCTGACATCTCTGGCCGAGACAGGAACTGTCCAGAGCAGGAGAAGTTTTCTATGGGGATTCATAGAAAACTGAGGCCGAGTTCCTGTCTCGGCCAGAGATGTCAGCAGAGAGCACTGTGTCAGACTGAAAATGCAACAACATTTCCTGCATGACATACAGCAGCTAATAAGTATGGGAAGACTTGAGATTTTTTAATAGAAGTAAATTACAAATCTATATAACTTTACCCTACCGCCCATGACAGCACCCCTGGAGAGCACCTCCCACCGCAGGACAGGAAACCTGAGGATATAAAAGTTTGACACCTCTCCACAGACCTCAGTTCAGGTTTCCTGTCCTTGCGGATGGGAGGTCTGGGGACGCTCCATCGGGAGTGGAAGATAGAAGTTGATACCTCCGGGGCCACAGGTCCTCCGTTTGCGTCAGGCAGAGTGGGGCTCCCTGCAGGCGTAAGGCTCTTCTGGTGAGCAGCCTGGAAGTCGGCGGGGGATCTCTCCGGACTCTGGCGGGGCTCCGACTGCAGGCGGTGATCCCCGGCTTGGGGGTTGCGGCCTCCAGGGAACGAGGCATCCGAGTGTGCTGACTTCCGGGATTGGCCCGGCGTCTGACGTCAGCGCGCGCGCGGCAGTATGGCGTCTGCTGTCTCCTGCGTCCGGAGCACCGAGACCCCCGCCAGCCGGCCTTACCTAGACCTTGCTGGTACACCTCCTGAACCATGTCTGAACCTGCAGGAGGGGATCGAGGACGCCACGACCGCGGTGAAAGGGGCGACAAAAGAGCCTCCAGGACCTCTAGTCCGGTACCAGCTGAAGATCATATATGGGTGAGAGGTCCTCTTTTTATACGTTTTAGTAACAGGGCGTTTATTGTGTTTATGTTTAGAGATCATCCCATAGTCCTAAGGAATCTAGATCTTCTGAAAGACACCGTCACAAGAAATGTGGAGAATGTAGAAGGGAATTAAGTGAGGATTACCATAGGTCTGTGTGCCCTACATGTGTAGATCGTATGGTAGCCCTGGAATCCAGGTCTCTGGCTGATCAACAGATGGTCAGAGATGAAATCAGAACTTCCCTCTCCCAGATACAGGCCCCTGCTCAGCAGGAAGTCTCTGGTCTCAAACAGATGGTCAGAGATGAAATCAGAACTTCCCTCTCCCAGATACAGGCCCCTGCTCAGCAGGAAGTCTCTGGTCTCAAACAGATGGTCAGAGATGAAATCAGAACCTCCCTCTCCCAGATACAGGCCCCTGCTCAGCAGGAAGTCCCGGGTCCCTCGGGTAGCCTAGTCCAGTCCGAGCCATCCCCAAATTATGCAATGGCAGGATGTAGAAGAAGGGGAGATACAGACAGTCTCTGATGTAGAGGAAGAACCGGTCTCCAGTAAAACATGGTTCCCGGCAGAGGATACGGATCAGTTAATAAAGGCTATCCGTTCGTCTATGAACATAGAGGATCCGAAACCTCCACTATCCGCAGAGGATGCTCTATATCAGGACTTAGCCCCCAAGAAAGGCCGAACATTCTCTCTGCATTCAAGTATTAAAACCCTAATTAAAAGAGAATGGGATACCCCAGATAGGAAATTCTTTGTGCCACGTTATTACAATAGAAAATACCCGTTTGAAGAGCAAGATTGTAAAACCTGGGAGAAAGCCCCAGCAGTTGATGCGTCCATAGCCAGGTTGGCAAAAAAAGGATAGCCTGCCCTTTGAGGATCTAGGCTCCTTGCCAGATCCTATGGACCGGAAAGCGGATCACTTCAATCGGAAGACCTGGGAAGCCACAACTAGTACACTATGAACCAGTGTGGCGGCTACCTGTGTAGCTAGGTCTTTAAGAGTCTGGTTGAATGACCTAAAGACACAACTAACCAATGATAATGCCTCTGCCAGTATCCTTAATGACTTTCCAGTATTGTCCAAAGCAGCAGATTTTTTGGCTGATGCCTCTGTAGACTCTCTGAGAATGTCAGCAAAAGCAGCAGCACTTTCAAACTCGGCCAGACGAGCCCTCTGGTTGAAAACATGGAAAGGTGATATTGCAGCCAAAGGAAAATTATGTGCCATCCCTTGTGACGGCGAGTCTCTTTTTGGTTCAGTCCTTGACTCCTTGCTGGAGAAGGCCTCAGACAGAAAAAAGGGATTCCCCGGTCAGCCTAAATCTCAGGAGAGCCAGGCCAAAAAACAGTATAAGAGGCCCTTCCGTCCTAGACAGGACTCAAATAAGAGGTTTAAAGCCCCGGGTAAAGGTAGAGGGTTTCTTTTTTCCGGGAGGGACAAATCCAAAAATCCACAATGATGCTTGTCCGATGGGGGGACGTCTGTCCCTTTTTGCCCCAGCCTGGGGGGAAATCTTCTCCAGTCCCTGGGTTCTAAACACTGTGTCTCGGGGTCTTCTGCTGGAATTCAGCAGTGTCCCGAGGGACAGATATCTTCCCACCAGACTTGTCCCAAACAAGGAGAAGCAAGCAGCTATGGAATTAGAGGTGCTCTCCTTGATTCACAAAAATAAGGTAATAGTACCAGTCCCCGAAGACCAGTGGGGGACGGGGTACTATTCTCCCCTCTTGTTAGTAAAGAAGCCGAACGGCTCTTTCAGAGTAATTATAAATCTAAGAGGTCTGAATGTTCATCTAAAATACAAAGAGTTCCGCATGGAAACACTGAAATCTGCTCTGCATCTTTTATTTCCAAACTGCCTGATGGCGTCCATAGATTTAGAAGATGCGTATTACCATGTCCCGATTCATCCATCTCATCAGAAGTTCCTGAGGCTAGCTGGGAATATCAAGGGACAATGGTGCCACTACCAGTACAGGGCACTGCCGTTCGGAATTTCACAAGCACCAAGGGTGTTCACAAAGATTGTAGCGGATATGGCGGCATTTATAAGAACGAAAGATATGGTTCTAGTTCCCTATCTGGACGATTTCCTCCTCATCTCGGATTCAGTTCAGTCTCTCCTTCTCCATCTGGACCAAGCTTCACAAATTATAAAGTCTTTGGGTTGGAACATCAACACAAATAAGTCAAATTTGATTCCATCACCCAAATGCATCTTCCTAGGAGTCCTACTGGACTCTACAGTCCAAATGTCATACCTGCCAGAGGTCAAAAAACAAATAATCAGAGAGAAAGTTCAGAACCTTTTCTTAACCTTCAGACCATCCTTGCGAGAGGCAATGTCTGTCTTAGGTCTTTTGACCTCAACAATCCCAGCAGTAAGATGGGCCCAATTCAGAACAAGACCCTTACAACAGAACATCCTGTTCAATTGGAACAGAGCACAGGAGACACTAGACCTACCCTTCCCCCTTTCATCCGAAGCAAGACTGTCACTTTGGTGGTGGTTAGATCCAATCAATCTATCAGTGGGCATTCATTGGTCTCCACATCCATTACTGAGAATCACAATGGACGCAAGTCCTTGGGGTTGGGGGGCTCACATGGGCTCCCAGATGAGACAAGGTCAGTGGCCCCTTCAAGTCAAGCACTCATCCTCAAATTACAAGGAACTGCTGGCTATCCAGATGGCCCTTCAAGCATTCAAAACTCAGATCCGCCACAATCACATACTGATCTACACAGACAACACTACAGCAGTTGCATACGTAAACCGGCAGGGGGGCACAAGATCACAGACTCTTTTGAATCTGTCATCACAAATTTTTTTCTTCGCAGAGGAGAATTTAATGTCGCTATCAGCAGTACATCTAAAAGGAAAGCAAAACAGGGTAGCGGACTTCCTAAGCAGAGTACAGCTAAATCAAACAGAATGGTCCCTAAACAACGAGATCTTCCTCCTCATAACAAAAAGGTTCGGCAACCCGTCCATAGACCTCTTCGCCACGAGACAGAACCGAAAGCTACACAAGTTCTGCTCCCTAAATCCTCTGGAACATCCGACGGCAGTAGACGCATTCTCCCTAAATTGGGGGAAAGAAAAAGGGTATGCATTCCCCCCATTCAAACTGATCCCAAGAGTCATAAAAAAAAATCAGAGAGGACAAAGCGACCATTCTGCTAGTAGCTCCGTTCTGGGCAAGAAGGTCGTGGTTCACCTGCCTAAGAAAGATGTCAACAAGTCAGCCATGGGTTCTTCCAGAAATAAAAGATCTCCTGTTGCAGGGCCCAGTAGTGCACCCAGAATCCCGGAGTCTCCACTTGACTGCTTGGATGCTTGACTGCTTCTAAGAAGAAGAGGCTTCTCGGATGGTGTAATAAATACCCTACTTGCTAGTAGGAAGGACGTCACCTCAAACATTTACTTTCGTGCCAGGATCCATTAGATCAGCCTAATATCCCCTTAGTTCTTAGTTTCCTCCAAGCGGGACTGGACATGAACTTGAGTACAAGTACCTTGAAGGTCCAAATCTCTGCATTGAGCTCATTTCTAAACTATAAGTTGGCCGACAACTCTCTTGTTAAAAGATTTATTACTGCCGCATCCCGTCTAAATCCTCCGAAAAGAGTTACAGTACCTCAGTGGGACTTAAACTTAGTTTTGGATGCTCTAACAGCACCCCTCTTTGAACCATTGCAGGATCTGTCGATAAAAATGTTAACCATCAAGATGTCTTTTCTCCTCGCCATAACTACAGCAAGAAGGGTAGGTGAGCTACAGGCGTTATCTGCTAATCCTCCTTACACTCAGATCTTTGAAGCCAGAGGTCATGAAGACTCTTCCCACTTTTTTGCCCGAAGTAGTTTCAGAATTTCACAAAAACCAGGACATTATTCTCCCTTCTTTTTGCGATTCTCCAAAAAATCAAAAGGAGGCCACCTTTCACACGTTAGACGTTAGAAGGTGTCTGCTTAAATATCTAGAAGTCACTAAAGAGTTCAGGTCCTCAGAGAACCTATTACTGCAGTTTTCAGGCCCAAGTAAGGGAAAAGCGGCCTCTAAAGCTTCAGTTAGTAGATGGATCAAGCATTGTATCTCGCTAGCTTACACTAGTAAAAAGAAAGATCCTCCTGCATTCTTCACTGCCCACTCAACCAGGTCAGTAGCAACATCTTGGGCAGAGAGAGCAGACGCTTCATTAGATCAAATTTGCAAAGCTGCCACCTGGAGTTCTGTCCATACATTTTTCAAACACTATCGTGTTCAGCTTAGGCCAGTTTTTGACCTAGCTTTTGGCCGAAAAGTCCTTTCGGCCATAGTCCCCCCCTAGTTAGTTCTATTACAAATCTCCAGGGGTGCTGTCATGGGCGGTAGGGTAAAGACACGATTACTTACGGGTAATCTTGTTTTCAGTAGCCCATGACAGCACCCCTCAAATATACCCTGCTCGTTAAAATGTACCTAGAGGTGGCTGAAAATTTTTTTCTTTGTTATATTCTGTGTTATATGTTTATCTCCGCTGGAGTACTTGTTAACGAACTGAGGTCTGTGGAGAGGTGTCAAACTTTTATATCCTTAGGTTTCCTGTCCTGCGGTGGGAGGTGCTCTCCAGGGGTGCTGTCATGGGCTACCGAAAACAAGATTACCCGTAAGTAATCGTGTCTTTCTGACATCAGTTGATTTGAAAGAAAAAGATTTTTGCTGGACAACCTCTTTAACTGCAAACCTCACCTGAACTGGAGACAAGAGTCGGGTTGTCTCTGAAAGAAAGTGGCCATGTTTTTTTAGCACTGGATAACCCCTTTAAGCATGGATAGCATTGCAATACAATAATATTCACCTACAATCAGCGGGTAGTTTTAGGGCTCCTTATTGCTCTTGTACTTATTAAATGTTACTTTATGGTATTTTATATATTTTATATATTTACATGTACATTTGACTTCACTAAAGTTTCATGGCAGCAGGGCCCTTAAGTGAAACGTCTATTCTCCATCTTCCATTCCTTGTGTGTGCCTCGGCAAACTTTGCAGGTGCACAGCCCACAGAACGCGTCTGCTGAGTGTCTTCAATTGCAGGTAATTCTCGAGCTGTGAAAGCCCCAGTTTTCTGCTCCTTTCATTGAAATGCAGGATCTGTGCTCCAGCCTTTGAAAGGAAGTTTGAGTTGCGTCTCTGAAAAAAACTTGTTATCCTTTATGTTTTACGGTCATCAAAGACCTTGCTAAGTGCGCAATTCAGGTTTTGTTGCTCAGACAAATTATCTTGTCTTTCAGTCTCCGGGAGAGGGAAACAGTCATCCAGTCCGAGACTGACTAAACATCATTGACTAAGACCGTCTTGAGTGTTTGCTTATAGAGTACCTGCAGAAAAAGCCTCTAACTGGCTTACATGAAAAAGAGAGGGTTTTTTTTAATATTCTGTAGAAGAAAAGGTTTCTTGTATTATGGAAGGACATAATGGGATCAAGGGTGAGCTGTCATTGCTTAAGATGTGGCCAGAAGTGATAATTTACAGTCTACATGTGCAGGGGACCTGTCATAAACAAACATGAGCATTACATACTCTGCTCTGCTCCTCCTTGACCTTATTCTGTTTTTTACATGGCAATCTCAAGGGTAAAAAAGTCCTATATTCTTGTTCATTTTATAATGAATAACCGTTTCTTTGAACTACATATACAAAATAAAACCAATTCTTGTAAAATGACCTAAAGAGTTTAACAAAATACTCAATAATCACTGTTTTCTTTACCTTAAGGGTGCGTTCACACCTACAGGATCTGCAGCAGATCTGCAGCAGATTTGATGCTGTGTTCAGTTATTTAAATGAAATCTGCTGCAGAAAATCAGCTGCAGATCCTGTAGGTGTGAACGCACCATAAAGGGGTATTCCGGCAGGGTACATTAACACATACAGGATCTGCCGCAGATCTTGTACGTGTAAATGTACCCTAAAGGCTGTATTACCCAGGCCAACCTGAGGTGTAAGAGCTGATCTGCTAGATAGACTTTCGCTTGCGGAGCCTATCACACAGTACAATAATTGCTAGTAAGGTTCATGAAGCCCTTCCCTTTAACAAGCCGTCAGCTGCACATCTCTTATTACATGGTGAGATGCGTGACCAATGGCAGATGTTTTGTCTGTTTTCTATAAGAAATAGAGTGTCATAAAATTGGCCACTAAGTGTCTCACTTTTTGGAAAGCTGCAGTCGAGGCTCCGTCACTAAGGCCATTTTGTCTTTAGTAACGGCAAAAAAAGAGACCAAATGCAGGAAGTGATGTCAGTTGTCCCCCTGCTCTGCACGGACTGACCCAGTGATGATGAATGCTAATTGGCCAGCAGCTATACACACCCCTGTACACTACAGCAGCTGAGTTAACTAACTGATCTTAGGGCCCAACCGCCAGCTCACAAAAAAATGCAGGAGCATGAGCAGAACAATGGGGCCTTTAGGCAACTCTGTACCTACAATCTGAATCCCCCACCCAACCAACCGATTGTACTGTCAGATAGCTACTTTTAATCCAAGATCTGTCCTGGGGTCCGTTTAGCAGGTGATGCAGTTATTGTCCTAAAAATCAACTTTTAAACTTGCATCCCTGTGCCAAATTAGCGTGGCCTAGAGTGTCTGTACCCTAGGCCTGCAACGCCTCTTTATCCCTCCTCCCTGCCCTCCTCATCATTAGGAACAACCCTGGGCAGTATTTATCCTATTCATCACATGTCTGAACATTGCACATGTGCCTTATGATCCAGTGCATGTGCAGTGTTCAGACAAGTGATGAATAGGAGAAATTCTGCCTGGGGAAGTCCTAATGGTGAGAGCGGGGAGGAAGGACTGTGAGGCGTTCCAGACCTAGGGCACGGGTACTCTAGGCCATGCCAATTTGACACAGGGCTGAAAGTTTAAAAGTTTTTAAGGACAATAACTGCATCACCTGCCAAACGGACCCCAGAACACATGTTGGATTGAAAGCAGCTATTCGAAGGTACTAGCGGTTTGGGGGTGGGGGGCAGATTGTAAGTACACAGTCACTGTAAGGCAATTCTAATGTGCATTCTCTCTTTTCTTCCTGTTCACCTTGTCCTTTCAAAAACAGCCTAGTCATGTGATGAGTCTAGCCAATTCTCAGCGACATGACATCAGCACAATGGACGTTAAAGCAACTTTGTACCTACAATCTGCCCTCCCTCCCCCAAAACCACTTGTACCTTCAGATAGCTGCTTTAAATCCAGGATGTTTTCTGGGGTCCATTCAGCAGGTGATGCAGTTATTGTCCTAAAAAACTTTGAAACTTTCAACCCTGTGTCAAATTGGCATGGCCTAGAGTACCCTTGCCCTAGGTCTGGAACGCCTCTCTGTCCCTCCTCCCCGCCCTAACCATTAGGACTTCTCCAGGCAGAATTTCTCCTATTTATCACTTGTCTGAACACTCCACATGCACTGGATCGTTAAAGGGGAACTCCAGGTAGAGGTTAAAAAAAATGAAACTTCTGCAGAACAATAACTGCATCACCTGCTGAACAGACCCCAGAACACATGTTGGATTGAAAGCAGCTATCCGAAGGTACAAGTGGTTTGGGGGTGGGGGGCAGATTGTAGGTACAAAGTCGCTTTAAGGCCCCATTGTGCTGCTGTCATGTCATGACAGATACACAGATTTTAGATGTACAATTAATTTATACTTTGATTTGTTTGGTGCAGAATCAGTGAATAATTTCTCCAGCAAATCAGCACATGTGAACATACCCTTAGGGTATAACTGAGGTAGAGAATAGTGTTTGTTACAACTAATATTGCTATTACTATTGAAAATTACCTGTGTGCCAGAATTGTGCACCAGACTGATAAATCAGTTGGGAAAAGCAATGTTTGGTGGGGAAAGCAGTTAACTAGTAATAACTAATAGTAAAGCAGGGCCATTGATGTAGCAGGTTTTGCTAAGACTTGGCTAGACTCATAACATGACTAGGCTGTTTTTGAAAGGACAGGGTGAACAGGAAGAGAAGAGGAGAATGTGCATTAGAAATGCTATGAAGGTGAGTGGAAAAGATTCAGTAGTGGATGATGAATGTGACGGATGGAGGCACAGCATTCATGCAATTGTTACTGCTGACATTGCAATCCATTAAGTCAACATGTATGAGAATATAAATGAGCCACCTGGACATTTGGATGTGGAAATATTGGCTATAAAGCACAATTTTATATATAATTATATAAGGTGCACAATTATGTGAAAAAAGCACTTGTTGTGGTACAACTATTACAGATGAAGCAATAAAACCAAGGATAAGGCCTTTCAGTAGTTGTCCGTATTTATTGTCCGAATTTTTTGAAGGTTAAAGAAAGGTTTAATTTTTTTTTTGCGGATGTTTTTTCTATAAAAATTATGGCTCTGCAAAAAGTACAGACAGTTACGGAACGTGTGAATAAGGCCTATTACATATCCAAGGAATGAAGGCTGATGTCATTTTTTCGGTAAATATTGGACGTGTCTTTTTTCAACCATACTAATTATGAAATACCAGTTTTCACTCTTCTGGGGAAACTTTCTACAAGATTTTAGAGTGTGTCTGTAGTTTTTGCCCATTTATCCATCTATGAGGTCAGACATTTGTGATAGATGAGAGGGCCTAATCTGCAACCTCCTTTCAGGTTTATCACAAAGGCATTGGATGAGGTGTGGATGGATGAGGTCAGGGCTCATCCAATTCTTCCACACCAGACTCCCCTTCCATGCATTTATGAATCTTGCTTTGTACACTGAGGAACAGTTAGGCTAGAACAGAAAAGGGCAAAAGCAAAAGCATTAGGATTTCACAGCCATCGCAATGACCCTTAACAGATAAAATGTTAAGTATTAGTAAGTGTGCTCCCTGCATTTACTGACAGATGCTCCCTGTGTACCTCATAGACCTAAAATCAGATTCCCATCCTCCAGGCTGTGCTGCCCTGCTCTGCGGTGTGTCTGTCCATAAGATGGTAGACATGGAGGAGCATGTGACCAGTGTCCTCCAAAGGCATATACAGGTTCAGTGTTGGACACTTAGGGACGGGACATGGTCACATGCTCCTCCATGTCGGCCATCTTATGGACAGACTCCCCACAGAGCAGGGCAGCACAGCCTGGAGGAGTCAGTAATCAGTATACTTACTAAGGCCGTGTTCACACAACGTGTGTTTTGCATAAATCACGGCCGTTGTTACAATTTGCAACAACGGCCATGATTTATGCAAAACATACATTGTAGGTGAATGAACGAAATCACGGCCAGATGATCTTCATTTCTGTTGAAAGGGGATACGGGCGCATACGCGTGAGCCCGCATTCCAATTCACCATACCACCCAATGGAGAGTACGGCTTGAGCCACACTCTCCATTGTGTGAGCTGACATGTCTGTGCAGCTGCTATTTAATGAATAGCGGCCAAACAAAACTGACATGTCAGTTTTCCGTGCCACCGGCTAGAGTCCCGGCCAGAGTGTATACTATGGGGGAGATTTATCAAACATGGTGTAACGTGAAACTGGCTCAGTTGCCCCTAGCAACCAATCAGATTCCACCTTTAATTTTCCAAAGAGTCTGTTAGGAATGAAGAGTGGAATCTGATTGGTTGCTAGGGGCAACTGAGCCAGTTCCACTTTACACCATGTTTGATAAATCTCCCCCTATGTGTATACACTCCGGCCGGGATGCTATTCATTCACATACAATGTGATTTATGTAAAAGATACGTTGTGTGAACATTGCTCAATACTGTACACTGAACTATTTTACTATAAAGTGGCCAGACCCTTTAAGTTTTTTGGTTTTATTTTACATGCTGCTATGGTTTTGACAATATGGCATTGCATGCTGGCATTTCATTACTGTAACATTCTGTACTAACTACAATGCATTTCATGTGCAGAGTTATACTGTCATTGGAAGGCTTACCCTTTTCTGTCTGTTAACCAAAAAAATAAAATTTTTAATAAAAATTATGTGATTAAAAAAAAAATTAAGATTTCCCTTCAATGGACCTAAAAGGCCTTGGTCAAAAATGGCCAAAACACCCCTATAGCATCCTCCCCATAGCATGGACAAAGGTGAAAAATATATGCCCCTCCCCATGCCTTTTCATTTGAGATTTGAAATAGGCCCTTAATAGCATCCATGCAGGAAGTAAGTATGCTTTATGTATGGCTGGTGATATATTAGCTCTTATACCTTACCTTGAAGCGCTGAAAGTATGCATACATCATCGTCTTGCAATACAGACAGACACATATAAAATATGGCTGACAGAATCAGTCTTTTTTATATGTTCTCAGTTTTCTAAAGCTTGGAAGTAAAGAACCTGAACACAGAGCAAGCCAAGCACCCTTCAGATACATTCCAGAACCAAACCATGGCAACATATTTCTTGTGCTTAATAAATTAACATACTGTACAAAATGCTGAAGCATCTTTAACCTGATGCGGGAACATAGTCCTAATTATCTGCTGGAAATATATCTGCGATAATGGGTACAGGCTGCAAAGGAGGAGAACTACCTACCAGATGCCATAATAGAGGACACAATTATATCCCCTGAATAGCCTCTACAATGACATTCTGCACCTGAAATGATGCGGAATGGCAATCACATGGCTTGGAGTCTTACCTCCTTAGGAGTGGAGTCTTACGGCCCTATTACACACAAATTTATCTGACAGATTCTTGAAGCCATAGCCAGGAATGGATGTGAAAAGAGGAGGAATCTCGGTCTTTCCCTTATGATTCTGTTCATGGCTTTGGCTTCTATGATCTGTCAGATAAATCTGTGTGGGTAATAGGGCCCTTACATTTGAGTTTAAACCCTTGACAGGCACTTTAAGAGACTGCCTGGTGCAATGAAAACCCAAAATTACATTCAATGGGGAGTGAATGCATAATGTATGGTGGTGCTTATAGCCGGGAAGCTATCAGCAGGTTAAAAGCAGTACTGAGGATGAAGGTAAGTTTCTTATGTACATCCTCTGTGCCGCTTTCGAGATATTGTCAATATGCTAATATGCTAATGAGGCATTTGTGTGCACTGGGGGTGGGGCTACCACTGTGGCCGTGCCGTCCCTCTTATTGAATATTGTGGAGGTGCTCTGTGCTGCTCTGCTAACATTAGGTAGGAGGGATGGGACCGGACGGCAAGGGCAGATAGGTACACTGAGGGCAGTAGCCCCACCCTCAGTGCACCAGTATGCCTCATTCATATATTAAATAAGCTGTTAATATCTTGAAAACAGATTAGTGCACTGAGGGCGGTAACCCCACCCCCAGTGCACCCAAATGCCTCATTCATTTATATTAAATAATATCTTGAAACTTAACTCCCTCAGCGCACTGTGCCCTATAGGGACATATCAGCAGGTTAGATACTTCTACTTTACTTTCCCTAAAAAAAATATTATAACAGCAAATCTTCTGGATAAGGGTACATGCACACTATGAAATCGTGACGGAAAAACTGTTTTTCCTGAGGCCAGATGGAATTCCGGCCAGAGCGTATACTATGGGGGAGATTTATCAAACATGGTGTAGGCCCAGTTGCCCCTAGCAACCAATCAGATTCCACCTTTCATTCCTCACAGACTCTTTGGAAAAAGAAAGATGGAATCTGATTGGTTGCTAGGGGCAACTGAGCCAGTTTCACTTTACACTAGTTTGATAAATCTCCCCCTATGTGTATACACTCCGGCTGGGATTCCAATCATTGCAATACAACATATGTTGTGTATAAATTATGGCCGTCGGTGCAAATTGCAACAATGGCCATGATTTATACACAACATATGTTGTGTAAATATAGCATTCTCCTCAAAATGTGGGTCTTTTGAATGGTGGTCTTTATATCATTCCCTAAAATTCCCTGCAGCTTCCTACTCATCAGGATTATAATAAAATTCAATGGGATTGGGTCATTCACAATACATGGCGGTCCGAGCTCCCCCTCCCTGCACAACAGCCACAACAGTCACAGGGCATGCGCATTCTGTTGTTTCCTATGTCTATGTGATTTGCTATAAAGCATAATTTTAAATGCTGTGAAAAACATCTTAGGCCAGATGGCAGCCCCTCAAAATAAAATAAAACAGGAACATATTAGATAAAAAGAACATGTTTCAGTATTCAGTATATGGCTCTAATATCTTGTATTTATTCTGAGGCAATTTGGTTCCTTTAGCTTTCTTCACCACTTCTTCACTTGCCATAGATAGCATCTCTCTGAATGCAGAATGCTACCATGCCTGTGTACATTCCCTGTAGCACGTCTTCTGTCTGTCTGCACTAACAAAAGCCAGTCATCACCTTCATGGAAAATGAGCCTGGCTCTCACTGTAATAAAGGAGTGACAGGTATAAGGAAGTATAACAAAACAGCATCAATCCTTCATGTGTTCCTGTGACAGGATGACAGACGGCTACAGAAACATTAAACAGATGGATATGTGGCTGCTGTCAGCTGTTCATGAATGAGTGGGTCTGAAGTACCCACTGGGAAGGAAGGGGTTAAGATTCACTGGACAATTTCTTTTCCTTCTAGCCATGTAATAGTTTCTTGTTGACACATTTCTTGTTAGGTGAATGTATATAGACGGGGACTGTAATAATTCAATGTCTGGTCATGGAGACTAGTTACCCAAGATAATAAATGTTGTAATACTGAATCCTGTCTATCTATCAATACCAATCTTGTGCTCCTTTCTTCAGAGTAGCCCATTTGCGTTGTCAGTAAGTGTTATAAAAGTGCCCCAATACCTCCAAGGAGTGTTAGTAAAAGTTCTCACAGAAACCATAACATTAGTAAGTGTCCTCAGAAGGGTGCCAGTAATATCGTCAATTAGAGATCCATGCCACTCAATATCATGCAAAAAATTTCTAGCTACACTGCTTCAATCCATGGGTACAAGACAAAAAGCTTTCCCAAAAAGGGCCAGCCTCAGTGCAAGCTCCCCCACCTGCCACCCCGCCAATATTGCCCCCAGAGTCTCTCAGTGAGTGAGTCTAACCTGTCTGCTCTCTATGCTGTTCAAGGTCCCTAACATGAATCCAGTTTACCTCCTGCATTGAACTGAACTCGGCAGGAAAGCTAGCCCCCCCCCATTTAACAACTTTTTGGTTGAACTTGGTGGACATACTGTATGTGGTTTTTTCCAACTATACCAAACATGTAAACATAGGGAACATGTAGCTCGGGGGTATCACCACTGGGAGTTCCCACTATCTCAAGAACGGGACTTGGCTATCTTCAGTGGAGCACTGTCGAGTTATGCACACTGCCACACTGCCACTCCATTCAATGTCCTCCTGGGAAGTGGGGATAAAGGGGTACCACCATTTCAAAAAACATAGCTAAATTTGTAGGCCTCGTCGAGTTAAATATTTTTGGAAATACATTTATGTGGCAAACTTGCCTCCTTTTCCTGATATGCGTCTCTTGTTGTCTAGGTTTTCTATCGTTCTATGTATTTTTCCTCATCATCCTCAGGCAGCGCAGCTGGGATATTCCGCCCTTTAGTCTCCCCTCCTAGGACCGCCCACCTAGAATATTAAGAAAATTAAGACACTACTGGCAACACCTGTATAAATAGCCAAAGTACACCATCCAAATTGTGTTTTTTTCTTTCCTCTCCATCTATAAAGGTAAAATCTTCACCTGCATGTCACCCACACTTATTTTTCTTCCACATGTTATCTACAGGATGTCGCCCTCCAGGGTCTACTGCACAGTGACAAAATTATCAAGGACATTTTTTTTTCCTCCTGATGATTTTAGTGAAAGAACCTATGGATAAAAAGGCAGACTCAAGCGCCCTCACTGTCACCTAGCCTCTATGAATAAAGCGACTCTCTCAACTGTCCTTATAGCCAGAGCATTACCTGTATGGCCACCCAAGAGAGGTTTTTTCTAAACCGTAATGAAGATCCAAGAGTTACTTCTCTCATCTCATCTTAGTTCATTCAGACAGGAGCTTTAGAACCAGTTCTCTCAGGTGAAGAAGGCTTAGGAGTTTACTTCAGGGTATTTCTAGTGCCAAAACTAGATAAAAAATGGTCTGATTATCGATTTACAGTATCTCATTCGAACTCTGAAGAAGATGACCGCTTTGGCCTCTCTGGACGTGAAAGATGCCTATCTTCATATTTCAATTGATTACAGTTCAAGAAAATTCCTTTTGCCATTTGGATGGGAGGTGTGGTTCATCTCTACAGTTCAGAGACTTACTCCTGCATGTCTTCACTAAAGTTGTCATCATCCTAGCAGCAACCTTGAGGTTCACGGGAACTGACTGGTGGCTTATGTAGGCAATGGCTTCTTATTGCATCATCAGCAACAGAACTGAATGCTAAGACAGGCTCAGATAGCAAGAACCCTGCTAGAGTGGGTTGGGTTTGTCATCAATGTGCAGAAATCCAAGCAGATTCCAATCACCAGGAACCAGGACAGTTTCTGGGCTTTGTCATCGATTCTCTGTCCTTCTATATCTACCAGAAGAAAAGGTACTGAAGAACAAACAGCCATGCATTCAGGTATCTTAAGACGTCTCAAAGACCGTCTGGGGAGCGCAACTTGAAGGCAAATGGGTTCAGGACATCTGGACCAAGACTCTCTTACTTAGTTTATCCAGCATCTAGTCAGGAACAAAGCTGTTCTCATTCAGTCAGAGAATCTGGTCTTAGCCTGCTACATAAACAGACAAAGAGGAAGCAGAAGTCCAATACTTTAAAAGCAATGTCAGCAGATGTTCTGGGCAGAGTAAGTACTGCAATCCTAGGTAGCTGTTGACATCAAGGGAGTAGACAAAATCCAAGTGGACCTCTTGAGCTTCCAGGGGATCGGTCCCTCAAGCCCAAGTACTTCCAGCAGATTGTAGATATGTGGGGTCTTCTAGAATAGGATGTGATGGCCACTCATAAAAATCAACAAAGAAGTGGCTTAAAGGGTTAAGGCCTACCTGAAGATGTCATTAAAACTCTCTTTTCGCTAGAAAGATTTTTACTACTACTACCTACACCAAGCTCTGGAAGAACCTCTCATCTTGGTTATAGGATAAGAATCTTGAAGATATTGATGATTCAGTGATCCTCCAGTTTCTGTAGGATGGTTTTCAGATGGTACTAAGCCCAGCACTCTGCGATCCCATATGACGGCTATTAATGCATTTATGGATGGAAGACTCTAATCGACCACTTATCACCTAGTTCTTCAAAGTCCTAAAAGAAACTGTGCTCAGGACTCCAGTTGACACTTGGGAATTGTTGTTAGTCTTAAAAAGGATCATGGCTCCACCCTTTTAAACTCTGAATTAGTAATTGATCTAAATTGCTTGTCCTTCAAGGTTCTATTCTACTTGGAGAACTTGGAGAACTGCAAGTGCTGTCTTCCAGGGAGACATTTTTTAAACTACTACCAGATCCATCTTGTAGTAGTTTAAGAAATATCTCCCTGGAAGTCATCTTTTAAGCCCAAAGTGGGATCTGAAGCCGATATTGACAGAGAAGCCTTTCCTCCAGTATTTTTTTACTAATTCAAAAAATTGAGAAAAATGTTCACTCATTGGATATAAAGAGAGATGTCTACTACTACCTTTCAGCAGGTAAAGCTTTCTTTATTGATAAAAACCTATTTGTCCAGTTTGCCGGAGCTAGTTTGCTGTTTGCCTCATCCTGTAAGTGTACAAGCTTGAAGAACAAAGTCTTCTGTTTTCAGTAAAATCTCATCCCACCAGCTCAACTGCTACATTGTGAGCAGAAGAAGTCCAAGTGCCTCTACAAGAAATATGCAATACGGCATTGTGGTCATCATCCATTATCCTTCAAGACATTATAGACTTGACATTCAGAACCAGTGTCCAGCCTTGTAATTTTGGCAGCACTCCAAGACTGATCCTTTCCCCTCTTTTGGTATAATTCTATGCATATCCCAGCTGTGCTGCCTGAGGATGATTAAGAAAGTGAAAATTCATCTTACTTGTAATTTTGCTTTCCCTAAGTCTGAAGGCAGCACAAATATACCCACCTAATATTATTATTCTGTTTATCAAACACAATGTGGATGGTGTATACAGGTGTTACCACTAATGTCTTAATTCTCCTAATTAATATTCCAGGTGAGTAGTCTTAGGAAGGAGACTGAAGGGCAGACTGGCCCGACTGTGCCGGGATTTGAGGAAAGAGAAATTACAGATTAGACAAAGTTTCACTATATCGGTGGTGGTCTGTAACCTAGACAACAAGCTGTCCACAATGGGAGGGAAAGAGCAGCTTATCAGGAGAAGGAGAAATATTTTACTTGATACGCCTTACATGATTAAATATATTAGTTGATAAAAGAATATAGCTCTGTGGTAGCGAAACTGCTTTGAGAGCAATAGAGCCCCCCCCCCCAGTTGTTGTTTTCCTTGTAGATACATCTGTTCTCCGTGTATTTTTTCCTCAGGTATATAATATATGTTGTAAAGAATTCATTAAAAAATGTATTACAATCATTTCTATAAAACTGGTAGTGTCAGCACACCTTATGGCATCACTGCCCAATACAGATGAGACTGGTATATTCAGTATTTTCATAGACTGGATGACATCATCTCCACCTGCCCCTTCTATGTGAGCTGCTGGTAGTGGTGTTCTGTGGACACCTACACAGGTAGTCAGTGTGCCAGTTATATCCCAGACATCCATCAATTTCAAGAACATACAAAACAAGTGTAAGTCCATATGCCTGTCTATCTGTCTATCTATCTATCTATGATCATAATCATTATCTATTAAGCTATCTCTCATCTTTCTATAATCTATTTTCAGTATATATGTCTATTTATCTCTATCATTTATAGATTGGAAACCATCATATTGCTGTGAGACATTGTTCAATAGGTACAAACAAAAGAATAAATGTCCACATGATCTATCTATCTATCTATCTATCTCCTGTCTATCTATCTATCTATCTATCTATCTATCTATCTATCTATCTATCTATCTATCTATCTCCTATCTAATCTATCTATCTATCTATCTACAGTATCTATCTATCTATCTATCTCTCTATCTGCTATCTATCTATCTCTCTATCTCTCTATCTATCTATCTACAGTATCTATCTATCTATCTATCTATCTATCTCCCTATCTATCTCTCTATCTCTCTATCTGCTATCTATCTATCTCTCTATCTGCTATCTAGCTCTCTATCTGCTATCTATTTATCTATCTCCTATCTATCTATCTATCTATCTATCTATCTATCTCCCTATCTATCTCCTATCTATCTATCTATCTATCTCCTATCTATCTATCTCCCTATCTATCTCCTATCTATCTATCTATCTATCTAGCTCTCTATCTGCTATCTATTTATCTATCTATCTATCTATCTATCTATCTATCTATCTATCAATCAATCTTCAGTCGATGTATCATCTATGTATCTGTCTGCCTGTCTATCCATGTTCCATGTGTTCATGTACACCTTATTTTTACTAGATGGAACATTACCTTTGTGTATCTCTCTGTCTTTTCTATTATCTATTTTAGTTGATCTATAATTAATGTATCTGAAGATCTAAGACCTATATATCTATACCTGAGACCTATGTATCTGTCAGTCTGGCAGTATATCTACTGATTGATCTATCAATGTGTTTTCTCCAGAAGACAAAGTGTCTGTCTATTTAACTATTCATTTCCCTCTGTCCACCTTCTCTTTCTGCAGATCAGTAGAGTGACATCTGACCTGTAGCTAGCTGTATACTGCAGCTGTATACCCGTACACAGGGCTCTTGTGCGCTGAGGTTGGGGCAGGGTCCTGGAGCGTTCTAATGTCCTGGGGATGCGGTACCGCCTCTCTCGGTCACGGCTCATAAAGCCGCCTGTGCCGCGCTCCCGCACTTCTCTGCTGTTCAGCACCTGCTCTCCGGACAGCTCCTCATCCTGCCCGTATCTCCCGGTACTGACAGCTCCTTATCCTGCCCGTATCTCCCGGTACTGACAGCTCCTCATCCTGCCCGTATCTCCCGGTACTGACAGCTCCTTATCCTGTCCGTATCTCCCGACACTGACAGCTCCTCATCCTGCCCGTATCTCCAGCACTGACAGCTCCTCATCCTGCCCGTATCTCCAGCACTGACAGCTCCTCATCCTGCCCGTATCTCCCGGTACTGACAGCTCCTTATCCTGCCCGTATCTCCCGGTACTGACAGCTCCTCATCCTGCCCGTATCTCCCGGTACTGACAGCTCCTCATCCTGTCCGTATCTCCCGACACTGACAGCTCCTCATCCTGCCCGTATCTCCCGGCACTGACAGCTCCTCATCCTGCCCGTATCTCCCGACACTGACAGCTCCTCATCCTGCCCGTATCTCCCGGCACTGACAGCTCCTCATCCTGTCCGTATCTCCCGACACTGACAGCTCCTCATCCTGCCTGTATCTCCCGGCACTGACAGCTCCTCACCTCCCCGGTATCCGCCAGCACTGACAGCTCCTCACCTCTCCGGTATCTCCGGTAGTGACAGCTCCTCACCTCCCCGGTATCTCCGGTAGTGACAGCTCCTCACCTCCCCGGTATCTCCGGTAGTGACAGCTCCTCACCTCCCCGGTATCTCCGGTAGTGACAGCTCCTCACCTCCCCGGTATCTCCGGTAGTGACAGCTCCTCACCTCCCCGGTATCTCCGGCACTGACAGCTCCTCACCTCCCCGGTATCTCCGGTAGTGACAGCTCCTCACCTCCCCGGTATCTCCGGTAGTGACAGCTCCTCACCTCCTCACCGGTATCTCCGGTAGTGACAGCTCCTCCCCGGTATCCGCCAGCACTGTGCACAGAAGATGCTTCAGAGCAGGGACACTTCTCCTCCGGGCCATGGCGGCATTTCTCCCCCTGTGTGAATGAGCACCTAAGATGAGCACCGTGGATCTCCATCACACCCTCGGAGAACTTCTCCCGTGGAATGTCTCCCTGTTCGGTTACGTGTCCCGGGGCAATGAGAGTGTGTGGGAGTCCCCCCCGTTCTCCAGCAGCGCCCTCCTCTCTGCCCATGAGCCGGGCACCATCGTCCTGGTGGTCATGTACTCTGCCTCCTTCCTGGCCGGCTTAGCAGGTAACATCATGGCGCTGCGGGTGCTGGGGACGCGCAGAAGACGCAGGTGTCGCTTCTCGGGGGTGTCTGGCACCAGGGACCTGCTTGTGAATTTGGCTGTATGTGACATGATGGTCATATGTATCTGTATGCCCATCAATCTGGGCCACCAGCTGCACAATGCCTGGGTGTTTGGCGACTTCTTGTGCAGGGCAGTGCCCTTTGTGCAGGCAGTGTCAGTGTCTGCCAGTGTCCTCACCTTGGCAGTGATCAGTCTGAACAGGTACTACAGTGTGCACAACCCCCTACATGCCAGGACCTTCTTCACCACCAGGAGGATAGCCTATATGATCATGGTGGTGTGGCTCTTCTCTTCTGGCCTCTGTGTGCCATTGCTCTTCATGAACAAGACCCAGAACTTGGTCCTCTTCCCTGGGCAACTGGCTATGGTGGTTTGTACGGAAAGTTGGCCCAGTATAAACATGAAGCTCATCTACAACTTCCTGCTCTTCTGCGCCCTGTATGTCTTCCCCGTTTTATTTAACCTACTCATCTGTTTCCTTACAAGTCGCCGCCTCTGGGGGGCAAGTGACTCGGTCATTGATAATAACAGCTGGTCCATGTCAGGCTCCAGACTAAAGGCTCGCAAAAAAATCGCCAAGATGGTGGTAGCGTTGGTCCTTCTGTTTACCTTGTCCTGGCTGCCCCTCTATGTAGTGGACATCTGGATTGACATCAATATGCCCCATATGCCCTCTGGAGAGGTACTGGGGCATCTCCAACATGACTGGATACTGCAGATGAGGCCCTTCGCTCAGTGGCTTGGCCTCACCAATTCTACCCTTAACCCCTTATGCTATTGTTTTGTGGGCAACCTGTACAGATCGGCGAAACGCTTTCGAAACAGCTATAGAGAAAGGATAGTCTCTATTTTTAACATGTCGCTGACCCAAGCCCCGGGAGACCCTTCGGTACCCAGGTTATTACATTACAAAGGTGCCAGAGAGCAAATGGAGCAGCAACAGAAAAGAGGCAAAATCCGGACAACGTTTCGCCCTCTCACTAAGAACAAGAGCGCTTCCTCAGTCAGAATTTGTGAGCAGAGTCCTGGACTCCTGAAACCTGCACATATCTGAGACCATCAGGACTTCTCTAGTACGCCTCCTCTGTTGAACTCTCCGGGAGTCTATTGATTCTAATGTCATGTGTGTAATGTTAAGCTATGCTGGCACTTATTGATTATGATATAACGTGGCATGTGTGCTAATTACAACGGCCACATGAGCTTACAGAGGCCTGAGGAGCTCCTATCTGACTAGATTGTCTGTTTCTTCATCTGTCATTGGCAGCCTTAAATAAATAGCTACACTATGGAGTCAGGCTGTTTTCTATGGGAGAAGCAAAGGGTTAACTCCATGTCTATAACCGTTCTCGACTAATCACCGTGTAATCTACGTAACCTTTCCTTTCATTACTGGTCTTGATGAGCGGGTTTAAAGGCTTCGGATGATTCTGAGTAAAATTAGCAAATTAAAAAGGGGTCACCTCTGGGTTCAGACGCAAAGATGGCTGGGAGATGTGGTGACTACTGCATGATACAGATTATGCAAATTATGGGGCAAATAATACATGTTCAAGGAATGTTTTTATGGCGGGATGGGTCTGCTTGGTATTGGAGGTATCTACCCTGTATCAAGGGGAAATAGAAGGATCAGGCATGTTAGATTTTAACATATGTACTGCTTTGTTCCCTGGAGAAATAAGCCACTGCCAGGCTGTCATCAGATTATTAACCTCTTCTCAGTGAAAAGATAAGTATGTATTGTACCTATAAATTAATTAAGCTATTGCCACCCTCCGTACTCTATGTTTGGTTCTCCGCACCATCCACCTGCTTAAAGGGAATGGACCATCAGGCACATAAGCTTTAAGTTTTTTACATGAATAGACTGGCACTGGGATGCCGGTTCCGCAGTTCTTTTTTGAATTTCCAGTCTATTCCTAGGCTCTGGCTCGGTCTTAAGCACTGAAGGCGGGCCCCCCCCCCCCCCACCCCCAGTGTGGCGAAACCCCCTCCCCTCTGTAATGCATCTCCATTGATTCTAATGGAGCCGCGTCACAGAGGGGAGTGGAGATCATGACACTGGAGGCAGGCGGGCCCACCTCCGGTGCTTCAGGCCGAGCCGGTGCCTGGGGACAGACCAGCACTGTGCTGCGGTTCAAAAAAGGGCCATGTCACCAGCATCCCCACATTGGCTCCGGTCTAGTCATGTAAAAAACTTAAAGCGATGTACCTGATGGTCCATTCGCTTTAAATGCTGCTCATATGATATATACCTTTAGGGTACAAACCCCCACACCGTATACGCAGCTTATTTACTGCTGTGATACGCAGCAAATACGCAACAAATACGCAACAAATACGCAGCAGATTAGATCTAAATAACTGAACACAGCATCAAATCTGCACCACCAAATCTGCTTCAAATCTGCTGCATTTTTGCTGCGTATCTGCTGTGTATACGGTGTGTGGGTTTGTACCCTTAGAAAACTTATCTGCTCTAAAAAAAGCTTAATTTTATCGATGGTCAGTATCACCTAGGAGAGGTTCAGGGCAAGTTTGGTGCAGTCCCGCTTAGGTTACACCCTCCCCTGCACAAAACCACACAAGTAAGGGAGGTGATGGTATCACTTTAAGGCTGGGTTCACACTGCATTTTTGCAATCCGTTTTTTCATCCGTTTTAAAAAGAAAATTGGCTGAAAAATGGATTACAAAAACGGATGCATTTGTGTGCATCCGTTTTGATCCGTTTTTCCATTGACTTCCATTATAAAAAAACTGATCAAAATAGATCAATTTTTTTTGACGGACACAAAAACGTTTTTTTTTTGTCCGTTAAAAAAAACAGATCTGTTAAACATATGCTAAAAACGCAGTGTGAACTTAGCCTAACTTACACATAGATGGAAAGTATGCTTCGACAACTATATAAATATAAGGCTATGTCACAGAAAGGAATAGCCCCCACCCTGTAGATTACCGACAACTTATGTCATAGTATCCTTAAATATTCTTCAGTTGACAAGGGTAGGGGTACTGTCTGCAATGGTCAGTTATATGGTTACCCCCGTCCCCCAAACACACATGCACCCTTTTCAACTGTGACTTTATCGGTAGGGTAATAGGTTGGACCAGCTGGACCTATGTCTTTTTCAGCCTTACACTAACAGATTATGTGTTACTATGACCTTAATGCTATGGCAGAGCAGAAAGCCTTCACTCTGTCATACCCTGACATTACAGGCAAAAGGACAGAAGATGCCTATAGAATGGACTAGTCTATTCATTGTGGGAATGGGATGAGGTGAGTATCCATGTAATCATTTTTGGTGTCATTTTACCATATGGTACCATATGTCATTTTACCATCTTTTTCTTTCAGATCAACTGGTGTCAGAAAGTTATATAGATTTGTAATTTACTTTTATTAAAAAATCTCAAGTCTTCCCATACTTATTAGCTGCTGTACGTCATGCAGGAAATGTTTTATTTTCTGTCTGACACACTGCTCTCTGTTGACATCTCTGGCCAAGATAGGAACTCGGCCTCGGTTTTCTGCCAGAGATGGCAGCAGAACTCGGCCAGAGATGGCAGCAGAGAGCACTGTGTCAGACTGAAAATAAAACAACATTTCCTGCATGACATACAGCAGCTAATACGTATGGGAAGATTTGAGATTTTTTAAATTACAAATCTATACAACTTTCTGACTCCAATTGATCTGAAAGAAAAAGATTTTCGCTGGACAACCCCTTTAATGTTGCACTGTTATTGTGAGAAAACAATTGGGACACGGTTACTGTGTGAGGGTTTGCCACTGTTGTAAAATTGTACCCTATATCCCCACTAATATAACAGTAAGTTATTCTGTAATATGGAGTTAGAATGTATCTGCAGCACTGCATCCTGACCCATTGGACACGTCACGGAATGTAACTCTTCTGTAATCACAATATGGTCTGCCGAGCCTGTGTAGAGCTGGTATCTATTACTATATGGTAAGAGATGTAACTTGAAGCTGATGGGCCCAAATGCAAAATCTTTCATAGGACTCCTTCAGTATAATGCTTCATTTATAGTATTTGTCTTCTCATATAGGAAGGGGAAAAAACATGCTCCTCCAGGCTCCTGGGCAACTGTGGCCTCTGCACCCCTAGAGCTACACCCCTGTATATGGTTTCTGTATTGGTCCTAGTATAGTGATTTTTCTTTGGCATGGTAGTATAAGTCAGTTACTGTGCTGTGGTACTATATGGCCATGGTGTGGTGGTAATGTGTTACTAGTTTGGAGTTATTATTCCGTATATTTTATGTGAAAATATGTCACTATGTGGTGGTATTATTCACTCACTGTGCAGTGGTACCGTGTGGTCTTGGTGTGGTGGAATTATTTAGTCACTATGCAGTAGTATTGTATGGTCCTGGTGTGGTGGTATTATTTAGTCATTATGCAGTGGTACCATATAGTCTTGGTGTGGTGGTATTATGCAGATGCTTTGCAGTGGTACCATATGGTCCTGGTGTGGTGGTATTATTCAGACACTATGCAGTGGTGCCATGTGGTCCAGGTGTGGTTGTTTTATTAAGTCACTATGTAGTAGTTTTGTATGGTCCTGGTGTGGTGGTATTATTCAGTCACTATGTAGTAGCTTTGTATGGTCCTGGTGTGGTGGTATTATTCAGTCACTATGTAGTAGTTTTGTATGGTCCTGGTGTGGTGGTATTATTCAGTCACTATGCAGTAGTTTTGTATGGTCCTGGTGATGTGGTATTATTCAGTCACTATGCAGTAGCTTTGTATGGTCCTGGTGTGGTGGTATTATTCAGTCACTATGTAGTAGTTTTGTATGGTCCTGGTGTGGTGGTATTATTCAGTCACTATGCAGTAGTTTTGTATGGTCCTGGTGATGTGGTATTATTCAGTCACTATGCAGTAGTTTTGTATGGTCCTGGTGATGTGGTATTATTCAGTCACTATGCAGTAGTTTTGTATGGTCCTGGTGATGTGGTATTATTCAGTCACTATGCAGTAGCTTTGTATGGTCCTGGCGTGGTGGTATTATTCAGTCACTATGTAGTAGTTTTGTATGGTCCTGGTGTGGTGGTATTATTCAGTCACTATGCAGTAGTTTTGTATGGTCCTGGCGTGGTGGTATTATTCAGTCACTATGTAGTAGTTTTGTATGGTCCTGGTGTGGTGGTATTATTCAGTCACTATGCAGTAGTTTTGTATGGTCCTGGTGTGGTGGTATTATTCAGTCACTATGCAGTAGTTTTGTATGGTCCTGGTGATGTGGTATTATTCAGTCACTATGCAGTAGCTTTGTATGGTCCTGGCGTGGTGGTATTATTCAGTCACTATGTAGTAGTTTTGTATGGTCCTGGTGATGTGGTATTATTCAGTCACTATGCAGTAGCTTTGTATGGTCCTGGTGATGTGGTATTATTCAGTCACTATGCAGTAGTTTTGTATGGTCCTGGTGATGTGGTATTATTCAGTCACTATGCAGTAGCTTTGTATGGTCCTGGCGTGGTGGTATTATTCAGTCACTATGTAGTAGTTTTGTATGGTCCTGGTGATGTGGTATTATTCAGTCACTATGCAGTAGCTTTGTATGGTCCTGGTGATGTGGTATTATTCAGTCACTATGCAGTAGTTTTGTATGGTCCTGGTGATGTGGTATTATTCAGTCACTATGCAGTAGTTTTGTATGGTCCTGGTGTGGTGGTATTTTTCAGTCACTATGCAGTAGTTTTGTATGGTCCTGTTGTGGTGTGTATTATTCAGTCACTATGCAGTAATTTTGTATGGTCCTGGTGTGGTGGTATTATGCAGTCACTATGCAGTAGTTTTGTATGGTCCTGGCGTGGTGGTATTATTCAGACACTATGCAGTGGTACCATGTGGTCCTGGTGTGGTTGTTTTATTTAGTCACTATGTAGTAGTTTTGTATGGTCCTGGTGTGGTGGTATTATTCAGTCACTATGCAATGGTACTGTAAAGTCCCAGACTGGAAGTGCTATTTAGTAACTATGCAGTAGTACCATATGGCCCTGGTGTTGTGGTATTATTCAATAACTATGCAGTAGTACCATAGGGTCTTGGCTTGGCGGTGTTGAGAAAGAGGTAGGTTTAGAGTGTACAATACAGTCCAGCCAAGGCTCCATAATAAACTTACCGCATTCCTCTGAGAAAATATTTCATAAGAGTATGGACAAAGGGAACGGTAAGTCAGTTGTCAAGTTCTTAATACTATTTCCAGGAGGGATAACAGAGGAATGATACAATGCAGACTTTGGGGGAAAGAGCATTATTTCATGGGAATGCAAGTATTCCATAAAAAGGTCATGTTAGGAGAGCTGTCAGTCCGTTTGTTATAATGGTAGTTGTAATAATGTAGGATGATCTCCTATACCCATTCTGTAGTCTTTTTATTGGTATTATTAATTTAGAACTTTGTGCAGGCCATTACTGGAGCGGATCTGTCATGTGGGGGCTCTCCGATGCGTCACTTAGAGACAGAAAGTAATAAGGTGAAAGAACTTGTTTCCTTCCATAGCGTATAACTGCTTATTGGAAATATTAAAATGAGCAAAGCAAGTCTATGAGGAACAGCTATTTCCTTGATGAATCTCGGCGCCTGATGTCTTAAGCACTCCGGTAATTCGGTTTTCTCAGCAACGCTTGTGTTATTTTATGCAATGCAAATGGTCTGGTTACATCAGAAAAGCCCATTTATTTACAGCTAACATTCAATCTAGGCTGGTACTTTCCTATGACATAGCTATAAATACTATACCACATACATCACAAATAGGTAATGGCGGGGGAACTTGTATAGACAGCAATTACTTCTCGCAGATCTTAGTCATGATATCCATAGAAATATAAGAATCAAGACAGTACTGGAGATCCACAATGGAAACATTTGCATTACATTGGTGTGATTAAGACAAGGAGAATTCCATTTCCAATGTCTAAAAAAAAATGCATAAAATAACACAAAGTCATTGTAGGCATAACTACATGTAAAATCTAAATGACTCACTGTACCAGACAAATAGCTTTAACCATATCAGTTCCATATCTGCATGTTTTCCTTTATAAAGCAGTGGCTTAAAATAAAAGTTAAAACGACACTGTACCCACAATCTGACCCCCCCCCCCCCCCAAACCACTTGTACCTTCAGATAGCTGCTTTTAATCCAAGATCTGTCCTGGGGTCCGTTCGGCAGGTGATGCAGTTATTGTCCTAAAAAACAACTTTTAAACTTGCAGCCCGGGCCAAACGGGAGTATCCGTGCCCTAACTTTGCACCACCCCTCCATCCCACCCCCTCCCTCTGCTCCACCCTCCTTATCATTAGGAATGCCACTGGAACATTTTCTCCATGCTGAACGTTGCACAGCTGCTTAACGATCCAGGCCATGTGCCGGGCTGACACAAGTGAGGAATAGGAGGCAATCTGCCTGGAGCATTCCTAATGATGAAGAGGGTGGGAAGGAGGGACGGAGGGTGGTGCAAAGTTAGGGCACAGATACTCCCGTTTGGCACGAGCATCAAGTTTAAAAGTTTTTTCGGACAATAATTGCATCACCTGCCGAACAGACCCCAGGACAGATCTTCTATTAAAAGCAGCTACTCGAAGGTACAAGTTGTTTGGGGGGTCAGATTGTGGGTATAGAGTCACTTTAAAGAGAACCTATCAGGTCCCTATGGCCGGGATGGGGAACCTTCGGCCCTCCAGCTGTTGCAAAACTACAATTCCCATCATGCCTGGACAGCCAAAGCTTTAGCTAGGGTCTCACAAACTGGTTCCTAGACTGGACAGGACAGAAATCTGACTCTGGTTTGCTGAGCTTCTGCAATCCAGCAGAGGGGGGAAAGAAATGTTTGTTTACCGCCGCTGTGACTGTATTTTCCAGTCATTGGGAGCAGTTCCAGTCATGATGCCACACCCCCTTGCGCCCAGACAGTGGTGATTGACAGCCAGAGAGCAAGGGGAAGCCCTACACTCAAACTGTCAATCAGGTCTCATTAGCAGGAGGGGCGTGGCATTGTGACAGTAACCGCCCACCATGACTGGAAAATATCAGTCCTGGTGCCGCCTTGTGGTATTTCAAGGGACCACTGTATATGATATTTTGGAAGGTGCCATATGGTACACCACAGTGCCTGTAGTTCTTCTTCCTTTCAGGCTCACTGTAATGTCTAGAAACTTCCTTAGTCACAAATGATTTGTATAGAATGACAAGGCAGGTCCAGGTGCTGTGGACAACTTCCAGCAAATAAATCTGTGAGATTTTGCTGCCAAATTGCCGAAGGTTTCACGTTAAACTTGGCAATGCCTGCTGATAATCTGCTGTTTCTGCAAAAGACTTAAAAGTGCTGCTATTTCTTTGCAGGATTTGCCTGGTTCAGGTACATTCAGTTCTGATAACCCCATTCACTTGTACTGCACTGAAAATTGCTGCAGAATTCCGATATTACAGTAGGAAGGGGCAGTAGAAATGGAAGGCATATCAATGCTCAGAATGCAGGTTTGCTTGACAATATTCTGTATATGCTGGCCTCAACAGATCAATGCAGTACATACCGTTTGTACTGCATTGATTTGTATGAGCAAAGTTATTGCTTATAGAAATCCTCTAGGGAGATGACAAAAATGTTACAAAAAATAAATAAATAAATAAATATATATTTATATATAAATAAATAAATCCATCCCTTATAGGTTTTATGCTTCAGTCCGCCCACCATCTTTGGACCAATTCTATTTCATCAATATCTATTTCCTCCAGAAATCATTATCTATAAATCCTTCTCTTGTAAAGTCTTTGCCAACACAGTACTGCCTGTCTCTGCTCATATTACACTGAAGGATAGATGTCAGAGGGTTGTTGATAAAGAGTTCCTGTCATTATAAAAAAAAAAAAAGCTTTTGACATGTCCTCAGTCATGTCAAAAGTGATTGATCGCAGTGGGTGGGACAGTAATGCATTGCAATCCTTAGCCAGGTGAAGATTCCGACACTCTCGCTGTCAGAATCTTGGGCCAGCTGGGGAGAGGAGCGCACTGCCTCACTCCCCCCCCTCCCCAGATGTATCTCTGTATCACAGCGGGTCTCAGCATGAAACCCACTAAGATCAATAAAAGAGACATAGGGGGAGATTTATCAAACTAGTGTTAAGTAGCGTTGCCCCTAGCAACCAATCAGCTCCCACCTTTCATTTCCAAAGGAATCTGTGAAGAATGAAAAGTGGAATCTGATTGGTTGCTAGGGGCAAATGAGCCAGCAATACTTTATATCAGTTTGATCTCCTCCATAGGCTATGTTCACAACACAATGTCAAAAATAGAGAAAAGGCATCCCATTTTGATATTTTAAAAAACTTCAGTTTTTGCCGGTATTTAACTGACTGCAATTGCAATGCATTGAAGTCAATGGGAAGACGGACGTCCAATGCACACAATGCATGGAATAACGGAAGTTCTTACCGCGGACGTCAAAATAGTGAACACGATCATTATTTCAGATGCATTTTGCAAACAGCGGACTTTTTTATATTAGTTTTTCAAGCTGTTTTTCTTTGTCACAGTTCTTTCTCCGTTTTTACTATTAAATTCAATAGACTTTTCAATTAAGCCACATCCAAAGGGTAATTAGTAACCCCAAACTAAAATAATGTGCAAACACCAGTCATTGTACTAAGGGGAGGCCAGACAGCTAAATGACGTCCGTTATTTTAGACTCAAAATAACGGACGTCATTTTAAATGGAGCTGAAAAAAATGTTGTGTGAACATAGCCATAGGCTGTATCCATGTTTTCCAGGACTTCCTATGGCTGCATCCAACTTCTTCAGCCACCGGTAATCATGCCGAACCTTTAGACTCATCTCTACAGGTTATTGGGTGCCATTATTTGTCCAGTGTATTAAAATTGTACCATATAGCAGCATATGCACATACATCTTAGAGAAGTCAAAACCTCTCAAAGATATCATTGTGATTTTTATTTTTTTCAGAAAGCTAAGCAAACTGTAAGAGTAATGTTTCTATATCTGCAATAACTCCTACTTACAGCTACGTGTTATAAGCTTTGGCAAAAACTTTGATAGAGAAATTAGAGTTAAAGTCAGTTCTAATTAAACAAGGTTACAAAATACAGATGGGTGAATATGACCCGCTTCTAGCCAGATGGTCCTTAGTCATAGACTGTGCTCATTTAAGCAGTTACATGCAAATTATGCGGGGTCTGTATACGATGTGTTCAAGTAGATGGCAAAAAAAACACAGGGTACGGGTATTATTCCAATGTTGGCAAACAAAGGCTGCTCATGGATAAAATACTGTGGAGCATTATCAACCCAAGGTCACCTCCATTATAGCCGAATGCATAAATATGGACAGATAGCGGAAGATCATTCTGCAGATCTGAACAGGATTTAGCAGCAATAACTTTTAAATTTAAAATTAGCTAACAGACCTCCATGAACAAGTAATGTGCAGGCTGGAGGACACCTAGGAAATGGTGACCACAATATTATACATTTCCCCATGTTTTCCGATATCTAAACCCTTAAGGAAGAAGCCAGTTTGGGCCTTAAAGGGGTTAAAGGAGGAAAATGCTTAATTAGCCATGCTGGGGACCGGAAAGTATACATTACTGAATACTGACACGTACCCACAGCCCCTGTAGCATGCCTAATTATGCATTTTCCCGGACAATCCCTTTAAGGCTTATTTATTGCAAATCTAACCTGTCTCATTTTATGTGGTCATAACTTTGTGATGTTTTTCCATGACATCACTGATTACATCATCAATGACAGCACCAACACCATCCCTGATGACTTAACAAAAAAATAGAAAGTCCCAACAGCACCTAGGAACCAAGCCCAATAAGGCCATGTAAGTGGTGGATGAATGCCGGAAAGCCTACAATCCCAAGGCAAATAAACTTGAGGAGAGAGTCCAGCAGCATCTGTAGAATGATAAGATTAGGAACAGCAATGCAATGTTTCGACCCTGTGGGTCTTTGTAAAGCATACAATAAGATAAACAGTGCAGCGTTATACATATATTGTATCAAACCATAACCAATAGGGATCATTGAGTACTGCGTACAGTTTTGGGCACCTGTATATAAGAAAGACGTGGCTGAACTGGAGCAGAAGAGCAACAAAGTTCATTAAGGGAATGAGTGGGTTACAGAACCAAGAAAGATAATCAAGCTTGGTGTTATTTAGTTTAGAAAAAAGACATCTTGTGGGGGTGGAATCTGATCACAATGTACAAATATATGAATGGACAGTACAGAGATCTTTGTAGTGATCTTTTTACTAGGCCTGTAACCAAGACAAGGGGGCATCCTCTACGTCTAGAGGAAAGGTTTTACCATCAGCACAGATGGGGATGCTTTACTGTAAGAACAGTGACACTATGGAACTCTCTCCACATGATGTCATAGCTTGAATAAGTTAAAGGGAGTCATGGATGCTTTTCTTGAAAAATATAATATTACAAGAAGATCTCACCTGATAGGACACTGATCTAGGGATTATTTCGATTGACATATTGGAGTTGGAAAGGGATTCCAACTGCCTCATGAGGGTTTCAGCTTTAGGCTATGTTCACGCTACGTAAGTTTCGTATTAATCATGGCCGTTGTTGCTGAATTGCAACAAAGGCTGTGATTAATTTGGGACTTACATAGTGCTGCCGTATATGGAAGAATGGGCGAGTGTATACACATAGGGGGATATTTATTAAGGCCGGCGTTTTCTGCGTCCCCACAGCTCCCACAGTAGGCGGATTTATGTAGAGGTGCACTGCCTCTACATAAATCCCATGCGCACCAGTGTGTGCATCGAGGAAACCTACGCCAGCTCAGAGCTGGCGTAGGTTTCCTGATCACTTTTTCACCATAGAGGAGGATAATATAATATTACAGAGAGATTTGGAGAAGCTAGAGGCTTGGGCAGATAAATGGCAAATGAAGTTTAATGTGGATAAATGTAAGGTTATGCATTTGGGCCATAGAAATAATAAGTACAGTTATGTGCTAAATAATAAAATACTGGGTAAAACTGCTTCCGAAAAGGACCTGGGGGTATTGGTGGACAGTAAACTCATCTTTAGTGATCAGTGCCAGGCGGCAGCGGCCAAGGCTAATAAAATAATGGGATGCATCAAAAGAGGCATAGATGCTAAAGACTAGAACATAGTTTTGCCCCTTTATAAATCACTGGTCAGACAACATATGGAATACTGTGTACAGTTTTGGGCACCGGTATATAAGAAGGACACAGCTGAACTAGAGTGGGTAGAGAGGAGGGCGACCATGGTCATTAAGGGAATAGGTGGGTTACAGTACTAGGACAAGTTATCAAGCTTGGGGTTATTTAGTTTAGAAAAGGCGTCTTAGGGGCGAGCTAAATATATGAATGGACAGTACAGAGATCTTTGTAGTGATCTTTTTACACCTAGTCATCCTTTGCGTCTTGAGGAAAGAAGGTTTTACCATCATCATCAGACGAAGATTCTTTACTGTAAGTGCACAAGTGCAAGTACCACATGATGTTGTCATCACTGGGGTTCAAGGGAGGCCTGGATGCTTTTCTTGAAAAATATAATATTAAAAGTTATGGGTTTAAAATTTCATGTGTTAGGACATTGATCTAGGGATTTCTTCCAATTGCCATATTGGAGTCAGGAAGGAATTTTCTCCCTGAGGGGCAATTGCAATCTGCCTCATGAGGAAAAAGCCCTGAGGGTGCCCACCCCAGCCTGAGCCCACCACCCACACAAGCATCGGCTTGTGCATTCTAGACTGCTACCTGCTCCTGGGGCCGGTGGTATCCCGTCACTCGCCGCAGCAACTCCAAAGACCTCAGCACTTTGCAGGTCAGGTCCGCCAGCGAGCCTCCTGCCGGTTACAACAAGGCTATGGGATCCGGTGATCCCACCTCGCAGTGTGTCGCTGTGGAGAGAGATAAGCAGGGAGCTGCAGAAACCAGCGGGGGGTCCATGTCGCAGGAGACATGCGTTATTTACCCTCCAGGAGGGAGATGTGTGATCACATAATTGGCCTGTGTGGCTGAACCCCCGCCCCAAGTAAAACATGGTCTGCCTCCATGGTAGCTGCTGCTCACAGCACCCACTGGCACTGCCAGTCTCTCTTGTGGCTGGAGGCAGCATTGCACCTCCAGCCACAAGAGGGCGTTCTGTTGACCCAGCTCCCTGGTGCACCAGTGACATCAATCCTTCACTGGGGATCCCGGAGAGCAGAACACAGCGGGATCATGCAAGTATGTGCATGTGGAGGGGTTTAGGATTCATGGGGCCCCATACAATTTCTTGCTTGGGGCCCCATGAATCCCTTCTCTCCTCTTTTCTTTCCTCTAATTTAATTTTTTTCTACGTTCTTTTCCTACTTTATTATTATACACTTATATCATATATAGGCTCCTTGGAGAGTCTCTGGGTTATGGGTCTTTCAGTATTGTTAATGTATTTCAAATGTTTTGGGCTTTCCTTACTGTATTTACAACCCTGTAAACTTGTAAAATAAAAATTGCTATTGGCTGCATTCACACAGGGCAAAATTGCATGAGAAACACAACAAAAAATACTATGTTAAACAGGGCGGGTAATAATAAATTTATAAGGGCCACATGACTGAGGCGTGTTAAGGCTCTGCAAATAAGCCCTGATCTCACTGATTGGGCCCCAAGACATTACAAGACTGGGACCAATCACTGCTGCCCCTAACCAATATCATTGTTGCCCATAGCAACCAATTACAGCTCAGCCTTCAGTGCACATATTGCTCTGGTAAAGTGAACGCTCATCTGTGATTGGTTGCAATAGACAGGCAATGAAGAGAATCTTACTATACAATAGCACCATATACTGTATATGTAAATCTGTAAAATGTAGATATGATGATACTGTGTGAGTGTTGGGGGCGGCCAGGGGATTGATGATACTGTATATGTGTGAGGTTCCCGATACTGAGGGGGGGGGGGGTGCCAGGGCGGTGATGATTATACTGAGGTAGCTGCCAGGACGGTGATGATACTGTGTGTGTGGGGGGTGGCTATCAGTGGGGTGATGATGGTGTGGGGAGCTCCCGGGGGAACGATGTGCTGATACTGTGGGTACTGATAGTGTGTAGTGTGGGCTCCCAGAGGGACACTGACACTGTGGGTACCTCCCAGGGGGAGCCGACAGTGTGTAGGTGGGCTGCCGAGACTGTGGGTGGCTCCCAGAGGGGTGATGATAGTGTGTGTTTTGGGGGGGCTACCAGGGAGGTAGTTATACTGTGGGAGGCTGCGAAGGAGGTACTGATACTGTGGGGGCTCTTATACTGTCCCCTAGGGCATGAGGTGTAGCCCTTTAACGGAGGTTCCCATAATGTGTCATGTAAATCAACAGTGGAGCACTTTAGAGCAGGTTGGTCATCTCCCATTGAACCTTTCCAGGAGGAAAAGTAAACAAAGACCTTTCATCCATCACAATACTACAGTGAGGGAAAGTGGAAATAACAACCACAACATAAAAGATTTGTCTCTTATATAATAGTAAAATTGTTGCAGCAACAAACATGGAGAATAACGCCTTCATGCTCTCCTGCTGGGAACCACTAGAAATTATATAACCATGTGTTGTCATTGGGATAAAAACAGCCTCAGGCTCCTCTAGTTGTTTACAGATGAAGATACAAAGTCCAGATCAATGACGTCTAACTATATAAAAATGGATCAGACTCCTATACATGTGCTCCAAAGAGATGGACAGTAGGACGGCTCAGGTTATAATGTGCCACCACTCTGAATAATTTATATAACTATATACTTTCTGTTGATGTCACTGTTCTAAAGTCCAGTACATCTAGCATAATATTCCTGAACCCAAACAATTAGCAAACATTCAGCTTGTCGCAAAGGCCCTACTAGGGCTGGGGTGATTTTGGCCCTTAAAGTAAAACTGAGATTATTATTTTTTTTTTTAAACATGCTAAAAGAATGAATAAACACATTTTCATACTAGGGAAACAGCAGAATTGAACAATTTTTATAATCAATATACTGTATATTACCTATTTATATTTATCACCTATCCGCAGAATAAGTGTGAAATGTAGAAGCGGTGAGGGTCTGACCACAGGAGCAACTCACTCACTCACAGGAGCAACCTTACTTTTATCACTGCTGCTTCTGCACATTTCAAGCAGACCAGCAGTGGTGGTAGACAATATTAGCTCATAAATCAGACCCCCCCCACCCGCTAATGCACACTCACTACCACTATTCCTACAGTACCATCTGATTCATTCCAGCTCAGCTGTATCTGTATGTTTCATTACTACAACTGGGTCATGTGACCATCAGAAAATTGCTTTGGTTTGTGTGTCTCAGGAAGTGGTCTGTCCTTGGTCAGCTAACACCACTCTGGTATTCTTAAAGGAGTACTCCAGCAAAAATCTAACTATATCTTAACTGGTTTCAGAAACTTATATAGATTTGTAATTTCTTTCTATTTAAACATCTCAAGTGTCCCCATACTTATCAGCTGCTGTATGTCCTGCAGGAAATGTTGTTTAATTTTCAGTCTGACACAGTGCTCTCTGCTGACATCTCTGGCCGAGACAGGAACTGTCCAGACCAGTACAGGTTTTCTATGGGATTTTGCTGCTGCTCTGGACAGTTCCTGTCTTGGACAGAGGTGGCAGCAGAGAGCACGGTGTCAGACTGAAAAGAAAACATTTTCAGCAGAACATACAATAGCTGATGAAGTATGAGAAGACTTTAGATTTTTAAATAGAAGTAAATTACAAATCTATATAACTATCTGAAACCAGTTGGTCTGAGGTGGTGGTGGTGGAGTAGAAAAGAGATTCAAGGGACCCCTGAAAGAATATTCCAGAGCCATGTCCAGAGGTCCACCAAACTCTGCTGTACCAGTTTCATCTACACCATTGCTTTAAATGTCTAAGACCACTAAAAAGAGGAAATGCCATAAACAGTCTTGTATCACATTGTTAAATCATTATACAAAGTCAATTTCCCATAGTAAATGAGTGAATAGATGTAATTGACATGCAACCTGAGTCTTTTCAGCTACTGCTATGAATTCCATATAAAACTCCACAAGGGACGACCTGAGCCAAAACTCTGAGTGGGCTATCGATCTGTGATAAATTTAGGCAAGGGGCGAGACGTGAAGAGCGGGAAAGCGTACGGACAAGCGTGCAATCCTGGCACAGACTAGGCGACTGAACACATAAGCGTAACCATGGTAACAAGAGTGGTATCTAAAAATGTACAGAATAAACGGCAGGTGGTAATAGTTTGACTAGGAAAAGACAGGACCCCCCAGAGGTGCTCGCTCTAAAGCAATACGAAAGGACGGCTATTTTTACCTTCCTTGCATAAACACTGTTCACAGCATCCGTCTCAAGTGATTGTTACAGCAAACACCAAGGTGCATGCTGATTCCCACTTTCATTCAGGAAATACCCAAAGAATTGCAGCTAACACTGAAGTAGGACAAAGTTTCGGAAAGGGAAGTGGAGCAGACTGGCTACACCTCCATTATAAGGCTCCAGCCAGTCACACAGCATCTTGCAGTGTTCTTCCATGGTATGAGGAGACTGCCTGGTGTATACCTCCCCCATGTTAGGAAACCTCAGTTATTTATTATTTTTCTATGTATCCATCTCCATTGAATAGAACAGTGGACAAAACTGAAAAGAACCTAATGTACGCCCTAATTTAATAATATTAAGGGAACAGCTGCCTGGACTCCTGAAAAGGTGATGTGGCTATGGGCTCCAGCAGCCTAATGGTGGCACTTTGGCATCTTCAAGCATCAAATGTTTTATGCAGATGCAAAATCTACATCCACTTTCTTTCCATGGGAATCTGGGCCATAATTCATACAGCATACATTTGGTGGGGGAAAATTGCAACAGTGGGAAACCACTAATTTGTGTACAAATTATATTTAGTGTTGAGCAAACTTGCCGAAATTTCGGGTTTGGCAATATTTGTCTGAACCTAATCACTCCCTTGACTCCCAGGCCTTTAGTAGTTTGATAGTTGCCCTAGGACTGTCAGAAAAACATGACTACAGCCTAAGGCCATGTTCACACACTGTATTTTTTCAATAAATTACGTCCGTTGCTGCAGATTGCAACACTGGCCGCTATTTATTGAAATGTGAAATAGTATTGTTTTCTATGGAACGGCCGCAGTGTATTTACACACACAAAACTCACATGTCTAATTTGTGTGGCTGCTATTCAGTGAACAGCAGACGTACGAAATGGACTACAGACCATGTAACGTACAGCTCCCAGACGTACTTTACATTGTGTGTTGTGATTAAATAGAGAGCGGGTACTCCCGAATGTGCCCGCATTTCAAATTAAATAAAGTGATGTTCACCCAGCCGGTACGTGGCTATGCCAGACAGCGGCTGCTGTGTGACACAGCCTTGTCACACAGCGGCCGCTGTTTTTACAGCATGTAAACCTGGCCTACGGCTGTATTCATGTTGTCAGGGACACCCTAAGGCAGCATCCAACTTCTCCGGACGTCAGGGTTCAGATGAACTTTTGGTAAGTTTGCTCAATACTAATCATAACACATACAAATTCATGCCAGAAATCTGCCTGAACATGACCTTTGAAAACTATTAACATACTTTGCATATATTATGGTGCATTTTTTTTTATAGGTCTTAAAACGTTACTGTCATATGTTGTAACTTTTGACCAATGCTCTTTATTTCTAAAACACACTGTAGTAGATAAATACCAGTAGTAAAGATTTCAGCTTGCTAATAATGTTGCTAAAACTTCATAGAACTATTTCTTTGCAAATATATTATTTGTTAGAGAGAAAGCTGGAGCTCCTAAATCAGACCAGTAAAGTACAGGCTGAAAAATGTATACTTACCACTACTAGCATAAGGAGCATGTGTGCCAGCCACCCCCAACAGTAATTCTGCTAGATGCATTAGAGAAGACATGGTGATGGCAGGTACGCAGGGCCTGGACAGACAGTGCCCCCAGCCGTGCTTCAATCCACAGTCTTCAGCTGAGTATCCCTCCTATATTTGCTATGGTGGCTAAACAAACATAAACCATAAAAAACAAGTAAAATAGGTCACAGTGAGAGAAAAAAAACGCAAAAACAAGAACATGTTTAATTCCAAACCAGAAGAAACAAGGAACATGTAACTTGCAATGCTTTATAAGGAGGCAGAGAAGTTTTTCCTACGGGATAATAATGCAGTCATATGTCCTGTCTTCACCAAGGAAAAATGGGAAGAGCCAGTGTCTTTTTTGAGTGAGTTGGTAGCAGTCACTGCAGTGTTAAAGTCTCTGGACCTATGAAGGGTGCAGCCTGGTTCCGATTGGCAGAATGTGAACCAGAACCAGTAAAGAGATGGGTCTAGGAAGCAAGATGTGGGGGAGGAGCGAGGACCTGAGAACATGGTAGTGTCTAACACATAAGCTGCTGAATGCACTTGGTAACATTCAAAGGAAGATGATACTGTGACTGTTCCTTGCCACCTACATCACAATTACTTTTCTGTTCTGCCCCTGTGCAGCCACTACCTGGAAACCATCCAGATATAGATTCAGCATTACATCACTACTCTTCTAATTCCACTGGAGAGAGCAAGGCGATCATGTCCAATAAACTGAGACCACTGAGACAAACCATGCAGCTCCTGTCAAGCTCTCACAAAAACACAGCGGCCTATGGGAAGGTAATGTAAGCAGGTGGTTAATGTCTCTGCAGTATAATCTGATCGCCCTGGGTGGTTCTGTGCAGACGACAGGGCCAGGAGTGCAGAATAATAGTGCGGTCACATGTTGGTGCTGAGCCGCGATTGACTGTTTGCTGGTGTCAGTTCTCCTTGGCTTCCTTCCCTGGGAGGTGACTAAATGGAGAGAGATATAAGCCTAGTAAATACATGGTAATGCACCTATAAAAAATAATGCATCTAATGCAAGCAGAAGTACGAGGCTTAAAGTATTACTGTTATTTAAATGAACTTTGGACATTTTGCACATAAATTTAAAAAATTTGGATCAGTTGGGGGTCTCAGTGTCGACAGCCTCTCTGACCATTTGTAACAACAGCCGAGATTTCTGCGGAATTTACGTAGTGTGAACATAGCCTAACCCTGTAAGCTATGCAGTTTGCATAACTCCTGGCTACACAGTTTGCTTAAAGGAGAAGTCCGGCCAAAATTAATTTTTGATATGTTGTTACTTATGAAAAGTTATACAAATTTCTAATTTAAGCGCTGCGGAATCTGTTGGCGCTATACAAATAAATATTATTATTAATGTACATTAATTATGGGAAATGCACATATAGGGCTATTTCCCTTAATTTAGTAGATCAGGAAGTGTTAGAATTCTCTCAGATACAGTGACGTCACGACGAAAGGTGTAATTCCTATGGAGTGTCTAGCAGGGGGCGCTCTATATGTAGAAGTCTATGGGACTTTGTTTCTATAGATGTCTATGTAAAGTAATGTAATGTAGTGTAGTGTACAGTATGCTTCATTGAATGAATACATCTATAGAATGTATAGAACAAAGTATTGCATAAATGTATTCATTCAGTACATTAGGATATCACAGTAAGCCCGCCGATCCGTCGCATGCCCGCCGATCCGGACTATATACACTGAACTACAGCTCCCATCATCTGTTCATAGTATGAGCAGATGATGGGAGCTGTAGTTCAGTGTATATAGTCCGGATCGGCGGGCAGGGGGATTGCGGCGGGAATGAAGCGGATCAGCGGGCATGCGGCAGGCTTACTGTGATATCCTAATGTACTGAATCAATACATTTATGCAATACTTTGGGGAGCAAGGACACTTGCTCCCCACAGTATTCCATAGATGTATTCATTCAATAAAGCATACTGTACACTACATTACATTATTTTACATAGACATCTGTAGAAACAATAAAGTCCCATAGACTTCTATATATAGAGCGCCCCCTGCTGGACACTCCATAGGAATTACACCTTTCGTCGTGATGTCACTGTATCTGAGAGAATTCTAACACTTCCTGATCTACTGAATTAAGGGAAATAGCCCTATATGTGCATTTCCCATAATTAATGTACATTAGAAATTTGTATAACTTTTCATAAGTAACAACATACCAAAAATTAATTTTGGCCGGACTTCTCCTTTAACTACCATTAAAGTCAGTGGGAGTTAAACAAACGGCTGTTTTCAGCTTCCTGACCAACCCCGGCAGCTACAAACAGGTCGAGAGGCTGGGAAGTCTTTGATCTGAAGATAGGTTTGGGTCTCAAAGGTTGGACCCTTATCTAGGGGACACTTATACCATGTCCTTTCCATGTCCTAGATGGGTATACCCCTCTAAAGAAGTTGTACAGAATTACAAAAAACATAACTTCTTTTTCCAAAAACACTGTAAAGGCTGTTTGCAGACAATGTGTTGTATCACAACTCAGCCCCATAAGAGTCTGCTAAGCAGCATACAGCCATTTCTGTTTAAAGCAAACACCAGGAAAAGTCACTCTGTATGCATTAAATACATTTACTGACATCTGTATCCCCAAAAGTGTGTAATTTAATCTTGTATTGTATGCACCAAGCCTGATTGATGGCTGAATGGAACAGCACAGACCTCCACACTACCAGTATTACATAAAAGGGAATCTAAATTAGAGCTGACAGAATCCATTTAAGCTGGATCACATAAAAGAACATGTGTGATATGTTTTTTTTTTTTTCTTTTTACCATGCAACCACCCAAGTTCAAAGATTTTCTATATAGAGATAAAAGGAAAAATATTCTTAGTGTACAGAACTTTAGACATCTCTATCAATATCAGTGAAACCTAAATCTGTATGGTTATCGGTGGATGAACTATGCAAAGATCAGTCACATAAAGGCTATGCCTATAGATCATTAAAGGGGTAATGCGGCATTTAACTTTTATTCACTAAATAACACACATTACAACTTTGCAATGTGTGTTATTTAAGTGAATGGCATAACTATGCTCAGCCAATTGCTGCTGAGCAGCTGATGACGCGGCAGAAAAGGGCCGGCATGAGGGATGGCTGGAGCGGTCCGGCCGCCTCCCGAAGATGACGTCGCCCACCCAAGATGGCAGCCGGGGTCGACAGGAAATACGTAAGTATAATGCACAACACTTCCGGGGTGGGGGAAACACGGGGAAGGGGGCCATTCACTTAAATTACACACATTACAAAGTTGTATAACTTTGTAATGTGTGTTATTTAGTGAATAAAGGTTAAACACCACACTACCCCTTTAATATCACATAGGTGGGGATATGACCACTCAGTCTTTAGCACGGTTACTTTACAGAGCTGAAATCTTTGATTCAGATACCTAAGAGCAAGAGTTTCTATGCTCTCTGCATGCTTGTGTTGGTTTCCTACAGGTGGCCCCAGTTTCCTCCAACGCTTCAAAACATATGCATAGGTTAACTTGAAAATTAGACTGCAAGTACCATTGGGAACAGGTACAGATGTGAGTAATAACAAGTTTTGTACAGTGCTGCAAAATATGTTGGCGCTCGCTATGTAAATGAAATTGTTATTTACCAGGAACAGCTTTGTATGTTTAGTAGGGGTTTTTGCAGCAAATTTGCAGTAGTGGTTACATTCACAGGAGCTTTGATGTCGTCGAGCACAGCCAGTATAGTACAGTACTGTACATGGCAGCCCATGAACTGTCCTGACTGTCTGCTTTATAGGCTACCTATCCTAAATAATGGGGCACCTGCACAGAACTCGCCAGGTGTGAGACTATCTTCCAGAGTCAGCTGTGACGGCACGCCAGTCTGGACACAGGACCATCATGACAGGTATACTTATGTTACACGCATTCCTATGTTTTACCTTGACATGGATCTGGTTACGCAGAACAGCAGCTCGTAAGATCATTGCTTTAGCTCTTCTCTGAAACTCTCTCCCCATCTGTAATGACTTCTCAAACGTAGTACTGCGCTGGTCAACGTCTCGTGCATATAAGATCTGTAAGTAACAGGCAATGTCATTAAAGCAGTAGCTGACTACCCAGGAAATGTGCTTTCATATTCAAAGGACATACCTTGCTATGAGAGTCAATGCGAGCATTTATCAATCCTTCAAGTATGAGTTGAGTCAATTCGTCTTCAAGCGCAGACACTGTCGTGTTAAATGCAGTCGCCATTTTAAACATGTCAGCTGATACATATGGACTGAAGTACTGAGGGATATACAAGAAAACATTAAACATGTAATAGAGAAAGATGTAATATGTATATTTAGCTTCCAAGCTCAAAATCCACTATGACATATTTGCACTGCTCCAGTAATTTCCTATGGCCACCGGACTCATCCCCGCTCATTTGCAGGTGAGCCAGTGGCCAGATCTTTGCGGTAGGACTGGCAGTTATGTAAGCGGGCCCTGTCCAGGGGTAGGGAGGGTTCAGGGGGGCTGCCCGGGGTGACAGGTTCCCTTTAATAGTGATTTTTTACATTAATTTCCATTAAATATGATAAAGCAGATTATCTTGGTTCAGGTAGTATAGAGGATGTGTCACTCATTATGCATAAACCTATCATTAAAATTTACTTTAACACCAAATATAGTTTAAAGGACCTGTTGTCACTGTTAAAGGGGTACTGCAGCAAAAAAAAAAAATCTTTCAAAATTAAAAAGTGTCAGAGATTTGTAATTTACTTCTATTAAAAAATAATCTCAAGTCTTCTTTTACCTGTCAGCTGCTGTATGTTCTGCATGAAGGGGTATTCTTTCCAGTTTGGAGAACAGGAGAGGTTTTATGGGGAAATTGCTACTGCTCTGGACAGTTCCTGCCACAGACAGAGGTGGCAGCAGAGAGTACTGTGTCAGACTGGAAAGAATATACCACCTCCTGAAGGAAATACAGCAGCTGATAAGTACTGGAAGATTTTTTAACAGATGTAAATTACAAATCTCCGGCATTTTCTGACATAGTTGATCTAAAAGAAACTTTTTTTTGCTGGAGTACCCCTTTCACCTGTCCGTTTAGGAAATATTTGCAATGCCAATAAAGTATCTTTTCTTATAGCTCTATGATGTCTCTTTTATGCTTACTAAAAATGTATGGCTCAATAACCAACTGGGTGTTACCAATTGCGGGCATGTCCCTACACTGTCTGACAATATTGAATCAGAGCTGACGGTGCCAGACTGTGCAGGGACACTCCCCTCAATTGGTAAAACCCATTTGGTTATTTAGCCATACATGTCCAGTAAGAATAACAGAGGAACGGCACAACACAGAGCTATAAGATGTTCCAGAATTGCTATTTTGGGGGCACTGCATGTAGTTGCTAAAACAGACCGCTCAGGTGTGGTGACAGGACCTCTTTAAACAATCACGGAACAGCAGAGCATAGCCATGAAATAATAGCAAGGGTGGGAAGAGAAATGAAAAAAGTAACAGCAGGAGATCTGAATGAAATATAACATAAGGATATGTTAAGAACAGGCACAGCGGGCGGCAGCAGCAGAAGTAACATAAGGAGCAGCAGGAAGGAGAAACCCAGCAGAGAGCATCAGAACAACAATCATTGTGTAAAAGACATAAAAAGACGGAGTGGTACGTAAAAGATACCTGTATGAGGGCACGGTTCCGGATCTGAGTGTACAGTGTCCGGACGTGAGGGGCTAGATACATGTCCAGAAGGAGGTTATCCTGTGGGAAAGAAGTTACAGACATGAGACTGATAAGGGTATGCAACATGAAGTATGTAGACTGGATGTGTTAGTCTCAGGTTAAAAAGCATTAAACCCTTAAGGACCGGCCCAATTGCCACTTTTGTGTTTTTGTTTTTTCCTCCTTGCCTTCTAAGACTCATAACTCTTTTATTTTTCCACCTACAGGGCCATGTGAGGTCTTTGTTTTTTGAGTAGCAGGTGTACTTTGTAATGGCATCTTTTAATCTCCCATAAAATGAATGACGGAACCCCCAAAATATAATTTATGGGGAGAAGTTGGGTCAAAAAACGCGATTCCACAATTTTTTTTGGGGGGGTGGGGGTGTTCCATTTATTTATTCTACAGGTTGGTCTGAACACAGCGATATGCATGTTTATTAGGTTTTCTGATGTTTTACTATTTTTATTAGCATCAGACGATTATGCACACTACGGTATATTATATGTTAATAAACTTTATTATTTTTTGTGTTTTATGTAAAAGATGGGAAGGGGTAATTTATTATTGGGGGAGTGGCTTCGGGACATTTTTTAAAACTTATTGATTTTTTTCCACGTTACTTTTACATTTTTATATTAGATTTCTTACACTGATCACTGCTATGCCATAGCATAGCAGGGATCAGTGTTATCTGCGATCTTCTAATAGAGCCTACCTGTGGAATGTGGCAGACTGTTTCAGAAAATTGAAGACCTGACTGCATGGAGGAAGGCAAGGGACCTCCGGGAGTCAGGCCATCCGATCAGTAAGTGAGAGGAGATGCTCCTGTCACTTACACTTAAACGCCACGTGGCAATCACTTATACATATGTAATACTTAAAGCGAAAGTAACTGATGGTATATTCGCCTTAAGGTTCATTCCAGAAATAACAAAAAAACTATGGCCTACATTCAACTATTTTCCTATTTTACGTTCTAGGTCTTCAGTTTTAAAACTGTCGCTTATATAAGAAACCCTCAGAATAAAAGCCTGTCCTCTCACTCACCTTCATTTCATCCAACATCTTTAGACAGGATGCATACTTAGACTCATAGAATTTGAAGATGATATCGCGGACTTGAGGCTCCAGCTCCAGGAAAAGCTTGAACGAACTACAGATAAAATATAATAGTATATTGTACTAAACAATGCCATCACTCACCCATCCTTCACTGCACACCGCCCCCTACTCACCTGCTAGAGATCACATTCCTTTGAAGCTCCTGTCGATCAAAAGTGGCCAAGGCACATAGCCCCCCATATACCGCAACATTATTAGAGGAAAGAAGCTGTAGAGAGAAAGAGGGAGAGGCAAAATAAGGAGAAATTGAGAAGATACTATGAGGGTTTCCAGAATGGGGCCGGGAACCTACCTCAGGAAAATCACAGTGATCAAATGATGCCAGCAGAAAGCATTTTGCTGCCTGCTTGTATTTTCGAGCTGCAAGTTCTGCCAGCCCTGAAATAATAGATAAGATTTTTAAGATCTCCGCCCTAGGCAAGGAATTGTATTTTCTACATTTGATACTTATACCTGTCAACCTGCTATTTTCATTCACAATAACAATATATCTACAGAATAAAGGCTGCCACACAACAGCTTATGTCTTATGGTGCCTTCAGGGCAGGGAATCAGTATGAAATTTTGTTAGGGGTGTCAGGGTATATCCCATCCTAACTGCATGCCTGTACCTACCAATAATAATAACTGGTACTATTAAACTGGCCATACATATTGGCCTAACACACCTCACACATAGTGATATAGAGGTCACACAGTGATATAGAAGGTCACTGTGGGGGCGCGCAATAGCACGCACACAGCCTGCTGCAGCCATAGCACACACACAAACACAGCCTGCTGCAGCCATAGCACACACACAAACACACAGCCTGCTGCAGCCATAGTTTGCACACACACAGCTTGCTGCAGCCATAGCACACATACACACAGCCTGCTGTAGTCATAGCGCACACACAGCCTACTGCAGCCATAGCACACACACAGCCTACTGCAGCCATAGCACACGCACGCGCACACACACACAGCTGCAGCCGTTGAACACTGAAGAAAAACACACAATCTTTTCCCAGAGAGAAAACACCACACTGATTCCACCAGACGATTATCGTTCAGATTATCGTTAAATCGGTCGAATCTAAACGATAATCATTCGGTTGAAATGCAGTTAACGATTAACGACCGAACGAGAAATCGTTGATCGCTTTATAAGACCTGGACCTATTTTTATCGTTGCTCGTTCGCAAAGCGTTCGCATTGAATAAGACATTGTTTGGTCGTTCGCAGTAGAAACGAACGCAATAGCGAAGAAGTAGCGAAGAAAAAACAACCGCAAATATGATCATAAGTAACGATTATCGTTCCATGGAAATGATTGAAAGTTTTAAGGTCTTTCGCAATAGCGGTCGTTTGAGATCGTTAATCATTAACGATTATACGAACGATAATCATCCGGTGGAATAGGGCCCTAAGTCTTCTACTCCTCCTCTATATTACACAGGATATCTTTTTGTTACACTGCTGCTCACATACAGTCATCCAGCATCCAGGAAGAGAAAAACACAGATCTCCCCCCACACAATGGAATCTTCCAGCTCAGAAACAAACTGCTAAATAGTGACCGACAACTTTTCCATGACCACCCTTATCTAATAGGGCCAGTGTCCTATTACTGATGTATTCCCTGACCACCCTTATGTAATAGGGCCAGTGTCCTATTACTGATGTATTCCCTGACCACCCTTATGTAATAGGGCCAGTGTCCTATTACTGATATATTCCCTGACCACCCTTATGTAATAGGGCCAGTGTCCTATTAGAATGTTGCTCATAATATATATTCCTGAGCAAAACTTGTAAAATTCATATTAAAATTCAATTCTACATTTTTTAAAGATTTTTTTTAAAGCTGGAGTTGGAGTCGGTACATTTTTTTTTCGACTCCAAGTCTGACTCCGACTCCAGCATAGCTAGCTCCGACTCCAACTCAACGACTCCACAGCCCTGCCCAAAAGTGCAGATGTTAGGGAAAAGAAGGAATGAGCTGCTGGATTTCCTTATGCCCAACCAATCTGTCCTTGGAAGAGGTGTCTGATAGCAGCTCACGCCAACCTCAGGAAACATACGTATTAAGGAGTCAGGAGGAATAGCAACCTAGTGTTTATGGCGAGCCTTAGTCATGTGATACCATAGGGGATAGATATGCTGGTCAAGGTTTTTACTAGAGCAATTACAATAAGCTTATTCTCTGTACTCCCTAAACAGGATCTTATAGACAGGAAGTTCTTTTCCTTAATATTAACAGCTAATCCCAAAACCAGGGATGAATGTGCTCTTTAATGTAAGAGCAGTCAGCAGGAAATCATATAATAGGCTTTCATATAATAGGATGGGAGGGGACATTCTCCTATCTGTTACTGCAGAAAGCAATGGCTGGTGGGCAACAAAGTTGGTGTGAAAAATTGTGGAGTTGTCATTTCTCTGATATCCCTGCGCCGCATCTAACTATACAGGGTTGGGGAACCTTCGGCCCGCCAGCTGTTGCAAAACTACAATTTCCCGGCAAAAGGATTGGGCATCAGAATGACAAATGTCCAATCCTTCTTTCCGCTGATATCAACTTTAAAAGGGAACCTGCCCCCCCCCGGGCGATCAGGTAAGTATAGGGGTCTCTAGCGGTGGGTGGGGGGGGGGGGGGGGTCGGGAGCCTGTCAGCCCGGCACGGGGGGTGACAGGTCCTCTTTACGTTGGGAGATAGTTGTAAGATATTGGCATGCTTGAAAAAGTTTTCTTATGTGTATGGGGATGTTTAAAGGGGTTGTTCCACCACTAGCAGTTATCCCTATCCTCAGGTTGGGGATAACTGTCTGCAGAGGGTATGACTGCTGGGGATCCACTAAAATGTCAAGAACAGGGACCCAAATTTCCCATTAGAATGGAGAGGTGGTACACATAAGTGACAGCCCTGTAATTCACTATTTGCTCTAAGAGAGCCACTGAAAATAGGTACGAGCTCCCACAGAGAATGATTGAAGTGGCACAAGTGTGATCACTGCTTTATTCTGATGGGAGAACTAGGTTCCCCATTCTCACAAACAGTGAAGGTCCCATCAGTAAGGCCCCCCCGTGATAGGGGGTAAATCCTAATGGTGCGACAATCCCTTAAATAAAGGTTACCTGTTATTCCTATTTGCTCTAAAGTAATCAATGTTGCTGGCAGCTATACTGTATGGAAAGTAAAACATGGGATTTTTAACACTGCAATGTGGGGGCTTTTTTTGAACATCTTGGGAAATATGCCCTTAAAGTGTCACTGTGGTTAAAATTTGTAATTGGGTTTATTAGCCGAAAAATGCATTTTTTATCATGAAAAAGCAGTTTGAAGCTCTTCCCAGTCTTCATTGTTCTCTTATAGAGAGGGGAGGGGTTGAGAAGATGAGGCACCAAAACAGGACGACAAAGAGTGAATTTACAGCTACATCACCGGGATATCTCCTCTGAAGTCAGCACTGACCTCTCTGACCTCTGAATACAAGCTTTCACACAAGTCCCACTGTGTAATTCTTTGTTCTCTGCTGGCAACTAATCTCCCTCCATAGGTTAGACAGGGCTCGACTGATGTAAAAGTGCTGAAAAAGACTTTCTGGATGCAGATTATGGCATATTTGCCTAATAAATCCAATTACAAAGTTTATTAAAATCACCTGTACTATTGATTTCTGCAAAAAATAAATAAAATATACGACAGTGACACTTTAAAGTATTTTCTTAGTACCTGTAAGATACAGTGTTAGGGTACAAACCCACTTGACGTATTTGCTGCGTGAATCAGTCTTAAAAATAAGCAGGCAAAACGCAGGTTGGCTTTATACAATTGTTCTGCATTAAAATACGCAATTGCGTATTTTTGAAGCGTGAAGCTTGTTGTTAGCAAAGCATCAGTTGTTAACAACCTGTGTGAAAAACGCATGTAGCTTCACGCTTCAAAAATACGCAATTGCGTATTTTAATGCAGAACAATCGTATAAAGCCAACCTGCGTTTTGCCTGCTTATTTTTAAGACTGATTCACGCAGCAAATACGTCAAGTGGGTTTGTACCATTATACAGAAAGCAGATTTATACATCAGAATAGGATTACATTCCCCACACACTGAATAACTCCTGTCATCTCCTCTGTAACAGACATGATTCGTCAGCTCTGAAAGGAGAATTTCATTGAAAGACTTTACAAAGGTAAGATGTGAGCGATAAGATGGAGAGATAGGATGTGCAGTGTTTAATGAGACAGCCAAGTCCTGTAGCTATGTCTGACAGATGAAAAGAAGGAGGGCAAGGGTGACAGAACCATAATGAGTTCAGTGCAGAGTTTTCCATCATCATTGTAGGGCTGGGTGTGAATAGAAACATTAGGTGCAGAATCGTCTACTGATGAAGAACACATAAGTAGGGTTAGAAAAGGGTTTTCGCCAGCTGTAAACACTCGTCTAGAGTTTAATATGATTCTATGTAGACTGTGTGTGGAGTATTCTCTTATCTTTTATACTGTTATTAAAAGGAATAAACGAATCAGCTCAATACTGTCAATATAGAAAGTCTCAGTTTATTCGGATGCCATCAAGCCACTGCTGACAGTGCCGCACCATGCAGGGAAACATGCCACTGTCGAGAGGAATGGTAACACCTAGGGGAAGATTTATCACGCTGTCTTATAGTTAGATTCTCAGTGAATTGCCCATAGAAACTAATCACTTGTGGCTTACTCACCGTAGGGAGTGTAGGTTTCCAACATTTTTTTCACACTATGGTGCATGTCAAAAGTCTGTTTATAAGTTTAGGTACACTTTTAAAAATAAATAAAATACCAACATACCAGCCAGGCAGATGCCAAAACGATGCAATGGAAGCTTATGGAAACATTGAGCATGCAAGCAGTAATGTATAGCCCAGACACAGCGTGAAGTCTTATCCATGTTTTCATAAGTAATAGGAAAATCACATTGCAAAGTACTAAGAAAAGATATGTCCTTTGTTGTAAGGTGACTGCCTATATAATACTGACCTGCAGCACACTTTAGTTTGGTTAGCACGGCTTGGGTCTGACTGTCTCTTTCTCCTCGTTGCTGTAAAACCACAAGAAACAAAAGTCAGACAAAGGAAATGACTGATATAGTGTGGACCCAATATCCTCTTTAAAGTGTCACTGTCGTTACCAGTGTCACTGCCAGTATGTGACCCGGCCCCTTTAACCCCTTAAGCCCCTAGCATACATTACCTGCTCCGCGCCACGGCTGCATGTGAGGCTTCCGTCGGTCCCCATCAGCAAATCAGTGCATGGCAGCTGGGAGCCTTACATGCAGCAGCGGTGCCGAGCAGGTAATGTATGCACCGGCCACAGGCTAAGGGGGTGGGTCACATACTGGCAGAAGAATATAAATTCCACTGCGGGTATGTGACCCATTCAATTTTACTACACCAGGATTCGCAGCGGATTTTGCAGCATGAAATCCGCTGCCAATCCGGTACGTGTGAAGTTACCCTAAGGGTCCAAACACACACAACGGATCTGCAACAGATCCTCTGCGGATGTAATGCTCCTGTAATGTCTATGGGCAGACATATTAGCAGCGGGATGTCCATCCCGCTGCGAGTATGTCAGGAGACCGCCCTGTTAACATCCGGCCGGAGCTTATAAATCACCTGCTCTGCGATCTGGCTTGCTTCATTGGTTCCCAGGTGGACGTCCCGCTCAGCCAATCAGTGGCTTTGGCAGGGCAGCACACTAATTGGATGAGTGGGACGTCTAGACGGAAACCCCCAAAGCAAGCCGGATCCTGGAGCAGGTGATGTATAAGCTCCGGAAGGGGGTTAACAGGGCGGTCTCCTGACATGCTTGCAGTGGGATGTCCATCCTGCTGCGAGAATGTCTGCCCATAGACATTACAGGCCAGGGATCCGCAGTGAGAATTCTGCTGCGGATCCGTTGTGCGTGTTTGTACCCTAAAACATTTTTAAAAATTCTACTTTTTGCTAATGTACATCGGGTGGGATAACCAGAAGTGGAGGACAGGTGTTGTCTGTAACTATGAAGACACATAGGGAGGTACTTACATTTCTTTTACCCCTTAAATCATGTTGCTAATTTTTGCACAGCAGCTTGTTTAATTAAAAAAGTGTGACTTCTTGACTTCTACAAAACACATGATACAGATAGAACTTCGTGGTTTTGTATCCTTCACTCCTTGACTTAGCAGACCTCAATTATGACCTTATGACAATTATGACCTTAGCAGACCTCAATTATGAAGTCATGTGGGACTTCAAGATAACTAGAGTGAAAGTTCTTGACTATCGAGTAGAGTGTAATAGAACTGGTGTTAAAAAAAAAAAAAAAGTCACCGATGATGAATTCCCCCCATAATTATGTAGTGACTGTAGCAACAAAGCAGTAGGGCATTTCTACTAAACACCTACTACGTCCAGGGCCGTATTTGCGGCACCCGTGGTCCGGTGCCTAGGGCGGCGCCCTGCAGGGGGCGGCACCTACAGGGATCAAAATATATTTTTTTTAATAAAAAAAATATTTTTAACCCCCGCCGCCCTAGGTACCGGACCGCGGGTGCCTTGTCCGCGGCCGGGGGGGGGGGGGCCCCACACCGCCGCTGCCGCCACCGCCGCCACCGTTGTGCAGCCCCGGGGCATCCGGGGTGAGCTCCTTCCGGCACACGCTGCTTCTATCTCAGGCCCGCAGCTCACCCCTGCAGCCCCGCAGTGCCCGAACTTCTTCCTGCTTGGCGCGATGACGTCACGAGCGCTGCAGCAGGAAGAAGTTCGGGCACCGCGGGGCTGCCGGCCTGAGATAGAAGCAGCGTGTGCCGGAAGGAGCTCACCCCGGACGCCCCGAAGCTGCTTTGGGGGGACCTGACCGGTCTGCCTCTGCCCCCGGCTGTTCCCTCTTCCCCCCCACAGCTCCTCCCCCTGCCTGTGCCCCCATCTGCTCCCCCTGCTTGTGCCCCCATCTGCTCCCCCTGCCTGTGCCCCCCATCTGCTCCCCCTGCCTGTGCCCCCCATCTGCTCCCCCTGCCTGTGCCCCCCATCTGCTCCCCCTGCCCCCATCTGCTCCCCTTGCCTGTGCCACCCATCTGCTCCCCCTGCCTGTGCCCCCCATCTGCTCCCCCTGCCCCCATCTGCTCCCCTTGCCTGTGCCCCCCATCTGCTCCCCCTGCCCCAATCTGCTCCCCCTGCCTGTGCCCCCCATCTGCCCCCCCTGCCTGTGCCCCCCATCTGCTCCCCCTGCCCCCATCTGCTCCCCCTGCCTGTGCCCCCAGCTGCTCCTCTGCTTCCCAGTTGCTCCCTCTTCTCCCCTTGTCCCCCCAGCTTCTCCCCTGCCACCCCAGCTGCCCCCATCCTCTCCCTGCCACCCCAGCGGCTCCCCCTGCCCCCTCAGATGCTCCCCCTGCCTCCCCAGATTCTCGCCCTGCCCCAGCTGCTCCCCTTTACGTCACCCCAGCTGCTCCCCCCCTGTCACCCCAGCTTTTCCCCCCTGTCACCCCCAGCTGCCCCCCTTCCCCAGTCCCCCCCCAGCTGCCTCCCTTCCTCAGCCCCCCCCCAGCTGCCTCCCTTCCCCTGTCACCCCCAGCTGCCTCCCTTCCCCAGTCACCCCAGCTGCCTCCCTTCCCCAGTCACCCCAGCTGCCTCCCTTCCCCAGTCACCCCAGCTGCCTCCCTTCCCCAGTCACCCCAGCTGCCTCCCTTCCCCAGTCACCCCCAGCTGCCTCCCTTCCCCAGTCACCCCCAGCTGCCTCCCTTCCCCAGTCCCCCTCAGCTGCCTCCCTTCCTCAGCCCCCCCAGCTGCCTCCCTTCCCCAGTCACCCCCAGCTGCCTCCCTTCCCCAGTCACCCCCAGCTGCCTCCCTTCCCCAGTCACCCCCAGCTGCCTCCCTTCCCCAGTCACCCCCATCTGCCTCCCTTCCCCAGTCACCCCCAGCTGCCTCCCTTCCTCAGCCCCCCCCAGCTGCCTCCCTTCCCCAGTCACCCCCATCTGCCTCCCTTCCCCAGTCACCCCCATCTGCCTCCCTTCCCCAGTCACCCCCAGCTGCCTCCCTTCCTCAGCCCCCCCCAGCTGCCTCCCTTCCTCAGCCCCCCCCCCCAGCTGCCTCCCTTCCTCAGCCCCACCCCCCAGCTGCCTCCCTTCCTCAGCCCCCCCCAGCTGCCTCCCTTCCTCAGCCCCCCCCAGCTGCCTCCCTTCCCCAGTCACCCCCAGCTGCCTCCCTTCCTCAGCCCCCCCCAGCTGCCCGCCTGCAGACGAGTTGTGGTCAGAGAAGACTTCATGATGGTTGCGCCAGATGGAGAAGAAAGCAAAAAGTGAGCAACGGCAATGGGAGAAGACGTCACCTGTGAGTCATAAGTAACTGCATTGTAAACAATTCTATAGTGTGCAGAGCCTGTGTACCATTGGGGTCTAAATGGGTCAGTGTATGGTTTGCGGTAGTGTACTGACACAGCCCCGCGTACACTACAGTACACTAGCGCAAACTTTTAAACTAGAATCAAACTACAACAGCTGCAGGCACTACAACTCCCAGCATATGCTGAGGGCTGCAGACTGTCAGTACATGCTGGGAGTTGTAGTGCCTGCAGCTGTTGTAGTTGGGCCCTAGGTGGCATATAAGAATATATAGATCAGTGGGGGCTCAGTGCAGGGAAGTGACCCCAGAACATCACTAATTGGGGATAGAACAAAAACATCTCCCCCTACCATATTAGTGATATTCTGGGGTCACTTCCCTGCACTGAGCCCCCACAGATCTCTGTATTATTATATGCCACACAGCATCCAGTGTATAATGCACCTAGGACCCAACTACAACAGCTGCAGGCACTACAACTCCCAGCATGTACTGACAGTCTGCAGCCCTCAGGATATGCTGTTGTAGTTGGGTCCTAGGTGCATCATACACTGGATGCTTTGTGGCATATAAGAATACATAGATCTGTGGGGGCTCAGTGCAGGGAAGTGACCCCAGAACATCACTAATAGGGGATAGAACAAAAACATCTCCCCCTATATCTTAGTGATGTTCTGGGGTCACTTCCCTGCACTGAGCCCCCACAGATCTCTGTATTCTGATCTCCCACAAAGCATCCAGTGTATAGGACCCAACTACAACAGCTACAGGAACTAGAACTCCCAGCATCTGCTGACAGTCTGCAGCCCTCAGGATATGCTGGGAGTTGTAGTACAGCGTAGACAGATGTATTGCTGGACCTTCAGGGCTGATGGTTGTCACCCACAGATTGCAGCCTCCAGGAGTCTCAGCACACAGTGATTTATTACAGGGTTGTCCTCTCAGAGACTACAACTCCCAGCATAGCCGGAGAGCTGTATAAATGTAGGGATTTGTCACAGATACAGATGAATTCAGGAAAGGAGCGGGGTCAGCATGTCGTGTCTCACTGGTTCTATATTGGTGGGCCCCAGGTGCCCCAGTCCCACACTGGACAGAAGCGGCCCCCGAACTAAGACGTCCCCGGCCTCCTTCCTTCCTCCATCACGTCTGTTTGATGAGAATAGCGGGCATCAAGCAGAGCGGCACACAAGTGCCAGGGTATATACCATGCATGTAACCAGCCAGTGCCGGGGGGGGGGGGGGCGCCTCAGCAAGCAAGGTGCCTAGGGCAGCATGAATGCTAAATACAGGCCTGACTACGTCACTAATTTATATGCACATAGCTTTAAATGTAAGGCTCTGATCACATCATAATTTCCCCTAATTTTAGTGCATGCGCTTTTCCCAGCATATATGCTATACAAGTTAAATGGAGACAAAAAAAACAAGATAAGAATGAGACCTGGAATTATTAGAAAGGCTTGAAGATGAAAGGCTCACCTCAGCGATTTCAGGAGTTGACTCTGCTTTACTGACATAGCTGAGAACATGAGACCAGTTCTGGAGATATACACTGACCTACGGAGGAATTATAAAGAGAAGAATAGCAATAAAACACAATAGCAAGACTCTTATGAGTAAATAAGATGACACAATGCAGTGGAAATTTATAACAGCAGGTAGGATGATGGCAAGTCTTCACCTTGATGACATTCAGGCACATGTTGATGACGTGCTTAGCGCTGGTGCAGTAGTCTCTAGCACGGGAATAGCATTTCAGTGCATTGCTTAGGTCTCCACAATCCAGATAATGATCCCCCAAATCATCATGGCCCCTCCTGTAAAAAGAGAACCTTAATAAGAAAGCAGTGGTAAAAATGTTCTGTAGCTGCCTACTGCATGCCATTATATACATAAAGGAGTAAATAAATGAATGTGCTCCTTCATTGATCTTCAGAACATTTCGTTGGTACCTGATGCTTTCTTTGATGGAATTCCCTTTGTAATTCTTTAGGTCTGTGTCCAATTTTTCCAGTTTCAGAAGTGCTTTTTTACGTGTTGCCTCTACCCAGGCTGTGTCCAGAGGAGGGGGGTCCAGAGAGCCCTCAGGCAAAGCGTCGGGTGCGTTTTGCAATTCCCTATACAAAGACAATATGTGAATGCTTTGGAGAAAGGCAATACTAGGGATGGAAAACAAGGTGGGAGAACATGCAGTTACAGACCTTTTACACAGTGATAAGCCAATGAATAAACAATCAATCACTTGTTTGTTGGCTGATCACTGGGATTGTGGGGCTCTTAATATCATCACTGGTCAGCCTCACATCTCCCCTTATGAACAGCAGATGTGCAGCCAATAATGATGTAATTGAAGTGCAGCATGGACGATCCAGTAAACATTTAAGTGGCCCTGGCTGCAAAATCATCAGTACATTCGCTTTAAGTTTTGCACATTCACCCCCGGTCGTTGTCCGTTCTATTCCCGGACAACGGCCAGGGAAGGAAGCACTGGAGGCAGGCCGTCCCGTCCCAAGAGGGAGGGAACCCCGTTCCTCTATGACATGGCTCTATTCGAATTAATGGAGCCATATCACAGTGGGGGGGGGGGGGGGGGTTTGCTCCCACTTGGGGTGGGGCTGTTCTTGGGAAGCGGGTAACAGTTCAAAAAAAAAAAGGACCACAGCAACGGCGCTGTTCTATCCATGAGTAAAACGTATGACTTACTTATGGTACATTCACTTTAAGTCACTTAAAAAGCAGTGATCTGCTAGAACGGTACATAGGCCTGCTCATTTAAAAGGATCCTTAGTGGATAAAAATGGGGTGACAAAGACAGAAAATTTAGATAGGGTGCAAGATAGAGGACACAAAGAAATGCAGAAGGACTAGTTAAAGATCAAGGAATAGAAAAGAAATGTTGAAGATAGAAAAGAGAGGGTATTAGAGGATTAGGCTGCTATAATCCAGAGACAGGAAAAGAGGAGAAGGGAACTGGAAGAAAATATAAGGAAGGAATAAGAGAATGACAGATTTAACCACTTTATCATAGTCACCTAGATGCTTCTGTCAACTTCCGATGGATCTCCTCATACACATCAACATTAAAAGTTCGCTGCACAAATGAAAGAGCCATTTTTAGAGCTTCAACCCGTAGCTGAGGGCATCGGTCAGCAATAAATTGTAGCCTCTCAATACGCATGAGGCCGCTGTAGCTAGAAGCATACTGCTCGAGATCCTGAGGAGACACAAAACAGACAAGTGTAAAGACCCTATATGTTCCCACAAGGTGTCAGATATTGAGAGGGACGATAGCTAAGGCTAGACAATTCACTGGTGGGCAGACATCAGTATACACTCACCAGGGTAGGGTTTTCCACCACGTAATTGATGTCTGGGACATTCTGTTGGTCATCCTGGGGGTCAGCATCAATCTGCATGGGTTCTACAGCCCCCTGGTGGTAAAACACAGAGTTGTCAAGCTATGTTGGGAGCTAGACCATAATGTGATAGAAGAAGTATTACAGCATTGCAGAGCGCAGGGTAAGAAATACAGAAAGACACAATGTATGCTGAGGAGGATAGGCAAGGATTTGACTGTATGTATTCTCATTTCTGAACACAACTGTACTGAGCTAGTTCCAGGTGGATCTGAAGCCTGTCCCTTTCTGATACCTTCAACATCACTGAGCTGCTGGGCAGGTCGGTGCTCAGGGTCAATTGGAGGCACCCAGCCCAGATAAAAATGGCAAGCTTGAACTTGAGCTATCACTCATTCTGTCCTGACTGTGTGAGCTCTCCATCCAGTGCAGAGAGCTATCCTGTTGAAAGCAAGCACAACTGGACACATTTTGCACTAGTGAAGAGCACGTTTACACACATTATTGAAAATTCAATTTCTGCCAAACAAAATGGTATTATATGACTTATATGGCTTGTATTACATTCGGAAGTTGGGGGATGGATATAAAGCATTTGACATATTGCATGCCTCTAATAGCCAACATTTCGTGATGCGGCTACAAGCAGTGTGGCTACAACAGGTGAAACATTTTTACAGTTTTACCTGTTGTAAAAAACCACAGCAAATTGAGGTAACAATTCATGCAAATGTTAAATGTTTTTGTCCCAACATTCAAAATGTAGTGAAAATGCACAAAAAAAAAAAAAAAAAGCACTGTGTGAACCCAACCTTCACAGCTACGTCAAAAGAAACTGACCTGCCAAGTATAAAAGCAGAATGCAAAGGGGTATTCCAACTTACAACAGATTCCCTATCAGCAGGATAAGTGTCAGACAGTGGGGGTCCAACTACTGGGCCCACCTCACGATCTTTGAGAACTGATTACATATCAGAATGGAGTTTTAGGTTGTGCATGTGTCCTGCTGCTCCTTTCTCTGTCTATGGCAGTGCTGGACTCTATCTCCAGCGCTTCCATACACAATGACAAATTTGACAAAATGTCATTGTTTTCAAATTTGCAGAGAGTGGGACTGCTGGGATGACACTTATGCCCAAAGTGTTTTAGATTGGAATACCCCATTAAAGAAGCATTTCCATCTGGACACTTATGGCATTCCTGAAAAATATTGCATAACACAGATGCTCCTCCAACCCACTTTTATTTTAAAGCGAATGTACTATTAGAATCAATGGAGCTGCAACATAGAGAGTCGGGGGTTTCTTCCCACAGGGGGAGGGGCGCTGGCCTCCAGTGGTTCAGCCATGGCCAGTGCCCGTTAATAGACCGGCACCGTATGCAGGAAGCGAGCCACAGCTCAAAAAAAAAGGACTGCGGCACTGGCTTCCCCGTGCTGTTGTATCCATGTGAAAATCTCCCCTTGGGCCTGCTTATAGCAATCAGATGACTGCAGGAAGCCAAAAACAGCCAAGTATGCTATTCTACTCAGTTTAGGTAAGGTCACAGACGGGGGCTGGTCTTTTTTTTGGGGGGGGGAATTATTGGCCGGACAGATGGGTTTGGTATTTCCATTTATTCAATGGTGACTCCTTCACCTAAAGGGGTTGCCCAGTTTTTTCTCTCTCTATTTCTTATCTAAAATCCAGCATAGACAGATGTTACACACAATGAGTAAACGTTGCTGAATCTATCAAAAGGAGACATAGAATGGCACACCTCATTGTAGAACTGAAGGGCTCAGGTGGTGCTCAGCTTCTAAAAAGGAAAGATATAAGCCTATCCATGGAAACGAAAAGCAATAAGTGAGTCTGAGCTGGGGCTGTGCTCCCCTCCAAAAAATAAAAACAAGCAAGTAGTTCCGGCACAAATCACCTATCTTCAATGACTGGGTCTGTGCAAATGTGAACGGTTACCAATGTGTGAATCAGGCCTAAGGCCTTGAGAACATGCTACACAAAACGTAGTCTAAGGAGAAAGGGAAGCTGTTATTTGCACCACCGCTACTCATAGGAAGAGAACCCGTAACATTGAAGGGGCTGCGGTGCTCACCCAAGAGACAGCTAGTCACCGGGGAGCGCTAGGAGAAGGACCCCAATATATTCCAAAGAACAGGCAATCCATTATCTAAAGCCAGATAACCCCTTTAGACCATGTTCACACCCCATCATAATGATGGACGCGTTAACAGAACAACCGTCATTTAACAGCAAATAACGGCTGTTGTTTTGAAATAACGGACATTATTTACAATTAAATGACAGACGTCCACTAACAGCGGCCGTCATTATGACAGAGTTTGAACATAGACTTAAAGTGTCACTGTCGTGATTTTTTTTTTGCAGAAATCAATAGTCCAGGCGATTTTAAGAAACTTTGTAATTGGGTTTATTATCCGAAAAATGCATTTTTATCATGAAAAAGCAGTTTGAAGCTCTCCCCCCTGTCTTCATTGTTCTCCTATGGAGAGAGCTAAAGAAAAGACCAAAACAGGACAACAAAGAGTTAATCTACAAATCCCTCACGGGATATCTCCTGTGACAGTCACCAGTGACCTGTCTGAGCTCAGATTACAGCTGTCACCCAGCTACGTGCCTGTAATCCTCTGTTATCTGCTTTCTGCTGCCGGCTAACTCCCTCCTTCCTCCTCCCCCCTCCCCTCTCCCTAGAACAGACAGGGTACGTCTCCTGCAACAAGTCACAATTTTCAGATTTTTCAGAGTGGATGAAAAAGAGGAAGGAGGGGGGGACCTGGGAAAGGGCTTTTTACATGCAGATAATGGCAGATTTGGCTAATAAACCCAATTACAAAGTTTCTTAAAATCGCCTGGACTATTGATTTCTGTAAAAAAAAATAAAAAATACGACAGTGACTCTTTAAAGGGATATTTCCATCTAAACTACTATAGTTAAATTCGTAGTAAAGTTGAATACTTTTGCAAATACATTCATTTAGCAAACTTGTCTCCTAATATGATGCTTTTTTTTACCCCTCCAATTGTTGACAGCCCATTGTCTAGGTTACTGACCACCACTCTGCTCTAAAAGCGATGGTCTGGCTGGTTTTTATATAGCTAAAGTATATATTCTACAGTATACATACATTATCTCTTTATACAGCTACATAATTGTGATATATACACCGGCCAGAACACTGTTTTTAGAGCAGAGTGGTGGTCGGTAACCTAGACAATGAGTTGTCAACCATGCGAGAGCCGCATATCAGAAGGAGGAGGCGGTAATTTTGCTAAACAAATGCATGTACATAAATCTTTAACTTGACTAGAGATGTGTGCAACGCATAGGGTGTATTGTATTTTCCCAGGCTCCCTAGGGCTGCATCCAATTTCTTCAGCCACCGGTAATCAAATGCTGAATGATCGGACTCCAGCATCTCTAAATCTCATGAACCCCACCAGTATATCTATGTAAGGTGAGGTGGGAATTACCCCTTTAAGATACTTTGTGGGAGTTTCTTGGGAATGACATGGCAATGCCAGTCTAGCTGTAAGAAGGTATCCATTACAGCACATGGTGAAGATCTTGAAGATGAGGAAGAAGGAGAAGTATATAAGAAAGTTGCAGAGCATTACACAAGTGAGGATACATTGAAGCCTGTTCACACTGCACGTTTTAACCCTATAATGGACAGTTTATATACATACACAATGTGCCCTTCATATCAGGGTATTAGAAGTGCTATGTAATCCATTATCAGCCCTGCTCTGCCTCTAAGGACTGAGTGTCAGATGAGTGACATGCCGATCCCATGCCCTGCACACTGCCCAGCCCTGCCGCAGCCGGGCACCGGCCACACGTCCCGTCCCGCACAGTGTCACCGACAGCTCCACACCCCCAGCACCGCCTCTCACCTGCAGGTTGAACACTTGCACCGGGAGAGGCATCTTCCCCTCGTTTTCCACTGCTCCGGCCCGGACCCTCAAACCGCTTCCGGGTTGCGCACCGTACACTTCCGGCGTAGTCTGTCAAGAGGCGAGCGTGATGGCGTCATTACGTCAGGCTGAAACTTAGAAGGAGAGCTGCGTCACTTTCTCACAGGGATGACGTCACCAGTCCGGCTCAGCTGTGTGTCTCGGGCTTCCTGAGGCTTCGTGTTACGGCGTCGTGCACACTGTGAGCGGAGACGCAGGTATGACGTGTGGCTGTAGACCTGGTGACTAGTGAGGTGGCACCGCGTGCCCTGCTGTGCTGCATTCCCTATGGTGTGCTGTTTATCCAAGTCCCTCATTGACATGTTTAGTATCACTCCTCTGCAGCATTGCCTGAGCCCTCTGTACAGTATATAGTGAGGGCAGTACAGGTGGTGGAACATAGAGTGGGAATTACTAAGGGGCCCCCATGGTGTTGTCCCAGCTGCAAAACCCCCACAGACTAGATACCATCACATGTTCTGTGAATAATACTCTTAAAGGGGTAGTCCACCCAAAAAAAAATTCTTTCAAATCAACTGCTGCCATGAAGTGACAGAGATTTGTAATTTACTTCTATTAAAAAATCTCAAGCCTTCCAGTACTTATCAGCTGCTGTATGCCCAACAGGAAGTTGTATTATTTCCAGTCTGGAGAGCAGGAGGGGTTTTCTATGGGGATTTGCTCCTGCTTTGGACAGTTCCTGACATGGACAGAGGAGGCAACAGAGAGCACTGGGTCAGACAGGAAAGAGAACACTACTTCCTGCTGGACATACAGCAGCTAATAAGTACTGGAAGACTTAAGATTTTTTAATAGAAGTGAATTACAAATCTCTGGCACTTTATGGCACCAGTTGATTTGAAAGAAAATTTTTTTGGGTGGACTACCCCTTTAAAGGTTCAGTCCAGGCAAAGTATAAAAAAAAAATTCTGGACAGCTGCCGTCTTGCTTTCTGTTATGTCATCACAAGAACTGCCCGCGCAGCCAATCAGTAGTATTTCCTCTAGTGACATCACAGGAACCAGGATGTAGCGGAGACCAATGAGGGACCAGGACAGATGACGATAACTTATATCACTGAGGGATTAGGTTACACAGTGGTGATATGATGAGACTTTATCAGATTTATGGCCCATCTAGATGCTCTAATGGCTTTCTTATAAGGAGCACCAATCTTATTATTCGGTACCGCGTTTCCCCGAGAATAAGACAGTGTCTTATATTATTTTTTGCTCCCAAGGATGCGCTAGGCCTTATTTTCAGGGGATATTTTATTTTTCCATAAAGAAGAATTCACATGTCACATGCACAGCAGGGACAGCGTACGGTATGGCAGCATCTGGCCACCAGGGGAGCTTACCACAGCTCATACAGCACAGCAGGGACAGTGTATGTTATGGCAGCTTCTGGCCACCAGGAGAGCTCACCACAGCTCATACAGCACAGCAGGGACAGTGTATGGTATGGCAGCTTCTGGCCACCAGGGGAGCTCAGCACAGCTTATACAGCACAGCAGGGACAGCGTGTGGTATGGCGGCAGGTAACAGGATAACAGCAGACTGTGTGTAGCTGTGGTGGTAGGGGACAACAGGGATGGCGGCAGGCCATCCCTGCACATTTGTGCCTTCCTGCACATTTGCAAGTGACAGACGCGGAAGGGAACATTATGTCCTGCAAGCAGCTGCTTTGCAGGTGATGGTGAATGTAGGAGAAAACGGCGTGGGCTAAAAAGAATCACAGCCGCATGCCCTAGTGTACTGTTCGGCGGCCATGCTTTCAGACAAAAACTTTGCTAGGTCTTACTTTACGGGGAGGCCTTATATTTAGCAATTCAGCAAAACCTCTACTAGGTCTTATTTTCAGGGGATGTCTTATTTTCGGGAAAACAGTATTAATCGGTTTAATTAGTCTTCACTCCATATTTTACAGGCTGAGCGATATGAGCGATCACTAGATTATTTGTGCTGCCCTTTAATTTCTCAATTGTAAGCTGCACATCACCTGTCCATACAGCAGGCCTGTGGAGTTGAAAATAGTTTTGGCTGGAGTTGGAGTCCGGGAAAAAAATGTACCGACTCTAGCTTTAAAAAAAATCTTTCAAATCTTTTATAATTGAGTTTTCTTATGAATTTTATAAATGTTCCTCATCATTATATTTTATGTTTTATCAATCTAAGGAGCTTATTTATAAAGACCAGAAGAACACTTTCTCACGTACCTTCAGTTTCCTCTATATTATATAGAGACTGTGCCTATTATAGTATATCTTGTGGATACTTAAAGGAGTTGGCCACTTTATAGTAAAATAGTTCAGTGTACAGTATTAGTAAGTGTTCTCACTGTATATACTGACAGCAGCTCCCTGTGTACCTCATAGAGCTAATATCAGACTCCCCTCCTCCAGGCTGTGCTGTCCTGCTCTGTGGTGAGTCTGTCCATCAGATGGCTGACATGGGGGAGCATGTGACCATGTCCTATGCCCCAGTGTCCTCCATAGGCATATACAGTCTTGGTGGTGGACACTGGGGGGTGGGGCATGGTCACATGCTCCTCCATGTGAGCCATCTCATGGACAGACTCGCCACAGAGCAGGACAGCACAACCTGAAGGAGGAGAGGTCTGATATTAGCTCTGTGATGTACACAGGGAGCTGCTGTCAGTATATACAATGAATGCACTTACTTATACTTTACACCAAGCAATTTTACTATAAATTTAACCCTTTGAGGACCAGGCCCAAAATGACCCAGTGGACCGCGCAAATTTTGATCTTAGTGTTTCCGTTTTTCCCTCCTCCCCTTCTAAGAGCTCTAGCACTCTCAGTTTTCTATCTACAAGCCATGTAAGTGCTTGTTTTTTACAGGAATAGTTGTACTGTGTAATGGCGTCATTCATTTTACCATAACATGTATGATGGAATTCCAAATATATTATTTATGAAGATATAAATTGGTGAAATCGCAAATAAGAATGCAATATGGTAATGTTTGGGGGGTTCCTGTGTCTACGTAATGCACTATATGGTAACAGCGACATGACACTATTATTCTATAGGTCAGCCCGAACACAACCATATGCAGGTTACACAGATTCTCTAATGTTATATATTTTTTTTTTTATGAAATCCGTTTTTTTGCCAATTAAATATTAATAAAATGGGCCTATTGTGACGCTTATAACGGTTTTATTTTTTCACCTACGGGGCTGTATGGGGTGTCATTTTTTCCGCCATGATCTCTAGTTTTTATTAATACCATATTTGTGAAGCTCGGACGTTTTGATCACTTTTTATTAATTTTTTTTAATATATAATGTAACATAAAATCGGTAATCTGCGCACTTTTTCCCCTCTTTTCGTGTACGCCGTTTACCGGTCGCAATGACGCTTGTTATATTTTAATAGATCGGACAATTACGCACGCTACGGTATATTATATGTTTATCTATTTATTCATTTTTATATGTTTTATTTATATAATGGGAAAGGGGGGTGATTTAGACTTTTATTGGGGGAGGGGATTTGGGGTAGTGTGTTAGTGTTTTGAACTTTTTTTTTTTTACACATTTGAAGTCCCTTTGGGGGACTTGTACATACATTAGTTTGATTTTTACACTGATGAATGCTATGCCATAGGCATAGCATTGATCAGTGTTATCGGCGCTCTGCTCATTGAGCCTGCCTGTGCAGGCTCAGTGCAGCAGAGCGCCGATCGGACCGCACGGAGGCAGGTAAGAGACCTCCAGCAGTCCGTTTTACCGATCGGGACCCCCGCAGTCACACTGCGGGGGTCCCGATCGGTAAGTGACAGGGGACTCCCCCTGTCACTTACACTTAAACGCTGCGGTCGCGCCGCGATCGCGGCGTTTAAGGGGTTAATGACACGCGGCAGCGCGATCGCTGCAGCGTGTCATTACCGGTGAGGTCCCGGCTGCTCACTGCAGCCGGCCCCCACCTCCTATGAAGCGCGCTCCGCTCCGGAGCGCGCTTCATAGCGGGAATAACACCCATGACGTAAGGTTACGTCATGGGTCGTCTGGGGACAGACTTCCATGACGTAACCCTACGTCCAGGGTCGTCTAGGGGTTAAAGAGTCACTGTCATATTTTTTTTTTTTGCAGAAATCAATAGTCCAGGCGATTTTAAGAAACTTTGTAATTGGGTTTATTAGCCAAATCTGCCATTATCTGCATGTAAAAAGCCTTTTCCCAGGTCCCCCCCTCCTTCCTCTTTTTCATCCACTCTGAAAAATCTGAAAATTGTGACTTGTTGCAGGAGACGTCCCCTGTCTGTTCTAGGGAGAGGGGAGGGGGGAGGAGGAAGGAGGGAGTTAGCCGGCAGCAGAAAGCAGATAACAGAGGATTACAGGCATGGAGCTGGGTGACAGCTGTAATCTGAGGTCAGACAGGTCACTGGTGATGGTCAGAACAGATAACGGGTGAGGGATTTGTAGATTAACTCTTTGTTGTCCTGTTTTGGTCTTTTCTTTAGCTCTCTCCATAGGAGAACAATGAAGACAGGGGGGAGAGCTTCAAACTGCTTTTTCATGATAAAAATGCATTTTTCGGATAATAAACCCAATTACAAAGTTTCTTAAAATCGCCTGGACTATTGATTTCTGCAAAAAAAAATTTCACGACAGTGACACTTTAAAGCTAAATTTTATGTACCTTAAATTATGGAAAAGATATAATAAAATATTCTTTCATATGTAGTGTCTGCAATGCGGGAGTTGGTGGACCTGGGCCCATCCCCTGAGGGCTGAAGAATGAAGATCTCCTGCATTGGGCTGACTAAGATCTGTTTCCTGCTCTCTCTGTCTGTCTGTGTTGTGTTCTTCCTATTTATTCCATTGATGAAGCATGGTTACCTGAAAGCTCAACCGCTCTTGGTCTGTAACATCACCGGCAGCAACCGATACTTTCAGTCTCCGCTGGAAGTAGCCAGACTTTCTCCACGTAGTCACAACCAAAGTGATGTTCTCCAGGAATGGAAGAACTACAGTTTACAAGAAGGTGGCCTGAAAGACTCCCCTCGTGTAACAAACCCTCTACAGATTGGAGATATATTTATTGCAGTAAAGACAACGAGGAAATATCACAAAAGTCGCTTAGACCTTCTCCTGAAAACTTGGATCTCCAAGGCTAAGGAGCAGGTGAGGGACATGTAAATGTATGTGTTTGCATTTTATTTTGGGGCAAATATGAGTTTTTGCGCATTTTTGTGTTGTATTTTGTACAACATTTATCAAGGCAAATCAGCTACATTTCTATAGTTTACCACATTCGCCATTTTTCACTTTTTTCACCTAAAGGGGGCGTGGTTTCAGATTTATCATGTGCACCACTGCTACCCTAGCATAGTTATTTTAGCCAAGCTGTTTTAGGCAAAAATTGCGCAAGAAATATCAAGGCACTTGCACCAAATAATTTTTGTGCAACAACCGTAAACTTTGCACAGCCCATAAAAGCACCACCTGCTCAAAAATATTGTACAGATGATACACTTCCCCGCAAAGTGTTTCTACAGATACACCTTTGGGATCATTAAACACATTTTAGCTTTGCCTAGAATTGCTCTTTTTATAAAGTCTCTTAGAAGGAAGCTGTCATCGATTTCATGCTGAGCCATAAGTTATTAGGGGGGCCCAGCAGTTTCTCCTACCCCACCAGCCATTTGATAGATTTCTCTCTGTTTGGGTGTATGGAGAGATCAGTTAAGGGCAGTGGGGTGGGGAGAAGCCACAGGGGACCTCCTCAGTGACTAGTGGTTCAGGCATCAAGTAAGGGATGACAGGTCCCTTTTAATATTTTGTTAATATTTTTTCAACTTTGTCAACTGTATTACATAGTGTGGTAAATATGCATATTCATTATTCATGTATCTTCTAATGTCCTTACAGACCTTCATATTTACAGATTGGGAAGACCAAGAACTGCGTCAGAAAGCAGGTATGACATTAGATGATGACTGTTACTTGTGTACACTACATGACCAATCTTAGGGCCCTATTACAAGGGACGATTATCGGTATATCGTTCAAATTTAAACAATATTCGTTCTGTGTAATTGCAAGCAACGATCGAAAAATCGTTTGTGTGTCGTTGATTTAGATCAGAACCTAAAATTATCGTTAATCATTCGCTGTAATTCCACATTCGTTCGCTCAAGTTCCGCATTTGTTCACTAATCGTTCAGTGTAATTGCACATTGCCCATTGTTTTGCTAATATCAAAAGGAATAAAGGATCATAGTAACGATCGTATCTAACGACCATCGTTCTGTATAATATGGCTAACGATTTCAGGTTAACGATAAACAATCTCGTTTGCGATTGTTAATAGTTAAAAATCGCTTTGTGTAATAGGACCCTTAGGTAGAGATCTAAGAAGTACACCCATAGTGTTTGTACATAGAAACATAGAAGATTGTCGCAGAAAAGACCTTCATGACTGCACCGGCATCCCTCTCTTATGTATTGTATTTTGGAATGTGATACTCACATGGTGCTAGAAGTTGTTTATGGGTAGCTTCACACACACCGTATCGCAGTGAATTTTGATGTAAATAACTGAACACAGCATCAAATCTGCTGCGCATCGGTCATGTGTGTTAGCACCCTATACGTGGAAAAGTGTTCTTGCACACTGGATAAGAAATGCTATTATTTAGTCATATAAGTTACATTATTTAGCTTCACTGATAACAGGTAAGGCCCATTCTGCCAGGGCAGTGTCTACCTCATGGGCGGAAAGAGCTTGCGCTTCTATTGAGCAAAAATGCAAAGCTGCTGCAGCTCTCTGAGGGCAGGAATAGTGAAGGCGAGGAGAGCAAACATTAGTGTTACCGGTTAGATGGTTTCTCCAAAACCTTTACGACAGCACCAGCATCCCTCCCTATTGTATTGTATTTTTGAATGTGATACATGTTGCTACAAGTTGTTTATAATGCACTGGTGATAGTGGGGAGGGGGTGGGCTTTTAACATTTATTGTTTGTGCTTTTCCTTTCCCTTAGGGTAAGAGTTAACTTCTGTGGTGCTATTGTGAAGGTTTCAGAGAAACAGTTTTACCTGTAAGACTAAGGGCCCTATTACACCAACAAATATCTGACAGATTTTTGCAACCAAAGCCAGGAACAGACTAGAAACAGGGAACAGGCCATATAGGAAAGATTGAGATTTCTCCTCTTTTCAAATCCATTCCTGGCTTTGGCTGTAAATATCTGTCAGCTATCTGTTGATGTAATAGGGCAACTTGACCTCAGAATAACCCTCCTATCATTGCAAAGAAGCTACAGTGTTGCAGATAAAGCCAGTCAGGGACTTGTTTACATCAGCTGTCTCAGAAAGGAGGGTGGAGGAGGGGGGGAGAGGCTCACATACAGATTTTTGTGTTTTCAGCAGAAAGCAGCATCTCTGAACTGGGGGAAGGAGACTGAATAGATAATAACTAGAGATGAGCGAACCGGGTTCGGGTTTGAGTCCATCCGAACCCAAACGATCGGCATTTGATTAGCGGGGGCTGCTGAACTTGGATAAAGCTCTAAGGTTGTCTGGAAAACATGGATACAGCCAATGACTATATCCATGTTTTCCACATAGCCTTAGGGCTTTATCCAACTTCAGCAGCCACTGCTAATCAAATGCCGAAAGTTCGGGTTTGAATGGACTCGAGCATGCTCGAGGTTTGCTCATCTCTAATAATAACAAGTAGGGAAGGAATTGTTAGTCTCACCATGAGCAGCAACATTTCAAAAGTTATGTTTGAGTGGAATACCCCTTTAAGCCAGTCATTTAAGCATTATTGATAATTTTCACTTAAAGGAACATGGCTGAGGGTTTATGAGACCATCGCTCAGGTCAGGTAAAGTATTAAATTAAAGGGAAACAGTCACATTGAAAATGTAGTCAAGGCTGCGGGCAGTATGTTATAAAGCAGCTGGAGCTGAGAGGATGGATATATATGGATTTTTTGGGAAGTTCCTGGATAGCTTGTCATTTATTTATGTAAGTCTCTGCTTATTTTCAGCCGAGTAACTATTTAGGTGGTGCTACTTCATGAGTAACAGCTATCTGTGTGCATGTAGAAAGTGGTCTCCAAAAAAAATAAAAAAATTATACCGTATATAACAAGAATTTTAATGTGCAATATTCTGATGACTTTGCCCCAGGCAATGTTTACCATTCCAGATTCCAATAGCTTTTGTGCTTTACATCTTTGCAGCCAGTGTATGACATGTTGGTCTTAGACTTAACCCTTGGAGTGGACACAGGGGCACACTGGTACTAGTCATAGCTAATCTGTAATATTTCATTGTAATTGCACAGGTATTATTATCTTGTGTCTTTTACAGGGATGCAGATGGTGAACACCAACTGTTCTGCAGTTCACACTCGCCAGGCTCTGTGTTGTAAGATGGCCGTGGAGTATGACAAGTTTGTGTTGTCATCCAAAAAGTAAGGACTGATCTGTGCAATATCTGCAGCCTCTAATAGAAAGGGCATGTTCAAGCATATTACCCCTCACCTTATTTAATTACCTTCATGGATTTTGTTTGAAAGGTGTCCTGTTGAACAAAGTCTTTATAAGAATTATACTAGATGTAGTAGCATTGGGTCTCACATCTTAAAGTGTACTTTATAAAACAGTGAAACTTTAAGAATCAGAAGAATGGAATCTTTAGCAAACTAAGATAAAAGGGGACTTAGATTTAGGTAAAAAAAAGATTAAATGCTCTTGGCTACATAGTAGTATGATTTATAATTATATAAATCTTATGCATGGTAGGATATTGTGTTATATGGCTATGGATAGACACTGAGAGAGAACCATTCTTTCTTATTCCAGGTGGTTCTGTCATTTGGATGATGACAATTATTTGAACTTGTGGGCCTTGCTAAATCTTCTATCTGAATTTCCACACAATGCTGATGTCTATGTGGGAAGGCCAAGTCTAGATCATCCCGTAGAGACCCTGGACAGAGTTAAAGGAGATGGCGCAGTAAGCATACATTTTTATTATTAATCTATAACTATATAGTTCTAAAGAAGTAAAGATCATCAGTGTAGATCCAGTACCCACAAACCAGGGCTGGTTAGTCAGAGTGCAGTACATATTGTGTAGCTGTGCTTGGTACTGTGGATAAGCCCATTGAAATGCATGTAATCAGCAGAAATTGGTTATCTAGATCAGTGATTTTCAACCTTTTTTGAGCCGCGGCACCAGGGGCTGGCTGGCAAGTTTTAGCCTGGGGGGCAAGCACACAGCACTGGCCCTTGAGTGACAGGCTAGCGGCCCATCTTTCAAGGACCACTCTGGCCCTTATCTACTATTATCCTCCCCAAATCGGTGCAGGGAAAGTAGATGCCACAGGCGCCACAGAATCATAGTATTGGGGTCAGTGTTCCCAGCCACGAACATCCCTTGTGATGTGAAGGCCAGCCCCAATACTCTAATCAAGATGTGTGAGTCCCATCGCGCACCTTCAACCCCGTATCAGAGCCATGTCTCACCTCTGGTTGAGATGTCTCAAGCCCCTGAGTACTTCTTTAAACCTAGTGCTTTCTCACATGCTATATAGTATGTAATGAGAGCTATACCAAGATATACATCTATTGGATTAAAGGGAACCCAGCTCCAGGTGTGCACCATAGTACCTTGGGGTTGCCTTTACACAGAGAGATTTATCTGACAGATTTTTGAAGCCAAAGTCAGGAACAGACCATAAACTCCATTCCTGACTTTGGCTTCAAAAATGAGTCAGATAATCTGTCTGTGTGAATGCACCCTGGCTGCGTTCACACTACGTATATTTCAGTCAGTATATGTATATTTCAGTCAGTATTGCAACCAAAACCAGGAGTTGATTAAAAACACAGAAAGGATCTGTTCACACAATGTTGAAATTGAGTGGATGGCCGCCATTTAATGGCAAATATTTGCTGTTATTTTAGAACAACGGCTGTTATATTGAAATAATGGCCGTTATTTACCGTTATATGGCGGCCATCCACTCAATTTCAACATTGTGTGAACAGATCCTTTCTGTGTTTTTAATCCACTCCTGGTTTTGGTTGCAATACTGACTGAAATATACGTAGTGTGAACGCAGCCTTAAAAGTGTCACTGCCGTTAGAATTTTTTGGCAGAAATCAATAGTACAGGCAATTTTAAGAAACTTTGTAATTGGATTTATTAGCCAAAAAATGAATTTTTATAATGAAAAAGCAGTTTGAACCTCTTCCCCTGTCTTCATTGTTTTCCTATGGAGAGAGAGATAAAAGACAACAAAACAGGGCAACAAAGAGTTAAATGTACTGCCACATCAGGGATCTCTCCTCTGATGTCACCACTGACCTCTCTGAACTCTGAATAGCCTCTGAATAGCTCCCCCCCGCTGTGCAATCCGTTCTCTGCTGCAAGGTAATCTCACTCCTTCCCCCTTCCCCCTCCCCTCTTCATAGACCAGACAGGATCCTACTGATAAAAGAGATGAAAACAGTCGAGATTTCCTGATTCTGAGGAGTGGATAGCAGAAAGGAGAGGAGGGGGGGACCTGGGAAAAGGCTTTTTGCTTGCAGATAATAGCAGATTTGCCTAATAAACCCAATTACAAAGTTTCTTAAAATCGTCTGGACTATTGATTTCTGCAAAAAAATATATATATATATATATTTAACGACAGTGACTCTTTAAGGTACCATGCTGTGTACCTGGTGACCTTGATATCAGTGCTGTAATCATTTAAATTGCCCTTCTGGTTCTCTTATCCTGTTACAACCATCAGCCCTAAGGGTGCCTTCACACCTACCGACTCGCAGCGTTAATAACGCTGCGAGTCGGCTAGGTCCTGGCAGATCACTGTCATTACATACACGCAGTGGTCTGAACGACCGCTGCGTGTATGTAAACCTGCCGGCCGCTTAACCCTTTCTGATGCCACCCGCCTGCCGCTCCAGCTCTGTATACATTACCTGTCCTGTTACCTTACCCCCCCTCTGAGTATCCATATATTAGTTGGGCCACCTCTGTGCCCCAATAAACTAAAAAGCCCCTCTATGTGCATCCATATAGACATCAGGACCCTTTATGCCGCCAACAGAGTAGCTGGGTCCCCTATGTGCCCCAGTAGACTAGTTAAGCCCCTATCTGGGCATGCCCAATACTTGTTAGGCCCTTCTGTGCTCCCATACAGTATTAGGCTATGTTCACACAACGTATTTTTTCGTATTTCTACGGCCGTTGTTGCCGATTGCAAGAACGGCCGTAGTTAATACGAAAAAAATATGTGTGCGATCTGTCTATGGGATCCCGGCCGGATCGTATACACATAGTATACGCTCTGTCAGGGATCCCTTGCGGCGCCGCAAACAACTGACATGTCAGTGCACACTATGAAGCAAGCAGCTGCGGCCGCTCGCTTCATAGTGTGCAGTGGGGAGTTCTGATGTGGGCGCACGCTGAAGTCTGCAGCCATAAAGATCATCTGGTCAGTACCGGCTGGGATGATCTTTTCAGAGCCTGGCCGGGTCACGGAATGGACAGTCTCTTACTATAGGTGCACATGGCCTGAGTATGTAGTGCCCCCTCTGTTACCCCATATAACATGCTATAGAGTCCATATATTGTAGAAGGACCCTCTGTGTAACAACATGGTAATTAGGCCCCCTCCAAGCATCCATACATTAGGTAAGACCTCAGGGTAATACCCCCCCCCCAGGAGACAGCCCCCACCATTAATATTATTTCCCCTCTCCCCCATAAATGTCAACCCCCTGGGAACTAGTGGAAAGCCCTCACCATTAATAGCAGCCCCACCTCCATTACATGATTGTTGTATGATAACATGATTGCTGAAATAGAAATCAGCACAGCTCCTCTTCTCCCCACCTCAAGCCTGTGACGTCACTAGAGTGGGAGGCCGGGAACAGTGCGGTGCGGTGATTGACAAGGCAGGCAGCCAATGGGCTGTCTGCTACCAGTGCGCCTTGGATTCCCGTCTGCCGGTATCCCCGCTCCTTTACATCTGGGCCGGGCAGGGACGGACACAGAATACATAGGGCCCCTTTGCAAAAAAGTTGCCTGGGCTCCCCTATAAGCAAACCATGCCACCACATTCCTCCCACACGCCGGAGAATTAGACACAAACGGATTTATGTACACACACATATATATATATATATATATATATATATATATATATATATATATATAAACCAACAAAACACAGTAATCACTGAACTCAAGGAGAACAGCGAAAAAAATTCCAATGAAGTACTCAATCAAGAGTCTCCACTGATGCCCCCAAAAATTTAAATATGCAAAACAAGAGTCCGTGGAGCCTCAGTTACGAGTCTCAAAACACGGGATAGCCAGATATCTCTAGCCTGTTGCCAACGGGGTGCCTCCATGATGGGGAGAGCACCACACCACCCTGATAAATAACCCCTTAAGTCCCACTCGGTTGCGAGTATTGGAACATAGACAGGGAAACAACAGGGTGGCCCCTTTTGTCAATGTCTAACTCAAGGTGCGAGTATTGCGATCATGACAAGGGCTTGCAAAGGCAGGCTTCCACCCACAGACAGCCGTTTTGGGGTTTTTGCCCCTCGTCAGTGTGGGGTAGGATTCTGGCTAGTTGGGGCAATGAAAAATCAACCAACAAAACACAGTAATCACTGAACTCAAGGAGAACAGCGAAAAAAATTCCAATGAAGTACTCAATCAAGAGTCTCCACTGATGCCCCCAAAAATTTAAATATGCAAAACAAGAGTCCGTGGAGCCTCAGTTACGAGTCTCAAAACACGGGATAGCCAGATATCTCTAGCCTGTTGCCAACGGGGTGCCTCCATGATGGGGAGAGCACCACACCACCCTGATAAATAACCCCTTAAGTCCCACTCGGTTGCGAGTATTGGAACATAGACAGGGAAACAACAGGGTGGCCCCTTTTGTCAATGTCTAACTCAAGGTGCGAGTATTGCGATCATGACAAGGGCTTGCAAAGGCAGGCTTCCACCCACAGACAGCCGAAAAGGCTGTCTGTGGGTGGAAGCCTGCCTTTGCAAGCCCTTGTCATGATCGCAATACTCGCACCTTGAGTTACACATTGACAAAAGGGGCCACCCTGTTGTTTCCCTGTCTATGTTCCAATACTCGCAACCGAGTGGGACTTAAGGGGTTATTTATCAGGGTGGTGTGGTGCTCTCCCCATCATGGAGGCACCCCGTTGGCAACAGGCTAGAGATATCTGGCTATCCCGTGTTTTGAGACTAGTAACTGAGGCTCCACGGACTCTTGTTTTGCATATTTAAATTTTTGGGGGCATCAGTGGAGACTCTTGATTGAGTACTTCATTGGAATTTTTTTCGCTGTTCTCCTTGAGTTCAGTGATTACTGTGTTTTGTTGGTTGATTTTTCATTGCCCCAACTAACCAGAATCCTACCCCACACTGACGAGGGGAAAAAAACCCCGAAACGGCTGTCTGTGGGTGGAAGCCTGCCTTTGCAAGCCCTTGTCATGATCGCAATACTCGCACCTTGAGTTAGACATTGACAAAAGGGGCCACCCTGTTGTTTCCCTGTCTATGTTCCAATACTCGCAACCGAGTGGGACTTAAGGGGTTATTTATCAGGGTGGTGTGGTGCTCTCCCCATCATGGAGGCACCCCGTTGGCAACAGGCTAGAGATATCTGGCTATCCCGTGTTTTGAGACTCGTAACTGAGGCTCCACGGACTCTTGTTTTGCATATTTAAATTTTTGGGGGCATCAGTGGAGACTCTTGATTGAGTACTTCATTGGAATTTTTTTCGCTGTTCTCCTTGAGTTCAGTGATTACTGTGTTTTGTTGGTTGATTTTTCATTGCCCCAACTAGCCAGAATCCTACCCCACACTGACGAGGGGCAAAAACCCCGAAACGGCTGTCTGTGGGTGGAAGCCTGCCTTTGCAAGCCCTTGTCATGATCGCAATACTCGCACCTTGAGTTAGACATTGACAAAAGGGGCCACCCTGTTGTTTCCCTGTCTATGTTCCAATACTCGCAACCGAGTGGGACTTAAGGGGTTATTTATCAGGGTGGTGTGGTGCTCTCCCCATCATGGAGGCACCCCGTTGGCAACAGGCTAGAGATATCTGGCTATCCCGTGTTTTGAGACTCGTAACTGAGGCTCCACGGACTCTTGTTTTGTATATATATATATATATATATATACACACCCCCCACACACACACACACACGTGTATATATACACCACACACATATACATACACACCACACACACATATATACACCACACACACACACACACATATATATATATACACCACACACACGTATATATACACACACCACACACATATATATACACACACCACACACACACACGTGTATATATATACACCACACACACACACACACACGTATATATATACACCACACACACACACACATATATATATATATATATATATATATATATATATATATACACCACACACACACGTATATATATATATACACCACACATATATATATACACACCACACACACATATATACACCACACACACACATATATGTACACCACACACACACATATATACCACACACACGTATATATACACACACACATATATACACCACACACACACATATATACACCACACACACACGTATATATATACATCACACACATATATATATATACACACCACACACACATATATACACCACACACATATATATACACACACCACACACACATATATACACCACACACACGTATATATACACACCACACACATATAAATACACACATATATATATACACACACACATATATGTACACCACACACACGTATATATACACACACACATATATACACCACACACACACATATATACACCACACACACACGTATATATATACATCACACACATATATATATATACACACCACACACACATATATACACCACACACATATATATACACACACCACACACACATATATACACCACACACACGTATATATACACACCACACACATATAAATACACACATATATATACACACACACACACACACACATATAAACCACACACACACGTGTATATATATACACACCTTCATATACACAACACATGTATATAGAGACACACATTACATAGATATACACTAACCTCCTGTGTCTGTCTCTCTGATAGATGTTACAGGCCGGCAGCAGTGGAGGGGACAGGAGATCAGGCTGTACAGGAGGGCACACAGCTTCCTGCCATGCTGCTCTGGCACATAGCTCTGCTGTACTGGGCCTCCCTCCCTCTTCCTCTCTGCCCCGACACAGACATGGAGCAGCTTTAGGAATTGTGGGGACAAATTCTTCTTGTTTTATCCCCCTGCAGCCTCCAGACAGAGCTCTGCCACCATAGTGTCCCTGCAGCTAGAGGGTGCACAGGGACAGGGCTCCGGTCACTGAGCTGGGGAGAGGGGCCTGAGGAGGCAGGGCTGCCTGGAGCTGTGCCTGAGGAGACCAGATGCAAGTGGGAAGATAACCAGACATCTTGCCACTTGCAGAGCTGGAGTCTTCTACAGAGAGACAGGGAGTGATTGTCACTCACTGTTTCTCTGTCACAAGGTTATCTAGCCTGTCGGGAGTGTGTGTGGGGGAGGGGGCGTTCTGCCCCGGCGTCCTAGTGCTCCCTGGGCTCCTGCTGCTAATATAGCAGTCACAGCAGGGGTCGGCAGCAGAGGCAGAAATCATCCTCCTCCGGCCTGATGCTCGGTAAGCTCCCCCTGCGGGGCCCGGATGCATTTAACCAGTGGCCACATTGCGGCCCTGTGATGTGGTGGGGAAGACCGGCCCGGGGGGCACATGCCCCCCTGCCCCCCGGCCCAGCCCGCCCCTGCGCGGCACACTTTTTATACTTAAAAAATCCCGGGGCACACCACCAACCAAAATGGCACAAAATGACACTAAAACAGTACATATTATACATATAGTTAATAATATAGATTCTAAATGTATTTATACTCACTCAGTGTGAAACCTGGGCCTGTTTTCTTCTCCCCCCTGTGCTTCTCTCCCGTGCTTCTCTCCACCATACTTCTCCCCCTTGTGCTTCTCTCCCGTGCTTCTCTCCACCATACTTCTCCCCCCTGCTTCTCTCCTGTGCTTCTCTCCACCATACTTCTCCCCCCTGCTTCTCTCCTGTGCTTCTCTCCACCATACTTCTCCCCCCTGCTTCTCTCCTGTGCTTCTATCCCTGTGCTTCTCTCCCCATGCTTCTCTCCTGTGCTTCTCTCCACCATACTTCTCCCCCCTTCTTCTTTCCTGTGCTTCTTTCCCCCATGCTTCTCTCCTGTGCTTCTCTCCCCCATGCTTCTCTCCTGTGCTTCTCTCCACCATACTTCTCCCCCCTGCTTCTCTCCTGTGCTTCTCTCCCCCCATGCTTCTCTCCTGTGCTTCTCTCCACCATACTTCTCCCCCTGCTTCTTTCCTGTGCTTCTCTCCCCCATGCTTCTTTCCTGTGCTTCTCTCCCCCATGCTTCTCTCCTGTGCTTCTCTCCACCATACTTCTCCCCCCTGCTTCTCTCCTGTGCTTCTCTCCCCCATGCTTCTCTCCTTTGCTTCTCTCCACCATACTTCTCCCCCCTGCTTCTCTCCTGTGCTTCTCTCCCCCATGCTTCTCTCCCCCCTGCTTCTTTCCTGTGCTTCTCTTCCCATGCTTCTCTCCTGTGCTTCTCCCCCCTGCTTCTCTCCACCATACGTCTCCCCCATGCTTCTCTCCTGTGCTTCTCTCCACCATACTTCTCCCGCCTGCTTCTCTCCTGTGCTTCTCTCCCCCATGCTTCTCTCCTGTGCTTCTCTCCACCATACTTCTCCCCCCTGCTTCTCTCCTGTGCTTCTCTCCCCCATGCTTCTCTCCACCATACTTCTCCCCCCTGCTTCTCTCCTGTACTTCTCTCCACCATACTTCTCCCCCCTGCTTCTCTCCTGTGCTTCTCTCCCCCATGCTTCTCTCCTGTGCTTCTCTCCACCATACTTATAATCCGCCACTGATCGCTGCGCATTGCCGGGGAACAAAACACAGGGGCACCATAGTTTGGGGAACTTTCCCCCCGGCACACTGGTTGAAAATCACTGATCTAGATGGAATGTAGCCCCCAGGCATAATAGCATAGAGCAGCGGTTCCCAACCGGGGTACCGTGAGAACCCGCCAGGGGTGCCGCAGGATCCCGGTGGGAATTGTGACACTGTCACTTTAATATCCCTAGAAGCTGCGGCCGTGCAGCTTCTAGGGATATACTGGTCACTTCGATGTTCCTTTGAACATTCAATAGAACAGAATGTAGGAGCAGGACCTGTCAGCGTCCTGCTCCTACATTCAATCCCATAGGCTGCCGACACCTCATGTCACCAGCCTATGAGACACCAGGACATGACTTCTCCAGCAGGCGTGATGATGTGACGTCATCACGCCTGCCGGAAGTTCCGTCCCTGTGGCTCCCAAGATGGAGCCCGAAGAGAGAGAAGAGCTGCTGTCTGAATCCACACAGCCCGGATTAGGTGAGTAGGATTTTTTTTTTATTGGTGCGAAGCATGGGGGACATTATTACTAGGGGCAGCATGGGGGCATTATTATGATGAAGGGCACAGTAGGGGGTATATTATTAATATATGGAGGGGACAACAGTTTACATTATTATGAGAGGCACAGCATGGGCATTATTACTATATTGAGGGCACAGCAGGAGACATTATTATTATATGGGGGCACAGCAGGGGACATTATTACTATATTGAGGGCACAGCAGGGGACATTATTACTATATTGAGGGAACAACATGGGCATTATTACTATATTGAGGGCACAGCAGGGGACATTATTACTATATTGAGGGTACAGCAGGGGACATTATTACTATATTGAGGGCACAGCAGGGGACATTATTACTATATTGAGGGAACAACATGGGCATTACTATGGCGAGCTCAGCAGTGGGGGCATTATTACTATATAGAGGTCACATTAAGGGGCATTATTACTACTAGAGATGAGCGAACCAGTCCATCCGAACCCGAACGATCGGCATTTGATTAGCGGTGGCTGCTGAACTTGGATAAAGCTCTAAGGTTGTCTGGAAAACATGGATACAGCCAATGACTATATCCATGTTTTCCACATAGCCTTAGAGCTTTATCCAACTTCAGCAGCCACCGCTAATCAAATGCTGAAAGTTTGGGTTCGGATGGACTTGAGCATGCTCAAGGTTCGCTCATCTCTAATTACTATATTAAGACCACAGCAGGGGACATTATTACTATATTGAGGGCACAGCAGAGTTCTTATTACTATGGAGAGCTCAGCAGTGGGGGCATTATTACTATATAGAGGTCACATTAAGGGGCATTATTACTATATAGGGGGCACATTAGGGGGCATTACTACTATATTGAGGGCACAGCAAGGGAGTTATGACTATGGATGGCTCGGCACTGTGGGCATTATTACTATATGGAGGGCTCTCAAGGGGACATTATAACTGTGGAGGGCACATTAGGGGGTACATCAAGGGGCATTATTTGTATAGGGGGGGACACATCAGGGGACATTATCATTAAATGAGGGGCACAGCAGGAGTTATTATTAGTATATGGGGGATCCTACATACAGGGGACAACCCACATACCTACTCGCTTTACTGCACATGACACCAAACAGTGCATTTAGTACAGTTTGGAAGGCTATAGGAGGGAGAAAGGGAAGGAAGTTGCTGGGAAAAGTGCGGAGCCTAAAATGTCTGTCTGGGAGGTTCTGAAGAGACGAATTGTAGTTGGAAGAAATCGTCATGGTGGTCTGGGCCAGATGAAGAGCAAAAGGGAAAGTAATGTCTCAGATCAATGAAAACGTCACCTGTAAAACACTGAATGGCAGTTTTTCTATTGTGTAGAAATTATTTTTTAGGGGTGCTTCGAGCTAATTTTTTTCTAAAGGGGTCCCCGAGGTGGAAAAGGTTGAGAAGCGCTGCTATAGATCTTAGAGTGAGTGGCTCTATGTATCACTCTAATAGAGTAAGTGGCTCTATAGTGCATTATATCCTGGGAGTTATATGCTCCTGTTAGCTCCGTTTATGAGCCTCACTATATGCTATAATCTATTAGAGTATTTGTGCTCGGTCTGTCTGTGAGATGTTATATGATTAAATAATATCTCAACCCCCTTCCCATGTGGGAACATATATCATCACATAACTTCCCCACAGCATACACAGATCATATATCATATCTATAGGATTCAGCATATAATAAAGCTTTTCTTTTATGTTGCCAATCCACACAATGCCAGTACAATTGGAGCAGAGTCGGATACAATATCAGCTCTGTCATTGTCTGTGCAGTTGCTGTGACTATCTTGGCATGCGTGCTGCTGCCACTAGCCACAATCTCAATCAGTATGTGATGTCAGATGAGCAGCTGGGTGAAGTTATAGGCCAGGTCACACCACCAGTGGAGGAAAGGATGGACCAAGTGTCGACACAGAGAGCTGGGTAAAAAAAGATTCGGAGCACTCTGATGGAGAAAGCATGGTAAGTGCTGGGTGAGACATGCGCCATGCTCTCTGTAGTGAGGGGGACGTTATTTTTTTGTTAAGCTGCACAATAGCTTAACATACAGTATACTGGTATCAGACACAAAAAAACAGCCCCTTTTCAGGCTCAATACCAGACTTTTGGGGTATCGTGCATTTCTATTTTTGCATGAGGACTTTGTTAGGAATAGCTATCCTTGTATGACAGATATTGAAGGTGCAGTATTATTTTTCTGCAGGCTGTAGAGCAGCTGTATTATCCTGTCACTGGTTGTGATTTCAGGCATCTTTGAAGTTTTGGTTTGCAACTGGAGGTGCGGGCTTCTGTATTAGCCGAGGACTTGCCCTGAAGATGAGTCCTTGGGCTAGGTGAGTGTATTAAGATCCTTTTAGACTTAACAACCTTCTGCTGGCCACGGCCACAAACAGGTACCGCATGAACAATCACTGTATCATTCGTGCGGCCACTCATCCCTGCTTACATAGGGAGATGTGTGGCTGGACAACAATGATTTAAAGGCCTGGACAAAAGATGCCATCAGCCGAGGAGCCGCCATTTCCCCGCTTCTCAGCTGATAGCTGCCACTTTTACATGGGACGATTATTAGCCGAAGGAAGGTGTCTAGCAATGCTTCTTGCTGATAATCGGCCTGTGTAAAAAGGCCTTTAGTCTTCTCAGATCATTTAGGTTGATGTTCCACAAATGAATTCAGCCCTATCCCTCTCTTGCCTTAGTATGGGAAACTTCATCAGCACAGCAGAGAAGATCCGTCTACCTGATGACTGCACTATTGGTTACATTATTGAAGCAATGCTGGAAGTAAAACTACAGCACAGTAACCTGTTCCATTCACACCTAGAAAACCTACCACGGCTTCCACAGAACTCTTTGCTCCAGCAGGTAAGTACCTTGTGATGTAATTTAGTTTTAGGTCTGTGTTTCACTCCCCAAGTGTTACAGCCCTTCGAAGTTCAGAAGCTTCTCTGACCCTTTACCAGAAAATTCTGTAAATCACTAAGTGTTGTGAAAACATCGCAGGCAAGATCACTGTCCCCATAATGTACAAAAAAAATAAATCAAATTCGCAATCAACTGAAGGCTCCTTTGACCCCTAGATTCTTCCTGGGTTGATGGTCTGTGCAGATGAGGCACCCAACTCTCTCAGCATTTCAGAGCTGGGGACATGGATGGGCTGGTCCAAAGCACCTTCAATTTTTTAATAATAATGTTTATTGATATGGTGCCAACAAATCTTTAATCACTTTACAATTCCAATCATTCATAAATAATCGGGCTTTACAAAATAACCTACTAATTACTGAAAGAAGAATAAGGGTGCATGTCATAACACTCTCATATAGATTCTACCTCCTGTCCAGAGAGTACAATATAAAATATATCACATCATGTATATTCATAAGGAACCCAGAACATTACAGAAATAAACACATATAAACAGTACCAAAAATGACCACAAGGAGGTAGCATTGTTGTATCTGTCCATATAGTATAGCAACACTTTGGAATAGAATACAATACCAGTACTGTCTGTGGTGGTAGGGGCAGTCTGGTTAACAGTGTGTCCTTTCTGAAGATAGAAAGCAGGCAGGATTCAAAGAATTACATAGGGTTGTTGTCTGTCTTTTTCTCCGGAACACCAATGAGATGTACATTATTTCTTCTAAGCCTGTTTTCCATATTGCCTGTCTTACAAAGCAGAGAGGCATCTAGCTGGTCGTGTTTAAGCATGCTTTTGGCCAAGGGTGTGACTTTATACTCTAGGGCGCTAACCCATTCTTCCATTTTAGCACTGATCCTCCTTGGGTCTCAGAAAAAACATTTTCCACTATATAGAGCCCACTTGGCTAGTGAGGGAGGCTGAAGCCCCCACCATTTGGATCACTAGGTCCAAATGTACTTGGGGGTATATGGAGTCACAGAGTGCTCTTCCTTCAGCACATCTATACAGGTCTGTATGGTTGTACTCAGCGATTGGAACAATCAGCAGAACAAATATACAATTAGGAGTAAACTGCAGCACTCGCCAGTCTTTTTCTCTGACCTTATAGATTTTCAGAAGAGATACAAAGTGCAGGGGAGGGAGCACATAATTGCTATGGGACGTCCCAGCATTGGCCGTTCCGTGCATATGGCACTTCTTCCGTCACTCTAGACACCAAACATATTATTCCACTGGTCGTCTTTTAAACATTTAAGTGGCCTAATGTTAAATAAAAGGTTTTCTCTTAACAATATTATTAATCTTATTAATCTAATTTGAGTAATCGCTGAGCCCAAGCCTAAAGATATGCATAGCGTTAATGAACCACTGAATGCGTTATAGAATACTAGATGCTGATGGTTCAGTTTCTTATTTATACTGACATATTTGTTGTCAGCACTTCCTTCCTTGTGTGAACCTAAAATTGCTTCCTCATGCTAGCTTTAATAGTGGTCATTGATATTGATGATGGGACACAGTCATAGGAGCAGGTTAGATCCCTACACAACAAAAGGGAAAAAAATCATTCCTTAAAAGAGAAACCAACAGCAAGTTAAACAAATGTAAACTGCTGTTTTGTTACCGTAAGGATGCTGAAAAAGAAGTTAGTTTTTGGACCTTTTCCTTATGTTAAGTAGACTGTTTGGTGCACTGGGGGCGATACAACATCCCTTGGTGCACTGATTCACACAATCCTCTTCATGAATATAGAGGTGGCGCTCTGCAGTTATGTCATTCTGGCCGCTCGTTACTGCAGAAAGCTGGATGAATATTTATATGAGAGGGGAAAAGGTGGGCTGTAGTATCAGTGCATAAAATTGCCTACTTTACATATTAACAAAATGCAGGGTTTCTGAGTTTCCTTTAACCCCTTAGCGACCCATGACGTATCTGATACGTCATGGTGCCGCTCGGGGTGTTCAGAGAGGGGTCCCGCCGGGACCCCGCTCTGAACGGCGCTGATCCCGGCTGACACGTGCAGCCGGGCAGTGCCTCTATTAGCCGGCGCGGGTCCCGTTGCCGCGCCGGCTAATTAAGCCTCTAAGTGCAGCTGTCAAACCTGACAGCTGCACTTAGATGCTGTGCTCTCCGTGTCCCTGGTGTCTAGTGGGACGGATCTCCCCCCCCCGCGATGCGATCGCGGGGGGGGGGGGGGAGATCCGTTCTTCTGCCCGTGCCGGGCCTCAGCGTCGGAATGACGCTGATCCCGGCTCGGCAATAGATTGCTATGGCCTGCAGCAGGCCATAGCAATCTATGACCGATCTGATCGATCTTTGCTGTGTATATACACAGCATTGATCTCTATGAGAGATCAGTGCTGTCTATATACAAGTCCCCCAGGGGGGCTTCTAGTTAAAGTAAAAAAAAGTAAAAAAGTGTTTTTATTAATAAAAAATCCCCTCCCCTAATAAAAGTCCAAATCACCCCCCTTTTCCCATTTTATAAATATAAATTAATAAATAAATAAACATATTTAGTATCGCCGCGCGCGTAATCGGCCGAACTATTAATCACATTCCTGATCTCGCACGGTAAACGGCGTCAGCGCAAAAAAATTCCAAAGTGCAAAATTGCGCATTTTTGGTCGCATCAAATCCAGAAAAAATTTAATAAAAAACGATCAAAAAGTCGTATATGCGCAATCAAGATACCGATAGAAAGAACGCATCATGGCGCAAAAAATGACACCTCACACAGCCCCATAGACCAAAGGATAAAAGCGCTATAAGCCTGGGAATAGAGCGATTTTAAGGAACGTATATTTGTTAACAACGGTTTGAATTTTTTACAGGCCATCAGATAAAAGAAAAGTTATACATGTTATATATCATAGTAATCGTAACGACTTGAGGAACATGCATAACAAGTCAGTTTTACCATGGGACGAACGACGTAAATGCAAAACTCCCCGAAATCAAAACAAATTAGTTTTTTTTTTCAATTTGACAGCGCAAATGATTTTTTTCCGGTTTCGCAGCATATGTTATGGAAAAATAATGCCTGTCATTACAAAGTACAATTGGTTTCGCAAAAAATAAGCGCTCATATACGTCTCTAGGTGAAAAAATGCAAGCGCTGTTGACTTTTAAACTTAAAATGGAATAAGCAAAAGCGCAAAAACGAAAATTGGCTTTGACCTTAAGGGGTTAAAGAGGATGTACCACCCGGTACATCCTCTTTAACCTGAACCAACGGATCGATCGATCCGTTGGTTCAGGTTAAAGAGGATGTGCCTGGTGGTACATCCTCTTTAAGGTGCAAGGTTTGCCTAGCTAGATGTTTCTCACTGTAATCAGTCAGCTGGGATCTCCTATTGTCCATAAACTTCAGACATCTATGTGCTTCAGCTGTACAGTGATGCTCCTTAATCAGTGCTGAATGTATACATTTTTCAGGTGACTCTCAGCTATGGAGGTCCTGAAAGCAGAAGGAATGTTGTGCGTGTAGCTGGGCCCTTCAGCCTGGAACAGGATCCCACTCGGTAAGTCACATCACATGTAAACAGACTTGTACACTTTTTAAATGTATGCTTTTAATATTATCTCTTTTCTGCAGGTTCAAATCGGTCCATTGTTTATTGTATCCAGACACAAGCTGGTGTCCTCACAAGAAGCCTTCATCTTAAAGTGATCCTCAACCTGTCTACCATATGTGTTCCACCTTATTGGCATATTTTTTTATGTTTGCTTTCATGATCATGGCTTTGTCAATATTTCCATTTATTATAGCCAAAATAAATCCTCATCATTCTTCCTTCTTTAGGATCCTTTTCCTGCTTACTTCCAAACATCAGAGCTGCAATGGGTATTCATGTTATATGGTCACATTGAGTCTGCAAGAGACTTTCTTTGCACTGATTTGTCTGATCTTGCTCCTAGAGGATGTATTGTGTGCATATGCCCCAGTGGTGGTCTCAATGAAGATGTCTTCTGATCACCTGTCTGATCAGGCCAGCCATTGATATGAGTAGCCAACCCTGCAATGCATCCCCTCCCCCACCCCCCCCCACCCCCCCCCCCCGTGTGTCCTCCTAGGTAGGTTTCATGCACTTCAGCTCAGCCTATGATTTTCTGTCGGCAGTACGCTTGGGGTAATACTTTGTCGAAAATTCTATGCCAACAGCTATTTGTAATGTAATTTATTGAATCCACTCATCTGTACAGCATTTATTGTGAATAAAATTGTGTATTATTTTTTTCCTTTGTCAGAAGTCTGATTATTTTTCATTCACTGAAGTAGCACTAACACTGTAGGTACTGCTGCTGTGGTCTCTACCAGTGTAATGTGTGACACTGCTGATTCCAGAGAACAATAGCCTGTACTCTCTCTCCTGTGTGTGTGTGTGTGTGTGTGTGTGTGTGTGTGTGTATGTATGTATGCAAAAAAGGGGTCCGTGGAGCCTCAGTTTCGAGTCTCAAAACACGTGAATAGCCAGATATCCCTCTCTCCAGAGAAGGAAGCCCATTGCCAAGGGGTGCCTCCTAGTGGGGAAAGCACCAAACCACCCTGATACGTAGTCCCTCAGGTCCTCACTCTGTTGCGAGCTTTGGGACCTAAATAGGGAAACACCAGGGTGGCCCCTGTAAGTCAAAGTCTAACTCTGTGGCGAGTATAACAACATAAGACAAGGGTTACCAAGGCTAGGCATCCATCCACAGACTGCAGTTTCGGGGTATTTGCCCCTCGTCAGTGTGGAGCAGGATTCTGGCTACTGGGGCAATGACAAATCATCCAACACCCTTCATCCCACCCACCACCCCCACGGAGAGAGAGCTGTTTGCCCGAAGCATCTTTCTGGGGAAATAAAGGTATACGTTATGTTACACAAATGGTGAATGGAAATTTGAGATCTTTGGCAGATATGAAGGTAGACTATGGTGAGGGTAGCTTTCACTTTTTGAGATATGGACAAGTAAAGAATGCTTTTAGGTGTACTTGTAATGTAGAGATCTGGCACGCTTTTTTTTTACTATATTAGGGAACCTCAGAGGGGAGGTAAGGTGTTGAGATGTATTTATAATCAGGGAGAGGGGAGGCGGGCAGTTGAGAAGGATTAAAAGTAAATGGGAAGAGAAAGTAGGGCTGATGGGAGAGGAAGATTGGGAGTTGGTCCTCAGTAATGTTAGAGATGCTACAGTCTCCCAGACTCATTGAATAATCCAATTGAATATCTTATACCAACTTTATTACTCCCCGCAGGGGTTGGTAAATAGGGGTTGCAGAGCTGACGCACTTTGTCCCAAATGCGGGAAGGATGGCGCAGATTTTATGCACCTATTATGGGAGTGTGATAATGTGCAGGTCTTGTGGAAGGGGATGATGGAATTTCTTAGAGTAAAATTAAAAATTAATTTGGATCTGGACACTTGGAAATTGATCTTGTGTGGATTCCCGAATGATGGGGGGAAAGGCACTCTTTGTAACAAAGCTTGTGTAATCATAAAAGTTCGGTACTGGATGGGTCCGAAAGTGGCGGTGATAAAGGAATGGTGGTCCCTTATGGATCTGGGGAGGGAATATGAAGACGTTCTGGCCAGAAAGATATCTGATAGAGCAGTTGGAAAAATATTGGAAGATCTGGGATGGATGGCAGAGTTTAGAAGGCTAAAAGAGCTTAAAGAGAATGTACCACCTGGTACATCCTCTTTAACCTAAACCCACTGACCAAACGGCGCCGGCACGGGGAAGCCGATGCCGCGGTCCGTTTTTCGGACGGAGGCCCGGTTCCCGTGTTTGGCGCTGTTCTATTCACCGGAACCGGACGGTGCTCAAGCACTGGAGGTAGGCCGGCCCGCCCCCAGTGGGAGGGGATTATATCCCACTGGGGGCGGCCCGGCCGGCCTCCAGTGCTTGAGCACTGTCCGGTTCCGGTGCACAGAACGGCGCCGAGCACGGGAACCGGGCCTCGGTCCGAAAAACGGACCGCGGCATCGGCTTCCCCGTGCCGGCGCCGTTTGATCAGTGGGTTTAGGTTAAAGAGAATGTACCTGGTGGTACATCATCTTTAAAAATTGATTCCTCGTCTTGGTTTTTTGATTTTTCCCTTTTTTTTTACCCCTTGTTTTTTGTTTGCTCTCTCGAGCCAGAATAATTTTAAAGGAAGGACGTCTACTTCCTGCTGCATCCACTTCTGGCTTTGGCTCAGAAACTGCAATGGCAGTTAGCAAAAAAAGCTGCAGTGTGTGACAGTAGCCTTATGCTGGAGTCCCACATGACAGTTCTCACTCTTCATAGGAGCATTATCAGGAGGAGGTCTGAAGACTTCTTTGAGGAGAAAAACTAGTTGAGGGGCTATTGGGTTGTTGTTTTTATACAGCACTCAGGCATCAATGTATCCCTTTAGAGTAGTCTGCAGCTACATAGTCCATGCTAGGTTGCGTCTGACAAGCATTACGTCATTATCAAGTACCCTGCTGCTTCTGAGTTGTTGTTTTTTTAAACAAAGTTACAAATTTTATTGGGAAAATAAACACTGTTTTATATTTAGGGTTTGACCCTGGTTTAGGTTTATGTAATTGATTATTACCCACCTTCCATTATCCCTTTTTGCGCAGTTATTGGTTTGCGAGTAGGAAACATGCATGGACCTCCTAACCCTTACTTTTCTGGCCAATCACAGAACAGAACTACTCTTACTATGCCATGACATGATGCTAGTGAAAGTGCACTGAAAAGGCTGCACTGCTCAGGGGAAAATTTACCTAGTACACTTCATTAGACAGCGTGTGGGTGGGACAAGGGGTTACTGAGTTTGCAAGCGACTATGTGAACAGAAATAAAAAATCAGAAGCACAGCAAGGAAGGGGTTATGCTAAGCACTGAGCTTCTACTGTTGCTGCTGAGAAGCTTAAAGGAGGGGGAGATTACACTTGCATCAGTGCAGGCTGCTTTGTCGTTATGGTGGCCGTCTGAGGTGAGGCTTCATGTAAGCTCAGGTTTCGTGTACAGGATGATGGTTTAAATAATTTTTTGGGGGATTTTTTTTTTTTTTTGCAAAAACAGCACTGTCCATATCCCCAGCTTGTATGTGGTATTACAACTTAGCTCCATTCATTTCAATGGGACTGAGATGAAAAACCCTCACCTAAATGATGAGACGATGTTTGTGGGAGAAAGCAGCCATGTTTTTCTAAGCCTGATTAACAACTTTAATCTAATTAATATGTGTATCTGAAGTGTCATGCACTAACCGGTTTTGTTTACCCCCCTGAGGGAAGAACTGCCTGAGAAGATTAGATGTGGAGAGTTACTCCATTTGCCAGCACTTTACCAACCAAAGCAAAGCTGGGAGACAGTTTACTCTCATTACACTCTTATAAATCCTGGCGTAATGGAGATCAACTTTAAAGGACATCGAGCCCTAGTGACTGGGGCAGGGAAGGGTGAGTATGCCAACTGTACTCATGCACACCCTTGGCACCACGTAACCCTTATTTATGGTTCAGTTATTTGTACAACATACTTCTAGCAAAGACCATGTAACATTTCTATGTCATCAACTGTTTGGCTAATATTGGATCATGCATGGACATTCTGGATAGCTGTGGCTTGTTTTCGCAGGTATTGGTCGGGAAACAGTGAAGGCTTTGTGGGCATCAGGAGCTGAGGTTGTCGCACTGAGCCGAACCGCAGAAGACTTGGAGACCCTGAAGCAGGAGGTAATCTCGCCCATATACTGCCTATCATCACGTATCAGCAGCAATGTGTAATACTTTGTTCTTAGATATAGCTAACAATAGGTTTCTCTGTAATCATTTATACAGAGATTATAATGAGTAGGTGCCCTCTCTTTTTAATACAGTCCATTTAAAGGGGAACTGTCAGCAGGTAATAGACATACCATCCTCCTCGGTGCCCCGTGTGCAACAGGGGACTATCAGCAGGTTAGATTCGTCTAACCTGCTTATAGTTCCCCTTTAATGCTTCACCCTATGTGGGATTTTGCTTTTGCTGGTGTCCCAGTTATTTCAGCCCAGCAGAAGTTTATTTTCTCTTTTTACTTATGTAAATCATCATCTTTCCATTAACTGAAAGCAAGAATAGGTCAGTGTATTATGCAGTAAAGGTGGTAGAGTGCCCCACCGTGTGGCACTGTATTTTAGGGGCTTGGGCTTCATATCTCCCAAGCTGGTGTTGGCTCTATACTGTTGTACCTGTTGTACCTGGGCTACCACCAGCGCATCACTTCCCACAGGACAGCCACTGACCTGCCCCATACACATACCAGGACAAGAGAACATTGAGCGCACACTGAGGTCCCTGGTCTTTGGTGGAGGAAGAGGCAGCAGGGATCAGGTGATGGCATCCCTGTGGTTGCTGGAGCTGTACAGTGGGAACGGGGGTCTGCACTGTGCCCCCCACCCATCAGACTGTAAAGCACCAGCACGCCATTATCCGTTTCCACAGTCCTTGCAGCCTCCTCCTCCAGAGACATGTGCAAACAGCCGGGAGGGGAGCGTGTCTGGGCTGAGCAGGATTGCATTATAAGGGTTAATGGTACTGACTTGTTGGTTGCAAATATAGATGAGTGAATTGCTCATCTAAATGAAATAATGAAATGAACTGCTTTGTTTGATCAGCCATCCGCTCATCAAGTCGGCTGGCTGTCAGCGCTGCTCCGCTTCCTGCCATTCCTCCCTGGATACCGGGAAAAGCTGGATCCAATCCTGGAAAGCTTCTCCTAGTTGGATCCAGCTTTTCCTCAACACCCGGGGTGGAGCAGCTGATCAAACAAAGCGATTTGCTTCGTTTAGCTGAGCGATTCACTCATATCTAGTTGCAAGCAACTCAGGTTCCTTATAAATGCCTGCACCCGATCTGGGCTGAGATGCAATACAACACATAGCCTGTAGACATATGGCAGTTTTGGAGCCAAAGCCAGGAGTGGATCTGGCAGGTGGGAGACATATGCTTCCTTCATTTTATCCATTACTTTGAATCCTCTTTTGGTTTTGGCTCAAAAATTGCAATGACAGTTTTAAAAACAAAAACTGCCATGTGTGAAACCAGCCTTAGGGCAGCTTCACACACAAGGGATCACTGTCGGCGCATACATTACCTGTCCTTGCTCTTGCTTGTTGCACAGGCTCCCGGCTTCCTGCTCTCCTGCTTAGCCAATCAGTGGATGCGGCTGAGCAACACACTGATTGGTTGAGCGCAGGGAGGGCACAAGGGGCACGTGCCCCGGGGCCCCCACCACACAGGGGCCCCCACCAGCCCGAACCCGGAAGCAGAGATCCGGGTTCAGGCTGATATCAGGGCCGGCGTCAGCACCCAGCTTACTCGGGCCCCCAGGGGCGGGTGCTGCTGACCCTGAGTCCAGGGGGGCCCTCCCTCCCTCCCTAGAATGGAGTTGTTAGAAGGAGGTGTAAAGGACCTACCATGTCTGCAGCAGAGCGATGTGGAAGGACCTGTGGTGACGTCATAAGGGGAGGGGCTGAGAACGGGAGGATGCTGGTGGATGAAGGATGCTGGTGATCATTGTCATGTGACTTGAGGGGGCGGGGTTTACTTATACCTCCCCTCTGTATGCTGGGAGTTGTAGTCCTCTTATATCTCCTCCTGTAATGTCCTCTGATCTCCCATAATAACAGGCTGGCCATGCTGTTAGTTGTGGTCCTCTTATATCTCCTCCTGTAATGTCCTCTGATCTCCCATAATAACAGGCTGGCCATGCTTGGAGTTGTAGTCCTCTTATACCTCCTCCTGTAATGTCCTCTGATCTCCCATAATAACAGGCTGTCCATGCTGGGAGTTGTAGTCCTCTTATACCTCCTCCTGTAATGTCCTCTGATCACCCATAATAACAGGCTGGCCATGCTGGGAGTTGTAGTCTTCTTATACCTCCTCCTGTAATGTCCTCCGATCTCCCATAATAACAGGCTGGACATGCTGGAAGTTGTAGTCCTCTTATACCTCCTCCTGTAATGTCCTCTGATCACCCATAATAACAGGCTGGACATGCTGGGAGTTGTAGTCCTCATATCTCCTCCTGTAATGTCCTCTGATCACCCATAATAACAGGCTGGACATGCTGGGAGTTGTAGTCCTATTATATCTCCTCCTGTAATGTCCTCTGATCTCCCATAATAACAGGTTGGCCATGCTGGGAGTTGTAGTTCCCCCCGGTATACCTCATGTAATGCCTCCTTCTAGCAACTCCATTGCTCTAAGGTGAAGAAGCTAGAATACAGACTCCAGGGGGAGGACCTCCTTCTAGCAACTTCATTCTAGTCTCTACCCTGCGTGGATCCGATCTCACCAGCAGACACAGAGCAATGACGTCATCACGCCTGTTGGTGCATCCACAAGGCGCACACAAGGGAGAAGAGAGTAGGGAGAAGAGGACCCGTCCCCCACCCGCATTAGGTGAGTATGATTTTATTTTTTTATTTTCTTGTATTGAGAGAGAGCAGGGGGCATTTCTATGGGGGCAGGGGGCATTAATATAGGGGCTGAGCAGGGGGCATTTCTATGGGGGAAGAGCAGGGGGTATCTACTATGGGGCATTACTTTGGGGCAGAGGACATTACTATAGGAGCTGAGCAGGGGGCATCTACTATGGGGCAGGGGACATTACTGTGGGGGCATGAGACATTACTATGGGGGCAGAGCATGGGACATTACTATGGGGCAGGGGACATTACTATGGGGGGCAGGGCAGGGGACATTACTATGGGGGCAGAGCAGGGGACATCACTATGGGGGCAGGGCAGGGGACATTACTATGGGGGCAGGGCAGGGGACATTACTATGGGGCAGAGCATGGAGCATTTTTATGGGGCAGAGCAGGGGGCATTTCTATGGGGACAGAGCAGGGGGCATTACTATGGGGCAGAGCAGGGGGCATTTCTATGGGACAGAGCAGGGGACATTACTATGGGGGCAGAGCAGGGGACATTACTATGGGGAAGAGCAGGGGACATTACTATGGGGACATGGCAGGGGGCATTACTATGGGGACAGAGGGCATTTTTACTATATGGAGGGCACAGCATGGTGTAACGCCTGGAGTAGTGGATCCACTGGACCGTCACCAGCGATGGCACTAACCTCACCAGGGAGCGGAGTCTAAGGGGCCGCTGGTTTTCACCAGAGCCCGCCGCAAGGCGGGATGGACTTGCTGCGGCAGGCGACCCCCAGGTTGCTACCCCTGGCTTGGTTGCTAGCGACGACAGGCGAGGCGTGGCAGGAGCAGTAGGCAGGAGATGGTGCTGGCAGAGGTCTGTAGACGTAACCGCAGGTGACAGGCTGAACACAGGAGCAATGGAGTGACAGGGGAGCAGGAACCAGGAACAAGGACTAGGGACCAGGTAGCAGATAGGAATCAGGAACAACAGGGGGCTGGGCCATGGGAAGCATGTAGAGGCTCCAACACAAGGGACAGGGCACGCTGGGATTTATAGGGAGCGATTGGGTGCAACTACCAATTAGGAGCGCACTGCCCCTTTAAATCTGAGACAGCCGGCGCGCACGCGCCCTAGGAGGCGGGGACGCGCGCGCCGGCCGGCACAGTGAGAGACAGGAGCGGAGGAGAGGTGAGGAGCCCCCAGGGGCCGAACTAGCAGCAGCGCCGGGTCCCTGCACAAGGACCCCGGCGGCTGCATGGGGCAGGAGAAGGTCGCGGCGGCGGCCCGGAACACGGGACGCCGCCGCGGCCGTGACAGTACCCCCCCCCTTTGGCCTCCCCCTCTTTCTTGCCTGCAGATGGAGGCATCAGGCAAGTCCAGCTTAGGGGCATGTAATTGCAGCCAAGGGAGTCCCAGGAGGATGGTGGAAGAAGAATGGGGCAGGACGTAAAAGGAGATCTTTTCCAGATGTGAAGTGCCCACCTGGAGGACTAGAGGTGCGGTCTGGTAGTGCACATGGTCGGTAAGAATCTCGCCCGTGACCGAGGAGATAGTCAGGGGTCTGGCTAGTGGGGTCACGGGTAGCCGCCATCTCTGGACCAATGTAGCTGCAATAAAATTGCCTGCTGACCCAGAATCGAGAAAGGCAGTAGTCTGGAGAGTTTGTCCTGAGGGTGTCTGGATGGAAACTGGCACAGACAAACTTGGAGAGGTGGCATTCACACTTAGGGAGACCTCTCCCACCGGACCTAGGTGCTGGCGTTTCCTGGACGCTTGAGGACGTTGGGGACATCTCAGCCGAAAGTGATCCGAACTACCGCAGTAGAGGCAGAGATTCAGCTCCAGACGACGAATTCTTTCATCATGCGTCAGGTGAGCCCGTACCACCTGCATAGGAATCTCAGGAGTCGACTGGGACACCGGAACGTCAGGATTCTGGAAGACCGGCGCCAGCTGGTGATGGCGACGGGACAGGCTTAGTCGCCGTTCATGCCAGACCTCCTCCTCTCTCTCAGAAAAACGAGTATCGACCCTGGTGGCCAGTAGGATGAGTTCGTTCAGGGAGGTAGGTAGGTCTCGGGCGAAAGCACGTCTCTCACCCGACTGGACAGGCCCTTCTTGAAGGTGGCTATTAGAGCGGCCTCATTCCAGTCTAATTCTGCCGCCAGGGTGCGGAACTGGATAGCGTAGTCACCAACAGAGGAGCTCTCTTGAGAGAGGTTGAGGAGAGCAGTTTCAGCTGAAAAAGCACGGGCAGGTTCCTCAAAGACGGAGCGAAACTCGACTAGGAAGGTTCGGAGATTGGCAGCAGCAGGGTCATCTCGGTCCCACAGCGGCGTGGCCCAGGCCAGAGCTCTACCCTCCAATATTCTGATGATGAAAGCCACTTTAGAGCGCTCGGTGGCAAACTGACTGCTTAGAAGTTCAATATGCATGGTGCACTGAGTCAGGAATCCTCTGCACAACTTGGAGTCACCAGAGTATTTGCTTGGGAGAGCCAGTCGAAGTGTAGAAAAAGTAGCAGGAGGTGGTGTGCGCTGGGCTGTAGTATGCTGCTGTAAGGCGGCAGTGAGTTGCTGGATCTGCTGCGACTGTTTCTGGATTTGTTGCGCCTGTAGGGCGACCACTCGGGCTACTTTGCGGATATCAGGCACCTCGCCGGGATCCATGGTTGGAGCCTACTGTAACGCCTGGAGTAGTGGATCCACTGGACCGTCACCAGCGATGGCACTAACCTCACCAGGGAGCGGAGTCTAAGGGGCCGCTGGGCGGGATGGACTTGCTGCGGCAGGCGACCCCCAGGTTGCTACCCCTGGCTTGGTTGCTAGCGACGGCAGGCGAGGCGTGGCAGGAGCAGTAGGCAGGAGATGGTGCTGGCAGAGGTCTGTAGACGTAACCGCAGGTGACAGGCTGAACACAGGAGCAATGGAGTGACAGGGGAGCAGGAACCAGGAACAAGGACTAGGGACCAAGTAGCGGATAGGTATCAGGAACAAGGACTTGGGACCAGGTAGCAGATAGGAATCAGGAACAACAGGGGGCTGGGCCAAACGCTATGGGAAGCATGTAGAGGCTCCAACACAAGGGACAGGGCACACTGGGATTTATAGGGAGTGATTGGGTGCAACTACCAATTAGGAGCGCACTGCCCCTTTAAATCTGAGACAGCCGGCGTGCGCGCGTCCTAGGAGGCGGGGACGCACGCGCCGGCCGGCACAGTGAGAGACAGGAGCGGAGGAGAGGTGAGGCGCCCCCAGGGGCCGAACTAGCAGCAGCGCCGGGTCCCTGCACAAGGACCCCGGCGGCTGCATGGGGCAGGAGGAGGTCGCGGCGGCGGCCCAGAACGCGGGACGCCGCCGCGGCCGTGACACATGGGGACATTATTACTATATGGGGGGCACAGCACGGGACCCACAAACCTCCTTACTTTACTGCACATGACACCAAACAGCAGAGTTACTACTGTATGAAAGCCTATGGGTGGGAAAAAGGAAAGGAAGTTGCTGGAAATGTGCGGAGCCTAAGATGTTTGTCTGACAGGTTCTGAAGAGATGAATTGTAGCTTGAAGAAATCATCATGGAGGTCTGGGCAAGATGGAAAGGAAACGGAGAGCGATCGCCTCAGATCAAAGAAGACTTCACCTGTGAGTTACTGAATTACATTTTTTTTCCGGTATTTTGTCAAGTGCTGGGTTCTCACATTGTGTTATTAACACAATGTAAGAACACACACTAATAGTTAGCCCTCCCTGCTCCTGTCTCTAGGCCTGGCATCTTCCTCTGCACTGCAGCCTCTAGTGACCATCACGTGCATAACAGAGGAGGATGCTGAGCCATACAGCCAGGAGTGAGGAGGGGTCTGTGCTAAGTCGCCTACAGTAAGCTGCCATATGTATACATTGCGATATAGTTTAATTTTAATTATAATTTTTTTTTTTGGGGGGGGGGGGTTGGAGTGGGGGCCTCCAACAAAATTGTCGCCGGGGGCCTCCACCAACCTTAATCCGGCCCTGGTTGAGCGGGAGGGCAAAAAGCCGGGACCCCATGCAGCAAGCAAGAGCAAGGGCGGGTAATGTATGCGCCAGCAGCGTATGGGTTAAGGGGGCGGGTGATTTACATACTCACAGCGGTCTGAAAGATCCAAAGTATGTATTTACATAGGAACTGACAGGGCCTTGGATCGTATTGGATCAAACTGCAAAACTCGCAGCGAGATTTCCGCTGCAATCTGTTGTGTGTGAAGCTGACCTTGGGAAGATTTATGCTTTGGTAAAATAATAGGAAATGGCTAGCCAGACATTTAGTTCCATTGGTGGTCACCAGTCAGTCAGTGGATCACAACCGTCTGGCCACTACTAGTGTATGACCAGGTTGTACTCCTGAATCATATGATGAATTATACTTCAGTGCCCTGGTGTGGAGACAGTGTGTGTGGATCTGGCGGACTGGCCTGCCACAGAAGCTGCCCTGAGCTCGGTGGGACCTGTGGACCTTTTGGTGAACAATGCGGGAGTTGCAGAAGAGCAGTCCTTCCTTCAGATTACACAGAATTCATTTGACAGGTATGGTGTACAATTACATTATCTCTTTGAGGGTCATGATGGTTAATATATATATATATATATATATATATATATATATTTGTCCCACAGTGATCCCTCTTCACTGGATCTGAACAGAAGTTGAGAGAGCAGGGGCTTATTTAATAATGCATTGTTCTTTCTCAGGGTCACCTGTATTATACTAGCCTCTCTTTTCTTGCTAGGTGTTTTGCCATTAATACAAGAGCAGTAATCCCTGTATCACAGGTAAGACACAGGGCCATGGAACTTAATATTACTACTTATATGTATGGATGACAAGGAAATAACCATATTGTGTACCCCAACAGATTGTGGTTCGTCAGATGATTGAGCGTGGGGTGTCCGGATCTATTGTCAATGTCTCCAGCCAAGCATCTCAATCGGCAGTGAAGAATCTAACTGTCTACGGTAAGCACTGCGGTATAACCTAGGCATGAATGTACAGTGGTAACTTGGTTTAAGAGCGTTTGGCTTAAGAGCTCACAGTTTTTCAAAATTGTGACTTGGTTTAAGAGCATTGCTTTGGTTTAAGAGCTCCTTGTACTAGGTGGGAGCTTGTGTGGAGAAGGGGCATGGTCTGCATAGCGTGGTCTACAGTCCTGACCCAGGAAGTCTCCCTCACCTTCCAAATCATAGCAGATCCGCTTAAGGCTGGGGCTTACATCAGGGGACAGGACTGTGGAGGTAATCTCTTCATAGCTGTAACCCCTCTCTCCCCGGACAGAGAGTGCTGCATGTATGTGCCCACATCTGCCCTGCTCATTCCTTCATGCTCCTTGCAGTCTCTGTCAGCCCTTGTGTTTCCCACCCTCTCCATTACTGTACAGTAACTTATAATATCACATATTCTGTTGTTTCTGAATGTTTGTTTCATTTGTTTCACATGTTATTCAGAATAATAAATCATTATTTTTGTGGTGTGGAACCAATTGTCTGCATTTCTATGATTTCTTAAGGGAAAATTTGCTTTGGTTTAAGAGTGGATTCAGATTACAAGCACCATCCCGGAATGAATTATGCTCGTAATACATGGCACCGCTGTAAATTTATTCATGGATTATTTATCCAAGAGGAAGGTTTTAACCCTGTTCTGAGCACATGAAGCCACCTTCCAGGTCTTAGTGGTTCAGGAAGTGAGATGATTGTTAACTACCCCCCAAGGATTTCAGTGGCCATGTTCCCACCTCACCTTGACACATGACAGCCAAACATAGCTTTGGCGGTTTTAGCCACCGTATATAACAGATAATTTTCCCTCATGTCTTCCATGCCAAACCCCACCTGTGATGCCATATCAGTGGTTTCCAGATAAAACATTTCAGTTCTAAAACTAGAATTTTTTTTAAACCTTAAAAAAATATTGTTAGGTCTTCTTGACTCTAGTATATGGTACTGAAGACCTTGTTAGATTGTATAAAATAGTTATCCCCAGAAGTGTGAATTTCTTTACTAAAACCACTTAAAGAGGTTGTCCAAACAAAATTGACTTGTCCTCTATCTACAGCATAGGGAACAAGTAAGAGATCACAGGGGGTCCAACCTCCGTACCCCCCGACGATCTCTGCATCGGGCCCCCCCCAGCTTCTTTGTTTTAAATACAGCCATGGTTATGGCTCGATACCCATGGCTCTATTCATTCCTATGCAAACCTGAGGCCCAATACGGAGATCAGGACCCCCTGTGATCCCTCACTTGTTCCCTATCCTGTGGACAGGGCACACGTTAATTTTGCCCGGACAACCTCTTTAATTCCTACTTATGCTAATACCTAAGGTCATTTCTGTGGTCTTTTCCACATTAAACAGGTTGTCCAGAAGGAGACACAAAGACGTATTTGGCTGTTCCCTAATTAACACATCAAGAAGGAGTTGTTGCAATTAAATGGAGCTGTGTGTGAATGTAATGGTGATTTATGTAAGCAATTGCAGTATTATGCTGCGTTTACACGAAACGATAATTGGCCCGATCGTATGATTAACGATGTCGGAGTAAAGTTTTTTTTTTTTTCATAACGATCAGCGTTTAGACGGAACGATACATCGTACGGAAAATTAGTTTTGTGATCGTTTAAGCCTATCTCACACATTGGTTAAATCGGTGAACGACTGTTTACACGGAACGATCTGCGTTTTTTTGGCGAACGACGATTTGAGAACATGTTGTAAGACCAAAATGAACGATTTCTCGTTCATGGGTTGATCGTTCGCTGCGTTTACACGTACGATTATCGTTCGAATTCGATCGTTATCATGCAAATTCGCACGATAATCGTTACGTGTAAACGCACCATTAAGAATGAAAAGATACATTTATTGGGGAAAATTGTACAGTTAAAAGAAAGCTGTAGTACTCTGTTGGGCCACTTCTAGTTCTGATACAAGATGTGATTCGCCCTCTGTATGACATGACATCCTGTGGCACATTTTTAGTTGCTGAAGTAGGTGTCTCAGCTGGCCCCATATATGTTCGATTGGTAATAAATCTAGTGACTGGATGGGACATGAAGTAGTTTAATCTAGCAGAGACTTTCCTGGGAAACCCTTGCTGTGTGGTCGAGCATTATCTTGCTGAAAAATACTAGTTGGAAGCCCTGACATTAGAGGCTACACACGTGGCCGCAGGATGTCCGGCACATATCACTGAGCTGTTAGTGTCCCTGTATCACTACTAGGGGTGACCATCATCATGTGATCATACTAGAAGTTTGGGCAGTGGGTCGCTTCACAGCAAAGCCAATCGTTGTCAGAACCTCAATTCATGACAAAGATGATATGGTTCCAGTGTGCAGCAGTCCATGTTTTCTTATTCATGATACTACTACAAACGAAGATGACTTTGGCTGTCAATAGTAGGACATGGAGATGTAGGACTTAGGATATAAAGGTAAGCCAAATACCGTAGGCTGCACATGGATCCATTCCGTTCTTTAGTAGAAAACACATTTTGAAAGCTAACAAGCTTTCATAATCAATTATTAAATACAGTAGGGCTTTATATATGCTTGACAAACCAGTAGAAAATTTTGTAAGCTGAAATTTCCCCCGTCGTCTCCACGACAGCACACCTGAAATTGCCTCCTCCTGATCAGGGACAGGAAAAAAACGGGAGAGGATAAACCCCACCCATTTCTCCAATCACAAGTGTTTTTCCTGTCCCGTTCAGGAGCAGGAATCCAAGAGGTGCCGGGAGTCAACAGGTTCCTGGATTTATTTTATTCCTCAGCTTACTGGTGGCGGGGATCGGGCCAGGCGTGGGAGTCCTTTGGTTTCACCAGGCTGTTTCACCACTTCTTCCGTGAGCTGATCTCCGGCATTATCATCCCCTGTAATCTGACTTCGAGTGGACACACAGGGGATCTCCCAGTGATGTGCAGCCTTCCTGTGTTCACCTCATCCTCTCTGTAGGCTGCAGTGTGCGGTGGGGGATGTCACTTTCTGGCCCTGATTCGATGATGAAGAATGCCAGCAACGCGGGTCTGTGCTCTGATCCCCAGCATTATACGTGCCTTCTCGGAGTATAGCATCATCCCGACAGGCCACGATTTGCAGTGGGCGTTGTTTCCCTTCACTGAGCACAAATGCCCCTAACACTGAGACCCGGCATAAAGGCACCAGATTAAAAAAAATCAGCCTGTGCATTACTGGAGGTCCAGCCTGAGCAGCAAACAGCTTAAGGCAAGTGTTCCACCAGCAGAATCGGCAGAATGAGTGCTCTTGCCAAATAAACCCCTGACAGTGATGCAGCGTTTGAGACTGTGAGAATGGCCTCAGCATGCCTTTATACTGGTAAACCCTTGGAAGTGGTCCTCATACCTTCTCTTCCTATTTCCTTAGGGAGACAAGCCTAAAACTAAAAAGTATGTGGTGCTAGAATGGACTTAGCTTTTGTGCAGTAGCTATGCAGCTTTGGTTGTTAAGTCAATCTCCAAGTCTTATGCAAGATATAAAGCTAAAGTGTAATGAGATTCGTGCCACCTTGTCGTCCAATCCTACACCAGTGACTTCTGAACCATCAACTGCCCCTAAGAAAAGATGTGTTAAGCCTGTTATTTCCATTTCTGATGATGATGGGAATTATGATATTAATAATCCTCCATCTGATGTTAATGAAGTGGTTGAAGACCGTACTTGGACTTGTTTAGTCCAGAAGATACCCAAAAACATATCAAAGCCATTCGAGCTACTCTTGATATAACAGAAGAAGAAGAACACAAGTCTATTCAGAACGAAATTTTGGGGGTTCAGCTTCACGCTGTGCTATTTTCTTTCTGGTTCGTTAAAATATCCATTCTATTAATAAATCAGAATGAGAAAAAACGAGAAAGCTCAGGCCTTACCCCTTTGATGAGAAGGTTAGCTTAGACAGGGTCTCTGTTTCTAAAATATATATACCAGTAGCCAAAACTGCAAAGCGTACTTCTTTTCCATTTGAAGACGCAACCAACTCCAGGACCCAATGGACTGTAAAGCAGAAAGCTTCTTAAAAGAGACTTGGGAAGTAGTCACAACAATGCTTAGACTTAATATTGCCTCCTACATGTGTGGCCGAACTCTTAATGTGTGGCTTGATCAACTGGAAATCCATCTCCAGAACAAAACTCCTAGGGATCACATCCTAGAGTCTTTTCCCCTTCTTGAACAGGCTACAAATTTTTTGGCTTCGGCTGAAGCAGTTAAAATGTCACCTTGGACCTTAGTTTTTTTTATTCAGAACATTGATGCAGCATATAACAAAGCTCACAGCTGATGTATACCATTAAACTCGGACGCCCAGACACGTCTTCTCCGCGGACGTTTTGGAGACTTCCTCATGCGCATTTGAGTATTATTCGCCCTGTATCTATAGAGCGAGTTGGAGATGGTCGGATAGTCGGAGTTGGACCACAATGACAGCTACCTGGTGAGAAAGCATTGTTCCTCCATAACTAATATATTGGATACAGTTGTTAAACTGGACTTGGTGGAGTCTGGTAGTGTGGAGGGTGCATGAAGCTAATTCAGTGCGGACTTTGTGCTGTTTTGTGAACCTCCGGCCTCAGCCTTAAAGTGCGGGGCCAACGGTAGTGCGGTGGGCGGGGCTAAGTGGTGCTAATGCTGTGAGGCCCTGCCCACTTAACACAATCTGCAGTTGATAAAAGATTACTTTTTACTTGAACAAGCACCATGACGTATGATATAAAATAAGGTATGAAAACTGCTAAACTTACCCTTTACACCTGTAAGGGGGGGACAGTGTCACTTTAACTAATACCACCAGACACGTCCCTTGGCTGTAATCCTGGTCAGGTGATATGGCATCAATAAAACAAACTGTGTTCCCTTCCCCTTCATGGTCAGTTTGTCTTCAGGCCAGGCTTCTGATAAGAAAAAAGGATTCCTGAAAGCTAAAAAGTTGAAACTGAAAAATCCTTACTAAGAAAAAAAAAAGGCACTCTTCTTCTTAGCCGTCAAGATTCCACCTCAAAAATCTACTTAAAGGTTAAGAAGAAGTTTGCTTCCTGGTGCGGCTCTACATTTCCACTAGCCTTTCCAGAAATCCCTTTCATATTTGACTTTTAACATGATGGTCTAGATTTGGGACTAGCCCCAATTACCCTTAAAGGAGTTATCCAGTGCTACAAAAACATGGCCACTTTCTTCCAGAGACAGCCCCACTCTTGTCTCCAGTAGGCTTGATTGAACAGCGGAAAAAGCTAGGTTCGATCGAACTCGAACCTAGCTGGACCTTCCGCATTTGATTGCTGATGCCTTCCCGATCTGTACAGAAGGAGGAGACATCCAGGGGACCGCCTGGAATTCCAGGCAGTACCCGGCTGTCTCCTCTTTCCCCACGGACCGGGAAGGCATCAGGAATCAAATGCGGAAGATCCAGCTAGGTTTTAAGTTTGATCAAACCTAGCTTTTTCCGTTGTTCAATCAAGCCTAGTCTCCAGCTTGGGCAGGGTTTTGCTGCTCAGTTCTATTGAAGTGAATGGAGCTTAATTGCAAACCGCACCTGAACTGGAGACAAGAGTCATGTTGTCTCTGAAAGAAAATGGCCATGTTTTTGTAGCACTGGATAACACCTTTAAGGTGCAAGCGTCCACCCTAAGAGCTTTCTATGATGCTAAACTATGTGATAATAGGTGGGTATTTAGGTTTCTTAAAGCTGCAGAGCATATCAGGCCTAGAATTAGGAACCTACACAACCCCCCCCCCCCCATGGAATTTTAATGTAGTTCTTTCTGATCTTTCAGTTGTTCCCTTTAAGCCTAATAATTCCACCTCTCTAAAATACCTTATACTTAAAAATATCTTTTTAGCCACTATTATAGAGTTAGTGAACTCCAAGCACTAAATATTCAAGAACCATTCCTTAGAATTTTTGATGACAGACTTGTTTTCAAGTTACACCCAAATTTTTTACCTTAAATTGTAACTTTCTTTCACAGGTCTCAGGACATTGTAGTCCCCTTTGTCCTAACCCTAAAAACAAGGAGAGGTCTTTACAACCTACATGTGAGGCAAGCGGTTTTGCAATATATTGAATCCACCTGCTCATGTAGAACAGACAAAAAATTTCTTTGTTCAGTTTGCAGGAGTATACTGGAGTTTTATCTCGATGGATTAGGTTAGCCATTACTGAAGCCTAATCTGTTATGGGTCAGACACCTCCAGCTGTCCTCAAAGCTCACTCGACCCATGCGGTCTCTACTTTGTGGGTGGAGAGAGCTTGAGCTTCTGTGGAGCAGATTTGCAAGGCAGTTACTTACATACTTTTTCAAAACACCATAGACTTGATGTGTCTTCTGCTTTGTCTTTATTCTTGGTTTAGATTATTCCAATATACTGGAATTTTACTTTCACTTTTCTTTTCTTCTTTGTGTTTTGTTATAACACACTGATGAATGGAGGAAGGGGTGGGGTTTTAACCGCTTTTGTGTTTTTCCTGTCCCTGATCAGGAGTAGGCAATTTCCAGTGTGCTGTTGTGGAGACTTCCTAGAAAGTGAATTATCGGTGAGTATAATTCACCGTTTTAATTTCCTGGAGTCCGTAGGCAGCACGTGAATGGGTTAATTGAGTTATCAACTGACCAGATAGGTTTTATCTAGCAGTGTAGGAGAACAATAAACCAATTGATCTACCAATATCAGGACTCATTATAACTGCCAGGAAAAAGGTCCCCAAATTGTAATTTATACCGCAGTATTAGGCTATGTTCACACTATGTATGTGTGCGGCTGTATTTTTTATGCGGCTGGAAATGTGCGGCTGAAACTACGGCCGTGGGAAAAAATAGACATGCGGCTGAAAACATACGGTCATTTACTTGGAAATGTGGTTCAACTAAAAATAACAAATAAAATCTTTAGAAAGTGATGCAAACACCTCTGGATGCATCTGGGAAAGCAGGGAAACTGTTTACATGAATCGCTATTACCGGGGTTTGCGATCCTCTGCAGTAATGCCGATGCCTCTCATGGTTAATATATTTAATTAATAAAACACATTTTCGTTGTAATAAAGTCCCTTTCATTGTTCAATAATTAAATTTAAACAATCCATCATTGTGCAATTAAATATACTGTTAAAATAAATATATATATAAATAAATGTATATTTATATATATATTTATTTTTTGACAGTATATTTAATTGCACAATGATGGATTCGTTTAAATTAAATATTGAACAACGAAACAGATTTTATTACAACGAAAATGTGTTTTATTAATTAAATATTAATTAGTACAGGAAGCTCCAGTAAGCCGTTAATTCATATTGCCGGCAATAGAGCATTCTGTACTAATCAACACTTTACTTTAATGAAAACATCAAATGTTTCTTCTAATTATGTTATCACAATAGCATTATTAGAAGAAATATTTAGAATTATATGTGCGCTCAGCTGATTGGCTGATCGGCTCAGCGCACATATAATTAGCGGGTCCGCAGCACAGTGACTTCATTGTGCTGCGGACCAGCGAAGAGGACACATCGGGGTGAGTATACAGCTCTCTCCACCCCCTCCCCTGCACTGCACCCCTCCCAGTGTTTCTCCCTTTTTGTTTTTCAGATATCGGTATCCTGTGGATTACGTCGGATTCTGTGGACTACGTCGATGACCAGCGGTTGTTTGGTGTTTTTTTTTTTTATAAAATGGTCAATGAGGGGTGTGGAGGTGTTTTTATTTGAATAAAAAAAATTTTTCACTTGTGTGTTGTCTTTATTTCTTTACTTTATAGACTTAGTAGTGGAAGCCGTTTAATAGACGGAATCCATTACTAAGTCGGGGCCTAGTGTTAGCCGGTATAAAATGGCTAACACTAACCCCCCCATTATTACCCCAGTACCCAATGCCACCAGGGGTACTGGGAAGAGCCGGGTGCCAGTGGTCCCGGAGCGTCAAAATTGGCGCTCCTGGACCGGGCGGCAGCAGGCTGGTAATATTTAGGCTGGGGAGGGCCTAAACCAATGGCTCTTCCCACCCTGGTATTACCAGGCTGCTGTCGTTTGGTTTTTAACCCGGCTGGTTATACAAATAGGGGGGACCCTATGTGTGTTTTTTTAAAATAAATAAATAATAAAAAAAAAAAACGCATAGGGTCCCCCCTATTTTTATAACCAGCCGGGTTAAAAACCAAGCGACAGCAGCCTGGTAACACCAGGGTGGGAAGAGCCATTGTTTTAGGCCCTCCCCAGCCTAAATCTTACCAGCCTGCTGCCGCCCGGTCCAGGAGCACCAATTTTGATGCTCCGGGACCACTGGCACCCGGCTCTTCCCAGTACCCCTGGTGGCATTGGGTACTGGGGTAATAATGGGGGGTTAGTGTTAGCCATTTTATACTGGCTAACACTAGGCCCCGACTTAGTAATGGATTCCGTCTATTAGACGGCTTCCACTACTAAGTCTATAAAGTAAAGAAATAAAGACAACACACAAGTGAAATTTTTTTTTAATTCAAATAAAAACACCCCTACACCCCTCATTGACCATTTTATTAAAAAAAACACCAAACAACCGCTGGTCATCGACTTAATCCACAGGATACCGATATCTGAAAAACAAAAAGGGAGAAACACAAAAAAAACACACAAACAGGAGCACAACACCCATCATTGTGAGCGGTGTTGTGCACCTTACAGTATGCAGCATCTTTACAGATCGCTGCTTACAGTCTGGCCCCCAAGGGGTTAAGGGAGGATGTATTGCATCCCCCTTAACCCCTTGGGGGCCAGACTGATGTCAGACTGCACCCATCCCAGCAAGGAAGGGGTTAAGTGACCCCCCTTCCTTACTGGGAGGGGTGCAGTGCTGGGGAGGGGGTGGGGAGAGCTCTATACTCACCCAATGTTGCCTCTTCGCTGGTCCGCAGAACAATGAAGTCACTGTACTGCGGACCGGCTCTTTATATGTGCGCTCAGCCGATCAGCCAATCAGCTGAGCGCACATATAATTCTAAATGTTTCTTCTAATAATGCTATTGTGATAACATAATTAGAAGAAACATTTGATGTTTTAATTAAAGTAAAGTGATGATTAGTACAGAATGCTCTATTGCCGGCAATATGAATTAACGGCTTACTGGAGCTTCCTGTACTAATTAATATTTAATTAATAAAACACATTTTCGCTGTAATAAAATCAGTTTCGTTGTTCAATAATTTAATTTAAACAAATCCATCATTGTGCAATTAAATATACTGTAAAAAAATAAATATATATTGTAGCAGGTTGAATGGGTTAATCTGGCAAGGCAGGTATATTCCTCTTCGGCTACTAAGAGGTTAACCTGGAGGCTGATCTCCCCACAGGTGCAGGTGGATTAAAACCCTAGCTAGTATGATGGGAGTGGAACTTGGAAGCAGCTTGGTGTGGACACTGCTTTGCTGCTGATACTGGAGCTATATACCAGGAGAGACTTCTAACCTACAGATGGGTGAGAGATAACCCGATATCTGCTGTGACTGTACTCCAGGAGACTGTACAGGACTGTATGATTTCTGTGAACTTTTATTTATGCAATTTTGAAAGACTTGTTTCTGCTGAAGAAAGCTGTATTTTGTTTCTGGAGTCTCTATGCTTGGAAATAAAGCTGCTGACACGTCTGGGTGACAAGAAACCTGCGTTTAGAGTGTATCTTTACCTGAGCTCACACCCCAAGCTGCTACAATATATATACATTTATTTATATATATATATTTATTTTAACAGTATATTTAATTGCACAATGATGGATTTGTTAGAATTAAATTATTGAACAACGAAAGGGACTTTATTACAAAGAAAATGTGTTTTATTAATTTAATATATTAACTATTAGAGGCATCGGCATTCGGCATCATTGCCGGCTATTCTTGAAGTACTCCGTACGGACCGCCTGTCAATCCACGGCCGTGAATTTGCACATTTCCAGCCGCAAACAATGGTCTTGTTCATTTTTTACGATCCGTTTACGATAGGGCCGTAGATTCATACATAGTGTGCACTGTGCAGCCGTATATCGTATACTTTCTAGCGTACGCATGAACCGGAAAAATCCGGCCGATGATTTACCGCCCGCAATACAGCTGCACAGATACATAGTGTGAACCTAGCCTTAGTTTATTGGCAGAGATACTTCCGCTGTCTATGGACTTCAGGAAATGAAAATTTCAGTTAAATTTTCCACTTTCTGTCATCCTATGACAGCACATGAATGAGAATATACAATAGTAAGAAAAAAAAACAGTGAGGGATTACAGTTTGGCAGCTCCTTGTATCAGTCTTTTGCTAAAGACTGGCCCCTCAGAAGACAGACTGTTGAGACTATAATGCTTGATAATAGTGGATGATACATTCCAGCCTTGCATTAAATAGGAGGTTTATGGCCTGGAAACGCGTTGTGATGATGCCCTGCTATATATTGTTTTAAAGTGTCACTGTGGTTATAACTTTCAAAATCTAAATCAACAGTATATGTGATATAAAGCAAGATTGTTATATAAATTCATTATTTTTTTTGTTATGCTGTAAAAAAAGCTATACTTACCAGAAATCCAGGTCCAGTCTCCTGAAGGCAGATTTTCTGACTTGTGCTGGTTGAAAAAAAAACCCAGACTAAACACAGGAATTCCAGACATTACAGAAAGTCATGGCTCAATATGTCTGTCAATCACATGCCTGCCTTCTCGCTGTGAGTTCTCAGATGACCTGGGACACAGAGGGCTTCCTGTTTTCTGACTATTTTCTGAGAAAAAAAGAGTCAGAAAACAAGAAGTGCCATGTTTTCCATGATAACTAAAAAAAATTATGAATGTTAATTGCAAACTTGCTTTATATCACTTTTACTGTTGATTTAGATTTTGAAAGTTATAACGACTGGGACTCTTTAATCATTTTTATTACCATTGGAGGAGTTGCGCCTGTCTTACCCTGGACATTGAGGAGTGGAGATCTGGAGTTTCCTTCCATGTTTTGTGGAGAGTTGTGCCTCAGACTTGCACAAACCACATCAGGTGAGGGAGGCTGCCAGTCATTACTCTGCTGGTTTCACATTAATGTTTTGGGCCCTAAGAAGTCCTAAGCGTCAGATATGACAGGATCTGCATGAGTGCATGATGAGCAAAAGTTGGCCCAGATTTAATAATCTGTCTGAAACAAAAATCAGACACCAATCACAGCTCATTTTGAGAAATGAAAGCTAAGTTGCCATTGGTTTCTAACTGTTAAGACAAAATGTGTCCCAATTTTTTATTTTTTTTTGGCTGACTTCATGTTGACAAATAAAAGGCTATTGTGTTTAGACTTGTGCCTGTGTTCACCAAATGTGTGTGTGTATATATATACATATATATTGCTCAAAAACATAAAAAAACACTCAAATAACACATCCTAGATCTGAATGAATGAAATATTCTCATTGAATACTTTGTTCTGTACAAAGTTGAATGTGCTGACATCAAAATCACACAAAAATAATCAATGGAAATCAACTTTATTAACCAATGGAGGGCTGGATCTGGAGTCACAAACAAAATTAAAGTGGAAAAACACACTCCAGGCTGATCCAACTTTATGTAATTTCCTTAAAACAAGTCATAATGAGTCTCAGTATTTTGTATGGCCTCCACGTGCCTGTATGACCTCCCTACAACGCCTGGGCATGCTCCTGATGAGTTGACAGATGGTCTCCAGATTCAGGTCTGGGGAATGGGCGGGCCAGTCCATAGCTTCAGTGCCCTCATCTTGAAGGAACTGCTGAGACACTCCAGCCACATTGTCCTGCATTAGGGGGACCCCAGGGCCAACCGTACCAGCATATAGTCTCACAAGGGGTCTGAGGATCTCATCTCAGTACCTATTGGCAGTCAGGCTACCTCTGGCGTGCACATGGAGGGCTGTGCGACCCTCCAAAGAAATGCCACCCCACACCATTACTGACCCGCTGCCAAACCAGTCATGCTGAAGAATGTTGCAGGCAGAAGATCGCTCTCCACAGCCTCTCCAGACTCTCACAAGTGCTCAGCATGGACCTTCTTTCATCTGTGAAGAGCACGTGGCGCCAATCTTGGTGTTCTCTGGTAAATGCCAATCGCCCTGTATGGTGTTGGGCTGTAAGCACAACACCAACTTGTGGAAGTATTGGACTGGCCCACCAGAAGACCAGACGATCCTCCGGTGGGCCTCCAGCTTTAGAACCTGCACAAACACTGACTGACATGTTTCTGACTGGTTCTTCATTGGTGGGCCCCAGATATCCCAGTCATACACTGGTTTTACATCATGTGGAACAGGATTATTGCTTGATATCCTGGTGAAGTAAGGGATTACCGTATCCCCTTACTTTGGTTTGCTATATACCTATGTGGTTTTTAATCGTGTTTAATCATGCTTGCTGTGGTGGTTTTGACTTTTTCTTGAATCATGTTATAATAATAAAAAATGATTACATTTTATTTGGTGGTGTGCGCTGAAATATATATATATATATATATATATATATATATATATATATATATAGTGTCTAGCTTTTCTTCTTTCTTGATAATTAGCATAGTGTTTTAATCACTTAGCTGCACCCCTTTTCTTTTTCTATTGGACGTTTGTGTGAGCTCCCTTGCTAATAATTTTTCTGATAGACTCGGTGACACTGGGGCTGGCTGCTGTCACACCTCACTGAACTCTGATTGACTGCCACAGGCAGGATTTCTCGTCTGATCACTGCACATTTGCTGGATCCTTAAGACCCATGTGCAGTGTTCAGAAAAGTAATGAATAGGAGTAATCCTGCCTGAAGCATTCCTAATGATGAAGAGTGCGGGGAGGAGGGACGGAGGGGTTGTGCAGGCCTAGGGCATGGGTTTTCTAGGCCATGCCAAATTAAAACAGGGCTGCAAGATTAAAAGCGTGAAGATGGATGTCTACCACACCAGGCGCTGTAATGGCAGCAATACTGGTTACCAAAACCTTTTTTTATTTTAGAACAATGGTTTAGAGGTAAATAGATTTTTATCAGAGTACCAGCTTCAGGTAGGATTTGCTTTAGGTGGCCATGTCTAATACCTCCATCACAGTGCCAACCACTGTACCTATACAATTATCTGCTTCTAAATAAGAAGTGTTCCTAGCAGAAGCAAAAGGAATCCGCTACCAGGCAAGTGTGATAAGTCTGGATTCACAGCTTACGTAACTCCCATAGAATGGAAAGAGCCCTGCTCGAATTTCGCAATCTCTGCCTGTAGCAGCTACATCTCCATGGATAAATGCCTTTAGAGGGATCACCCCTTTAATAACGCCTTCATAAGACTACTCTTACATACATCCTAACAATTGCCAGATGTAAACTGGGCTAGCCAGCAATTATAAGGGTTGAATGAGGTTGCCATGGTCGCTAGCGCTACATGTAAGAGAGGGTTTAGGGAGTGTTCACATCTTTAGGTTTTTAATTTCAATTATGTTGACTTTTTTGGTTTGCAGGTGCCAGTAAAGCAGCTCTGGACATGCTGACTAAGGGGATGGCGCTTGAACTGGGACCCCAAAAGGTGACATTGAGGATGACATTTCAGATTCTGTAATATAGTGATACCCTGAACTCATGGATATCTGTTTTAAATCTGTCCCTCTTCTATTCATATCAGTCAATGGCCGAACTAATAGTAAAAAAAAAAATAATCTAAGAATTTACGGTAACAATTTCCAAATCCCCAAAATTGCTGAAGGGCTTTCAACAAAGGCCTGGATCTTAGCAGGATCCATATGGAAGGACTTTGAAACTAAAGGAAAACTAAATTATCTAACCTGCCGATATGTTCCTATAGTGCATGGGGCGCTGAGGATGAATGTAAGTTTCTTACCTCTATGCCGTTTTCGTGATATTAGCAGTTTTTTCCCTCTGCTAATGAGGCATTTTGGTGCACTGGGGAGGCGCTACCCTGTGATATTCATTAGAAAGGACGGGCCAGATCGGTCCACGGGGGGGGGGGGGGGGGTTGGTGTATGCGGTAGTTCCATGTCAAGTACACCAAAACACCTCATTAGCATCCCCAGTGCCCGGTGTGTTATAGGGACATATCAACAGGTTAGAAGAATTTAATGGTGAGTTTACACAGACAGATTTATCTGACAGATTTTCTAAGCCAAAGCCGGGAATTGATCTGAAAGGAGGAAATATCTGTCTTTCCTTTATTACCTGTTCCTTGTTTATAGTCTGTTCCTAGCTTTTGCTTCAGAAATCTGTAAGAAAAATCTGTCTGTGTAAACGCACCATAACCTGCTAATAGTTTCCCTTAAAGATGCACCCAAACAAATGCACTTTGTACCCCAAACACACATTTACAGGGCCCCTGCACCTTCCCAGTGTTTTCCTGTTCCTACTAGATCCAGGTAAGGGCCCCCTGGTCTCCTTCCCGCACAAGATGTACCCACTGTGTTGTGGGAGCCAGCATCTCCTACCTCTGTGGTTTGCAGGCCGGCAGCACTCCGGGGAAGGGGGTGTTAAATGCCGGTGCTGCGTGGGTTAGTCCCACAGGAAGCCTCCTTCGTGGGTGGCTGAGCCTTCCTGACCTCTCCTTCACACGGTGAGAGAGATACAGACGTGCAGAATCTTCCAGCAGCCGTGTCTGTATGATCTCTTCCTCTCTGGGAAAAGATTGTGTGTTTTTCTACAGTGTTCTATGGCTGCAACTGTGAGTGTGTGTGTGTTATGGCTGCAGAGCTTTGTGTGTGCTATGGCTGCAGCAGGTTGTGTATGTGTGTGTGTGCTATGGCTGCAGCAGGCTGTGTGTGTGGTGTGACTGCAGCAGGCTGTGTGTGTGTTATGGCTGCAGCAGGCTGTGTGTGTATATGTGTGTGCTATGGCTGCAGCAGGCTGTGTGTGTGTATATGTGTGTGCTATGGCTGCAGCAGGCTGTGTGTGTGTATATGTGTGTGCTATGGCTGCAGCAGGCTGTGTGTGTATGTGTGTGCTATGGCTGCAGCAGGCTGTGTGTGTATGTGTGTGCTATGGCTGCAGCAGGCTGTGTGTATGTGTGCTATGGCTGCAGCAGGCTGTGTGTACATGCTATGGCTGCAGCAGGCTGTGTGTGGCGTGCCCCCACAGTGACCCCTCTATATGACTATGTGTGACCCCCTCTATATCACTATGGCTGACATATACAGGTATCTGGCATTGTTAGCAGTGTTTCTTAGTGTATGGTGAATATTAGTTAGAAACATAGAAGATTGTCATCAGGAAAAGACCACCTGCTCCATCTAGTCTAGTTGTGAGTAGTTCAGGACATGGAGGCTGGAGACTGGCTTCATCCACTGCACACACAGGAGAAGCTGCTTTATATCTTTCCTCATTCCCTCAGAAGTTGCCCCAGGATCATGTAGGACATTAGGCAGAAGCTGCTGAGCCAGTTTGATAAATAACTCACCTGGTATATGACCGGCCATTTATGAAGGAGCAGGAGTCAGAGTCGGTCCTGATAAAATTCAGGAGTCGGAGTTGGAGTCGGAGCTGCGGCTTACCGACTCCACAGCCCTGCGTGAAGGTACCCACTCTTAGTGGCTGACATGGCCCTGCATGGGTTCCCTAACCTTTATCGCAGGGTAAACTGACAGTGTGACTTCCTGCCTGATGAGGTTTAGTGACAGAAGACCTTTCATGTTCTCTAACGCGTCATGGAGTCTAACCACTAGATTAAATGCATTGTCAAGAGTCTCAGGAGGGGATAGATCATAAGTAGGTCCTTAAAGGGGTTATCCAGACTTAGAAAAACATGGCAGCATGCTTCCATAAACCGCATCACTCTTGTCCAGTTTGGGTGGTTTTGCAGCTTAGTTCCATCAGTGAATAAAGAATTGTGATGCTTTTTTGCAAAAAAGCAGTCATTCTTTTTCTATCCCAGATAACCCCTTTAAATAGAGTCAGAGAGACCAAGCCTAAACTGACAACAAAGAGATGGATCGGGCCAACCAGAAGAAACATACCACACAATTCTTTCACTAGCTTCTTCCCTTTACCTAAGGGCCTTATTCCACCGGACAATTATCGTTTGCATAATCGTTAACGATCTCAAACGATCGCTATTGTGAAAGACCTGAAAATGTTCACTCATTTCCATGGAACAATAATCGTTACTTATGATCGTAATTGCGATAGTTTTTCTTAGTTATTTTTTCTCTATTGCGTTCGTACCTATTGCGAAGGACCAAACAATGTCTTATTCAATGCGAACGATTTGCGAACATTTTGCGAACGAGCAACGATAAAAATAGGTCCCGGTCTTATAAAGCGATCAACAATTTCTCGTTTGGTCGTTAATCGTTAACTGCATTTCAACCGAACGATTATCGTTTAGATTCGAACGATTTAACGATAATCTGAACAATAATCGTCCGGTGGATTAGGGCCCAAAGGCTTCCAACTGAGAATTAGCTAACCATACCCAGGGTCAGAAAGTTAGGACAGCAGTAAAAGAGACAAATGCAATACACAGACAGTCAAGCCAGGGTCAACACGAGGTCTAGCAGCAAGACACAATTATGGTGCCTGTCAGAGGTAGATGCCCATTTAACTCCCTTGCTGAGAGATCGTGGAACACTGGTGTCGCCACTGATTGTGGTCCATCCTGAACCCAATGTGAACTGGTAAATCACAAAATCGTAGCTCTAGTCTGCATAGGAAGGCGTGCATTTGAAACCACACCCCCTAGTGATCTGCAATGGCTGCACAGGGTTGCCTACAATCCTGGCAACACTGCTCAGTCATTAGGGAATTCTAGGGGGTTTGGTTTTTAAAGGGTTATCCAGCGCTACAAAAACATGGCCACTTTTCCCCCTCTCTTGTCTCCAGATTGGGTGGGGTTATAAAACTCAGTTCCATTGAAGTAAATAGAGTTTAATTGCAAACCACATCTTCACCTGGAGACAAGAGAGGGGGAAAAATGGCCATGTTTTTGTAGTGCTGGATAACCCCTTTAAGGGTACAAACACACACAGCAGATACGCAGCAGATTTGATGGTGCAGATTTGATGCTGTGTTCAGTTATTTAGATCTAATCTGCTGCGTATCTGCTGCGTATCGCAGCAGTAAATACGCAGCGTATATGCCGTGTGTGTTTGTACCCTTAAGGCATTCAGGGAACTTATTGTTAAGACATGGCATCGGTCATTATAGCCTAAAGCACAACTTCAGGTTTACACTTTTGTTTCACACAAGCATGTTTCTCGTTATATCCATTGTTTATGTGAAGTTAATATCAAACTCCACTTGGGCTATAAAATATGTACATATTTTACATGATACTACAGTGATGATGATGATATACCACAGTAATGAAAGTACTGATGACATACTGCAGTGATGACTCTATTGATGAGATACTACAGTGATGATGATGATACTGCTGATGAGATACTACAGTGATGATGATGATTGATGATGATACTACTGATGAGATACTACAGTGATGATGATGATGATATACCACAGTAATGAAAGTACTGATGACATACTGCAGTGATGACTCTATTGATGAGATACTACAGTGATGATGATGATTGATGATGATACTACAGTGATGATGATACTACTGATGAGATACTACAGTGATGATGATACTACTGATGAGATACTACAGTGATGATGATACTACAGTGATGATGATACTACTGATGAGATACTACAGTGATGATGATGATACTACTGATGAGCTACTACAGTGAAGATTATGATACTACTGATGAGATACTACAGTAATGATGATGATATAACTGATGAGATACTACAGTAAAGATGATGATTGATGACGATACTATGGATGAGATACTACAGTGATGATAATTGATGATGATACTACTGATAAGATACTACAGTGATGATGATGATTGATGATCCTACTGATAAGATACTACAGTGATGATTGATGATGATAATACTGATAAGATACTACAGTGATGATGATCCTACTGATGAGATACTACAGTGATGATGATGATTGATGATGATAATACTGATAAGATACTACAGTGATGATGATACTACTGATGAGATACTACAGTGATGATGATACTGATGAGATACTACAGTGATGATGATACTACAGTGGTGGTGGTGATGATGATACTATTGATGAGATACTACAGTGATGATGATGATGATTGATGATACTACTGATGAGATACTACAATGATGATGATACTACTCAGGGGAGTAGCTAAGGGCTGATGGGCCCTGGTGCAAAATTTTAGTTTGCCCCCCCCCCCTATAGTCACTCTAAGGTGACGCCCCCTAATGTGGCACTGTGTCCCCTCATGTACTGTACTTCTGCCCCCTATTATTGATTGACTGTACTGTGTCATTCTCTAATTGTTTTCTAACCTTTGAATCAACAGCTGTATCCCTCCCTGTGTCCCCCTGTATATAGCAGACCAGAATCCCTCCCTGTGTCCCCTGTATATAGCAGACCAGTATCCCTCCATGTGCCCCCTGTAAACAGCAGACCAGTATCCCTCCCTGTGTCCCCTGTATATAGAAGATCAGTATCCCTTCCTGTGCCCCCTGTATATATAGCAGACCAGTATCCCTCCGTGTCCCCTGTATATAGCAGACCAGTATCCCTCCCTGTGTCCCCTGTATATAACAGACCAGTATCCCTTCCTGTGTCCCCTGTATATAGCAGACCAGTATTCCTCCATGTGCCCCCTGTATATAGCAGACCAGTACTCCTCCCTGTGCCCCCTGTATATAGCAGCAGTATCCCTCCCTGTGCCCCCCTGTATACAGCAGATCAGTATCCCTTCCTGTGTCCTCTGTATATAGCAGATCAGTATCCCTTCCTGTGCCCCCTGTATATAGCAGACCAGTATCCCTTCCTGTGCCCCCTGTATATAGCAGACCAGTACTCCTCCCTGTGTCCCCTGTATACAGCAGACCAGTATCTCTCCATGTGCCCCTGTATATAGTAGACCAGTACTCCTCCATGTGCCCCCTGTATATAGCAGAACAGTATCCCTCCATGTGCCCCCTGTATATAGCAGACCAGTACTCTTCCATGTGCCCCCTGAATATAGAAGACCAGTACTCCTCCATGTGCCCCCTGTATATAGCAGAACAGTATCCCTTCCTGTGCCCCTGTATATAGCAGACCAGTACTTCTCCATGTGCCCCCTGTATATAGCAGACCAGTATCCCTTCCTGTTCCCCCTGTATATAGCAGACAAGTATTTCTCCATGTCCCCCTGTATACAGCAGACCAGTATCCCTCCCTGTGCCCCCTGTATATAGCAGACCAGTATCCCTCCCTGTGCCCTCTGTATATAGCAGACCAGTATCCCTTCCTTTGCCCCCTGTATATAGCAGACAAGTATTTCTCCATGTGCCCCCTGTATATAGCAGACCAGTATCCCTTCCTGTGTCCCCTGTATATAGCAGACCAGTATCCCTTCCTGTGTCCCCTGTATATAGCAGACCAGTATCCCTCCATGTCCCCCTGTATATAGCAGACCAGTATCCCTCCATGTCCCCCTGTATATAGCAGAACAGTATCCCTCCATGTGCCCCCTGTATATAGCAGACCAGTACTCTTCCATGTGCCCCCTGAATATAGAAGACCAGTATCCCTCCATGTCCCCCTGTATATAGCAGACCAGTATCCCTCCATGTCCCCCTGTATATAGCAGACCAGTATCCCTTTCTGTGCCCCCTGTATATAGCAGACCAGTATCCCTCCCTGTGCCCCCTGTATATAGCAGACCAGTATCCCTTCATGTCCCCCTGTATATAGCAGACCAGTATCCCTCCATGTCCCCCTGTATATAGCAGACCAGTATCCCTCCCTGTGCCCCCTGTATATAGCAGAACAGTATCCCTCCATGTGCCCCCTGTATATAGCAGACCAGTATCCCTTCCTGTGTCCCCTGTATATAGCAGACCAGTATCCCTCCATGTCCCCCTGTATATAGCAGACCAGTATCCCTCCATGTCCCCCTGTATATAGCAGACCAGTATCCCTCCCTGTGCCCCCTGTATATAGCAGACAAGTATTTCTCCATGTCCCCCTGTATATAGCAGACCAGTATCCCTCCATGTCCCCCTGTATATAGCAGACCAGTATCCCTCCCTGTGCCCCCTGTATATAGCAGACAAGTATTTCTCCATGTCCCCCTGTATATAGCAGACCAGTATTCCTCCATGTCCCCCTGTATATAGCAGACCAGTATCCCTCCCTGTGCCCCCTGCTGCACTCCTCTCCTCCATGGTGTATGCTGGATCCTGCAGGGCTGAGGCTCCTCCCCCTGGTCGGATCCCAACCCCATACCCCTCAGCTCTGCAGGATCCAGCATACACCACTGAGGAGAGGAGGATGGCAGCGTCCCTGCAGTCAGCACCTCACCTCTGAGGAACTTGAGTGGATCCTGCTGCTGCAATCCTCCTCTCATCTCCTCATCACTGTAGGCTCCTGCAGGGTGGAGGCCCCTCCCCCATACTCACTGATTCCTTCCTTTCCTACTGCACAGCGTTGTGACCTGGCTTGGGGGAGGGGCCTCCACCCTGCAGGAGCCGCTTACAGTGATGAGGAGATGAGAGGAGGATTGCAGCAGCACGATCCTCTCAGTTTCCTCTCAGATGAAGCGCTGCCTTCATGGAGGAGGCCCCTGCCATATCTGGAGGAGAGGATGCTGGTACTTGCTGTCATCTGACTAGGTAAGATATCCAGTCAGATAACAGCAAGTGCCAGCAGTTATGTCGGTGGAGCTGGGGACATAGTGCGTGGGCCCACAGGAGGAAGTGGCGAGGGGGTCGGCGGGCCCCCCTAGCATAGGGGCCCGGTCACCATGGCGACCGTTGCGACCTCTATAGCTACGCCACTCATACAGCTGGAATATATACACACAGGAATATGATCTCATCCTATTGTAGATTCCAGCTATAATCATCGATCACAAACATCATAGTAGCACTATCCTTGTAAAGAAGATGGCTCTGCTTCAAAGAGTTGTCTGCCACATACTATGGAGCATTTGTCACCGTTTATCACACAATGTCCGGCCGGCATTCATGGTGGTGCTAACACTTTGTCAAATCTTGTATTACAGATCCGTGTGAATTGCGTGAACCCCACTGTTGTAATGACCAGAATGGGACGGGAACACTGGCATGATCCTAAGAAGGTTGCAGAATTCCTGAGTCAAATGCCTCTGGGGCGCTTTGCAGGTGTGTATACTAGATTTCTTTTGATTTAGCTCTTCTAGAAAAAAACATAGAAGATTGACGGCAGAGAAAGACCACCTGGTCATAGTTAGTCTTTGCTTAGTGATGCATACTCAATACCTTAAAGGGGATGCTTCCCCCTGTTCCTTTAAGTATCCTCTTTAAAGTGATACTGTCACCCCCACCCCTTCATTTCATCCGTGGATAGTGTCACCTAGGTGCGGCTTCATGGCAGTTGGACCCCATCTCTGGGGAAAGGGCCCAACTGCTGTCAAGTCCCACCTATGTGACACTGTCTACTGATAAAATGAAGCGATTTTAGAGCAGAAAGAAGGCACGGACAAGTGTTATACAGGTATATACTGAATGTGCAGCATCTAAGCTTGTGGATGGTGCGGAGAACTGAACATAGAGTAAGGGGTAAGAGTATCACTTTTAAAAGACTCTGGCAGTAGGTTTATGCTGTCCTCTTCAGTGTGTGCATGAGCCCAGTAGTATACAATATTCACGAGAAGCAGAAAACTCCGCCCACCAACTGCTGATTGGCAGTTCTATATCCATGCTGTGTATAGGCAACAACTGTCAATCAGCAGCTGGATGGCGGGGGGAGTGGTGCAGCACAAATCTAATTCTCCAGCATATTAGGAGAATGGTTGAACAGGGTGATGTAAGTAATACACTGATCTGTTCAGCATTTCTGTAACTAGTTTTTGCTGCCCTCATTTAAGGCGGCATAAACGTAGTGACAGATTCCTTTTAAAGTGTCATTTGTAAAAGCTTTTGGCATGTCATAGAGACATGTAAAAAAGTTTTGATCAGTCCAGGGCTGAACAATAACACTCATGTAGCGATCGGGAGAATGAGCTCCCACTCTGTGTTAGAAAAGAAGAGTCTGGCTCATAATGTAGCCTGTGAAGTCTGTGAACACTCAGACCTGTTTTTCTACGTCAAAAGTTTTTCTAGTTCTCTATATGTCAAAAGTTTTTAGAAACAACAGGTACACTTAATAATGCAATGTTCTTCACTAATAACCAGGAGCATTGTATTAAACGGTCATGATTCTTGTAGCTTCTTCTGGCTGTGTGCACACAACTTTTTTGAGCTGTAAAATGAGACAAAAATGGGCATTTTACTCTGGGTGTATTCTTCTGATTTTATGTTTGTAATTGTTTTCGGCTTTGATACATTTGCCATAATACAGCTGTATATAAGTATACTTTGGCATGTAATCTGAGTAATTTAGGGCATATACAAATGTCCCAGTAACAAACAGACTTTTTTGAGCTCTATCATATGCTGTAGTCCAAATATTGGCTGCACTTACGGCCAAAATAACCTGTAAAAAGGGCCATAAAACAGCCCGATATTAACAAGAGGGTTGAATATGGCTCAACAATGGTGTGCACATATAGTCTTTCCAGTATAATTACCTTACTCTTATCTTTCCCCAGAGGTTGAAGACGTGATCAATAGTATCCTCTTCCTGCTCAGTGACAAGAGCGCCATGATCACCGGATCCTGCCTCAATTTGGATGGAGGATGCTTAACCTCCTAATGTCCAGACAGGAAAGGCAATGGGGGGGGATTTTTTATACTTTATGCTGAAAGTCTATAATTTCAGGTGACTTTTCAGGCAGCACTGTTCTGTGTATGTATTTAAGTGCAGGACTATATCTGGCTATTCTATTACTAGTATACTGTATGTCCTTTTTCCCTCTTGTTACCACTCCTCCCTATATAGCCTTGTGAGTACAGAAGGTAACTCTTTTGCCTAATAAAACCTATTGCAGACTTTCTTATATTCGCTTGTACTATTGATTTGCGCTAAGTTGTTTGACGTGACAGCAGCACTTTACATTTTCTGATTTTGAATTTGACACCATTTGAAGGTTTTATACCACACTTTTAGGTTATGTTCCCACACAGTATTTTTGCTCAGTATTTTGCAACCAAGATCAGGAGTGGATTGAAAACCCAGAAAGGCTATGTTTACACACTGATGCAATTGAGTGGATGGCCGCCATTGAATGGCAAATAATTGCTGTTATTTTAAAACAAAGGCCGTTGTTTTGAAATAAGGGCTGTTATTTGCCATTAAATGGTGGCCATCCACTCAATTGCATCAGTGTGCAAACATAGCCTTTCTGGGTTTTCAATCCACTCCTGGTTTTGGTTGCAAAATACTGAGCAAAAATACTGTGTGGGAACATAGCCTTGAAGGGGTTATCATGCGGAGAGCAGAAAAGGGCCAACCTGTGCAAATTACTGATGTGGTTTTGGAAGATTTTGTTGTATTTTATCACCACTATATTTATGGCAAATGCATAAACCATTGGGTTACAAAGATGTCACAAGTCCTGGTGACTACTACAGCTTTCTTATTACACAAAAGAACCAGCGTTAAAATTTTCACATGAGGGACCCTGATAAAGCCCAGGAACTTCACATTACACCTGTGCTCAGTGATCCAACCCTGTCCGTCTTGTGTCGGGTCAATGATGTTTAAGGGCACGTTCACACGTACTGACTCGCAGCGGAAATCTCGCTGCGAGTTTTGCAGTGAGATCTGCTACGAGTCAAGGTCCTGGCAGGCCCCTGTCAATACATACTCGCAGCGGTCTGAAAGTATGTAATATAGCTGACCCCTTAACCCCTTCGGCTGCTGCTCGGACCCTGCGCTGTCTGTATGTACATTACCTCTATCCTTGCTGCACGGTGTCTCGGTGTCCTGCTCTCCTGCCTAGCCAATCAGTGGCTGTGGCTGGGCAACACACTGATTGGCTGGGCGGAAGAGCAGGACGCTGGGACCCCTTGCAGCAAGGAGAGTAATGTATATACAGACAGCGCGGAAGCCAAGTGGCAGCCTAAATGGTTAAGGGGGCGGCTGCATTACATACTTTCAGACCACTGTGAGTATGTATTGATAGGGGCCTGCCAGGACCTTGACTCGTAGCTGATATAGCTGCAAAACTTGCGGTGAGATTTCCGCTGCGAGTCGGTACGTGTGAACATACCCTCATAGAGACCCCATGTTTTATTTTTCCTGCAATGGTTGGCTGACTAGAAGGAAAGACTCTGCAGGCATACTGGGTATACTGTAAAGCATGACTTGGTATAGTGGTAACTGGTTAGATTACACTTTGCTACTTCAGTCACACTTATACAATGGCAGTACATGGTGAGGAAAAAAGCTTATTGCGGAGAAGATCAGACTGCAGCCTTACAGATCTGATCCAGAGAAGCATCACTTCTCTCTGCCCAAGAGGTTGCCATGGTCCAGGTCGAATGAGCTTGAAGAGATAGTGGAGGAGACAGACCAGAAGATGAATAACACGAACAAATAGCCTGCCTGATCCATCTAGCTAAGGTACCTCTGGATACCTTACTACCCTTATTTGCGCCTGAAAACTAGACAAACAGTGTTCTAGCCTCTAGGCATTTGATACTGTGCCACATGAAAGGTTGGTCTATAAAATGAGGATGCTGGGACTAGGGGAAAACATATGCAAATGGGTAAGTAACTGACAACAGAGGGTGGTCATTAAAGGAACATATTCAGGTTGTGTTTTAGTTACTAGTGGGCTACCACAGGGGTCAGTGTTTGGTCCATTTCTTTTTAATATGTTAATTAATGACCTTATAGAAGGGCTACAGAGTAGAATCTCCATTTTTGCAGATTATACTAAACTGGGTAAAGTAATCAGCACAGAGGAGGATAATATATTACAGAGGGATTTGGAGAAGCTGGAGGCTTGGGCAGAGAAATGGCAAATGAAGTTTACTGTGGATAAATGTAAGTTTATACATTTGGGCCGTATAAATAATAAGTACTGTTATGTGCTAAATAATAAAACACTGGGTAAAACTGCTTTCGAAAAGGACCTGGGGGTATTGGAGGACAGTAATCTCAACTTTAGTGAACAGTGCCAGGCAGTGGCTGCCAAGGCTATTAAAATAATGTGATGCATTGAAAGAAGCATAGATGCTAAAGATGAGAACATAGTTTTAGCTCTTTATAAGTCACTGGTCAGACCACACGTGGAATACTGTGTACAGTTTTGGGCACCGATATATAAGGACACAGCTGAACTGGAGCGGGTGCAAAGGTCATCAAGCTTGAGGTTATTTACTCTAAAAAAAAAAGATGTCTTATCTGATTACAATGTACAAATATATGAATGGACAGTACAGAGATCTTTGTAGTGATCTTTTTACTCCTAGGTCTGTAACGATAACAAGGGGGCATCCTCTACGTGTAGAGGAAAGAAGATTTCAGCACAGACGCAGATTCTTTACTGTACGAGCAGTGAGACTGTGGAACTCCCTGCCACATGATGTTGTCATCGCCCATTCATTAAACAAGTTCAAGGGAGGCAGTGATGCTTTTATTGAAAAATATGTTACAAGTTATGGGCATTAGATTTCTGGTGAGATGTTGAAGGGGCCATCTATACCGGTGGTGGGGGGGGGGGGGGGGGGGACAACAGGGGGTGAGGGGGCCATCTATATGGGGTGGGGAGAGAAGGGGCCATCTATAGGGAGGGAGAGGAGAAGGGGGCCATCTATAAGGGAAGGGGGGAAGAGATTAGTCAGTATGCCGTGACATTGGTATTAGTCAGTATGCGGTGGTATTAGTCAGTGTGCGGTGACATTAGTATGTGGAGGTATTAGTCAGTGTGTAGTGAAATTATTCAGTATGTGGTGGTGATATTAGTCAGTATGTGGTGGTATAAGTCAGTAGGTGGTGGTATTAGTTAGTATGTGGCGGTGATATTAGTCAGTAGGTGGTGGTATTAGTCAGTATGCGGTGGTATTAGTCAGTATGTGGTGGTGGTGTTATACTCAGCATGGTGACCGGGGCTCGAAGCAGTCTGTCTCTGTACACTGTGTAGTGGTGACGACCTGTAACTGCAGCACCGCTACACAGTACAGACAGAAGCTTCTGACCCCATTTAATGTGTTATTATCTGTAATTTCAGTCATGGCCGTGATGATACAACATGTAGCCATGCTGCACTCACAACATCGTCTCATAACTTTTCACAGCGCGGCAAGTGGGCCTGTGTGCTCTGAAATGCCAGGGCTGATTTTCAGTCCCAGTCCGGCCCTAGTTCCTGGGCAGCTCCTCACTGAAGAGCGCCCCACATCTGACGTCACTTCCAGCACATTGGAGATTCCAGGACTTCCATGCATGTCGCATACAGGAGCCCGGCATCCAGACCGGAAGAGCACACTCCACTGCCTGTGTCTACTAATGTGCAGGAGATCTGGTCTGGCCAGCAGAAGCATGAAGAAAAACAGCTTCTGTCCAGTCTGTATATAAGGGGTAGTACAGGGGAGGAGTGCCCAGTCACTGAGTTGCTTTCTCCAGTATTTATACAGGGATAGAGTGCACAGTCACCAGGGTAGCTTCCTCCAGTCTGTATACTGGGGGCAATAAAGGGGAGGTGAGCCTAGTCACAGGAGTCACTTTCTCCAGTCTATATAAAGGGGCAAATAAAGGAGAGGAGTGCCCAGTCACCAGGGTAGCTTTCTCCAGTCTGTATACAAGGGGCAGTACAGGGGAGGAGTGCCCTGTCACTGAGTCACTTTTTCCAGTCTGTAAACAGGGGGTAGTACAGGGGAGGAGTACCCAGTCACCAGGGTCGCTTCCACCAGTCTGTGTACTGGGGGCAGTACATGGGAGGAGTGCCCAGTCACCGGGGTCACTTCCTCCAGTCTTTATACAGGGGGCAGTACAGAGGAGGAATGCCCAGTCAACTATGGGGGGATGCATAGGAAGGCATTGCTGCGGGTGGCATTGCTGCGGGGGTGTCCAGTGGCTAACAGGGGGCCCTTTGAACGGCTGTGGGCCCCGACACTTGCCTGAGTAAGCCGCATGCTGACACCAACCCTGATGATAACAAGAAAATTACGAATTTATATTGCAAACTTGCTTTGTATCACATCTACTGTTGATTTAGATTTTGAAAGTTCTAACGAAAGGGACACTTTAAACAATGCTTAACATTACGTGGAAATATCTTCAGTGCAATACAGAAAAATAACAGTGCTTTGGTACTTTGGTGCTATAAAACAGTAGTAACAACAATAGCTTGAAGTGAGATAGGATAGGAAACCCTGCAGCAGTAGATAAGGGCCGGATAGAGGCCCTTGCCTAATTAGTAAGTACTCTGCCGGATGTAGGTGAAGTGTGTGACTTCAAGAACTTCTCGTATTAATGTTTAGATAACTGTTGTGTATCTGACCGCCTTCTGCCTCCCGGTATCGGTGACCGGTCTGCGAGGTAGTACGAGTCCCAAGCCTCTGTCTCTGGGTGAAGCTAACTTGAGGACACCTTTCTACTTAGCCAAGTGTAGTCAATAGAGAGCGGTTAACTTGCATCTGTGCTCTACTGAAGATCAGCCTTTTTTTCCCTCTCCTTCTCAAGGGGCTTGACTGTATTGAAGTAAGGAATCCATGACATAAGCAAGGGGGTTACTCCTGTAACACTGGTTACCCAAGGGTTAAGTTCAGCAGTCCATGACTGCTGTAGTCTCTGGCATTGAAAAACAGGTGTTGTCTCTTCTCTAGCCAAAACTAATACTGACTGACCTACACAGGAAGTGTGTGTGAGACAGTGTAAATTGGCAAAACCTTCCTACCTAAACTGTATCTGTGTACAGGGTGAGATGTTTAAACATCAAGTGTGCCAGGTTCTGCCTCTTCAAAGATAGATTGGCTGAGCATAGTCAGCTCAGCCAATCAGCGGCTGCAGCAGTGTCCTGGCTGCAGCCACTGATTCTGCAGCTCCATCTTTGAAGAAGCAGAGCATGGCAACAGGGCCAGTAGAAAGGGTAGGCAGGGGTAGGCGATGGCCTAGGACGCCATCTGGTGGTGAATTACAGGGGGCGCTATTCTATCCACCACATAGGGGCGAGTTAGCGGTCGAGCACCTCTCTGCCAGCCAATCAGTGTAGAGCACATAGAAGTGTCAGAAACGTCATTGCTGAGGTGTAGGGGTCTCAATGGCTGCTGTAATCACAGGACCTTGTAAGAAATATTCAGTGATGCTTTGCTTACTGGTATTGTGCCAAGGGACTGGCGTAAGGCAAATGTAGTGCCGATCTTCAAAAAGGGCTCTCGAACTTCCCCAGGTAACTATAGACCCGTAAGCTTAATGTCCATTGTGGGGAAACTATTTGAGGGGCTTAGGCTAGGTTCACACTGCGTTTTCAGCATCCGTTTAACGCATCCGTTTTTTGCAAAAAACGCATGAAAAACGGATTGCAAAAAACGGATTCATTTGTGTGCATCCGTTTTTCCATTGACTTCCATTATAAAAAAAAACTGATCCGTTTTTTTTGACGGACCAAAACTGACAAAAAAACGTTGCTGACCCTATTTTTCTGGACGTTAAAAAAAAACGGATCCGTTAAACGGATGCTGAAAACGCAGTGTGAACCTAGCCTTATAAGGGACTACATCCAGAAATATGTAGTGGCTAATAGTATTATAAGTGATAACCAGCATGGTTTTACTAAGGGCAGAAGCTGTCAAACCAACCTAATATGTTTCTATGAAGAGGTGAGTAGAAGCCTGGATGGCGGCGCGGCTGTGGATATCGTGTACCTGGATTTTGCTAAAGCGTTTGACACAGTCCCTCATGGACGTCTGATGGGTAAGTTAAAGTCTATTGTTTGGAAAGTTTAATGTGTAACTGGATTGAAAACTGGCTTAATAATCGTACCCAGAGAGTGGTGGTCAATGATTCCTACTCAGAATGGTCCCCGGTAATAAGTGGTGTACCCCAAGGGTCAGTACTGGGCCCTCTTCTGTTTAACTTGTTTATTAATGATATTGAGAATGGAATTAACAGCAATGTTTCTATCTTTGCAGATGACACCAAGCTTTGTAGTACAGTACAGTCTATGGAGGATGTGCAGCTGTTATAGGATGACTTAGACACACTGAGTGTTTGGGCGTCCACTTGGCAAATGAGGTTCAATGTGGATAAATGTAAAGTTATGCACCTGGGCACTAATAACCCACATGCATCATATGTCCTAGGGGGAGTTACTCTGGGAGAGTCGCTGATGGAGAAGGATCTGGGTGTACTTGTAGATAATAGACTACAGAACAGCACATAATGTCAGTCAGCTGCTTCTAAGGCCAGCAAGATATTGTCGTGCATTAAAACAGGCATGGACTCTCGGGACAGGGATATAGCAAAGTGAAAAAGGTAGCAAAACAGGTACAAAGGCTCCAGCGCTGCTACTGTAAGACCATCATGGGACTCCAATATTTAAGATCAAAGTGGGTTTATTTTCAAAACAGAGCATGAGGTTAACATGTTTCTGGGAAAATAACTCTCCCTTCCTCAGAACCAGTATGCATACTGGTTCTGAGGAAGGGAGAGTTATTTTCCCGAAACATGTTAACCTCATGCTCTGTTTTGAAAATAAACCCACTTTGATCTTAAATATTGGAGTCCCGTGATGGTCTTACAGTAGCAGCGCTGGAGCCTTTGTACCTGTTTTACTACCTTTTTCACTTTGCTATATTCCTATACGGGCCCCCGGTGGGAGCATCCCGTCCGACGTTACGTCTAGCTTAGCAGCTACTAGGACCAGGACATCTCTACACATCTCAACCCTCTTTGGGTGATATGCATCAAGCCCAAGTGGCTTTTAGGTGAGCGCAATACCTCCCTACCCATCATCTCATTTATCCTAAGGTTTTACACGAGGCGCCGGTGGCTGTTTTTTGTTCTCTTTCTTCTAGGGAAAGGGATATAATATTACCGCTTTATAAAGCCTTGGTGCGGCCTCATCTGGAGTATGCTGTCCAGTTTTGGAACCATTCATAAAAAGGATGTTCTGGAGCTGGAGAGGGTACAAAGACGGGCAACTAAACTAATAAGGGGAGTGGAGCATCTTAGTTATGAGGAGAGATTAAAAGAATTAAATATGTTTAGTCTGGAGAAGAGACGTTTAAGGGGAGATATGATTAATTTATTTAAATATATAAATGGCCCCTACAAGAAATATGGGGAAACGATGTTCCGGATAAAATACCCTGAAAGGACAAGGGGGCACTGCCTCCGCCTCGAGAAAAAAAGGTTCAATCTCCGGAGGCGACAAGCCTTCTTTACAATGAGAACTGTGAATCTGTGGAACAACAAAACAACAAAAGCAGTAAAGGCCTTCAAAACAGGGCTAGACAAGTTCTTAGACCAAAATAACTTAAATGCATATGTATAGAACCTATAGAACCTATCATCATTACTATGGAGGCAGAGCAGGGGACGTTACTATGGGGGCATTACTATGGAGGCAGAGCAGCGGACATTACTATGGGCACAGAGCAGGCGGCATTACTATGGGGGCAGAGCAGGGGACATTACTATGGGGGCAGAGCAGGGTAGGGGACATATACTATGGGGACAGAGCAGGGGACATTACTATGGAGGCAGAGCAGGGGACATTACTATGGGGGCAGAGCAGGGGACATATACTATGGGGACAGAGCAGGGGACATTACTATGGAGGCAGAGCAGGGGGAATATAGTATGGAGGCAGAGCAGGGGACGTTACTATGGGGGCATTACTATGGAGGCAGAGCAGGGGACATTACTATGGGCACAGAGCAGGGGGCATTACTATGGGGGCAGAGCAGGGGACATTACTATGGGGGCAGAGCAGGGTAGGGGACATATACTATGGGGACAGAGCAGGGGACATTACTATGGAGGCAGAGCAGGGGACATATACTATGGGGACAGAGCAGGGGACATTACTATGGAGGCAGAGCAGGGGGAAAATACTATGGAGGCAGAGCAGGGGACATTACTATGGGGGCATTACTATGGGGGCAGAGCAGGGGACATTACTATGGAGGCAGAGTAGGCAACATTACTATGGGGCAGAGCAGGGGGCATTACTATGGGGGAAGAGCAGGGGACATTACTATGGAGGCAGAGCAGGGGACTTTACTATAGGGCAGAGCCGGGAACATTACTATGGGGGCAGAGAAGGGTAGGGGGCATATACTATGGGCACAGAGCAGGGGACATTACTATGGGGCAGAGCAGGGTAGGGGACATTACTATGGGAACAGCAGGGAACATTACTATGGGGGCACAGCAGAGAACATTGACATTACTATGGGGCAGAGCAGGGGACATTACTATGGGGGCAGAGCAGGGGACATTACTATAGGGGCAGAGCAGGGGACATTACTATAGGGGCAGAGCAGGGTAGGGGACATTACTATGGGGGCAGAGCAGAAGACATTACTATGTGGCAGAGCAGGGGACATTACTATGGGGGTAGAGCAGGGGGCATTACTATGGGCACAGAGCAGGGAACATTACTATTGAAGCAGAGCAGGGGACAATACTATGGTAGGCAGAGCAGGGTAGGGGGAATATACTATGGAGGCAGAGCAGGGGACATTACTATGGGGCAGAGCAGGGGACATTACTATGGGGGAAGAGCAGGGGACATTACTATGGGCACAGAAGCAGAGCATGGGACAATACTATGGGGCAGAGCAGGGTAGGGGGCATATACTATGGGGGCACAGCAGGGTAGGGGGCATATACTATGGGGGCAGAGCAGGGGACATTACTATGGGGCAGAGTAGGGAACATTACTGTGGGGCAGAGCAGGGGACATTACTATGGGGCAGAGCAGGGGACATCACTATGGGGGCAAAGTAGAGGACATTACTATGGAGGCAGAGCAGGCAACATTACTATGGGGCAGAGCAGGGGGCATTACTATGGGGGCAGAGCAGGGGACATCACTATGGAGGCAGAGCAGGGGACTTTACTATAGGGCAGAGCAGGGTAGGGGGCATATACTATGGGCACAGAGCAGGGGACATTACTATGGGGCAGAGCAGGGGACGTTACTATGGGGGCAGAACAGGGTGGGGGACATTACTATGGGGACAGCAGGGAACATTACTATGGGTGGCACAGCAGGGAACATGGACATTACTATGGGGCAGAGTAGGGGACATTACTATGGGGACAGAGCAACGGATATTACTATGGGAACAGTATTGGACATTACTATGGGCACAGAGCAGGGAACATTACTATGGGGGCAGAGCAGGGGACATTACTATAGGGGCAGAGCAGGGTAGGGGACATTACTATGGGGCAGAGCAAGGGACATTACTATGGGGCAGAGCAGGGGACATTACTATTGAAGCAGAGCAGGGGACATTACTATGGGGGCAGAGCAGGGTAGGGGGCATATACTATGGGGGCAGAGCAGGGTAGGGGGCATATACTATGGGGGCAGAGCAGAGGACATTACTATGGGGGCAGAACAGGGGACATTACTATGGGGCAGAGCAGGGGACATTACTATGGGGGCAAAGTAGGGGACATTACTATGGAGGCAGAGGAGGCGACATTAGTATGGAGGCAGAGCAGAGGACTTTACTAATGGGCAGAGCAGGGGACATTACTATGGGGCAGAGCAGGGTAGGGGGCATATACTATGGGCACAGAGCAGGGGACATTACTATGGGGCAGAGCAGGGGACATTACTATGGGGCAGAGCAGAGGACATTACTATGGGCACAGAGCAGGGGACATTACTATGGGAGCAGAGCAGGGTAGGGGACATTACTATGGGGACAGCAGTGAACATTACTATGGGGGCACAGCAGGGGACATTACTATGGGGCAGCGCAAGGGACATTACTATGGGGGCAGAGCAGGGGACATTACTATGGGGCAGAGCAAGGGACATTACTATGGGGGCACAGCAGGGGACATTACTATGGGGCAGCGCAAGGGACATTACTATGGGGGCAGAGCAGGGGACATTACTATGGGGCAGAGCAAGGGACATTACTATGGGGGCAGAGCAGGGGACATTACTATGGGGCAGAGCAAGGGACATTACTATGGGGGTAGAGCAAGGGACATTACTGTGGGGGTGGAGCAAGTGACACTACTATGGGGGCAGAACAAGGGACATTACTATCGGGGCAGAGCAGGGGACAATACTATGGGCACAGAGAAGGGAACATTAGTATGGAGGCAGAGCAGGGTAGGGGACATTACTATGGGGCAGAGCAGGGGAGGAGTGCACTGTCACTGAGTCGCTTTTTCCAGTCTGTAAACAAGGGGTAGTACAGGGGAGGTGTGCCCAGTCACTGGGGTCGCTTCCTTCAGTCTATATACAGGGGCAGTACAGGGGAGGAGTGCCAAGTCACTTTCCCATTCTGTGTACAGGGGAGGAGTGCCCAGTCACCAGGGTCACTTTCACCAGTCTGTGTACTAGGGGTAGTACAGGTGAGGAGTGACAAGTCTACAGCGCGCTCTCTCCAGTCTTTTTACAGGGGGCAGTAGTTTGGAGAGGTTCCCAGTCACCGGGGTAGCTTCCTCCAGTCTGTATACAGGGGGCAGTACAGAAGGGAAGTGTCCAGTCAACGGGGTCACCTTCTCCAGTCTGTATACAGGGGGCCGTACAGGGGAGGAATGCCCAGTCATCGGGGTAGCTTCCTCCAGTCTGTATACGGGGGCAGTACAGAGGGGGAGTGTTAAGTCAACGGGGTCACCTTTTCCAGTCTGTATACAGGGGGCAGTACAGAAGAGGATACTATGGGGCAGAGCAGGGTAGGGGGCATATACTATGGGGGCACAGCAGGGTAGGGGGCATATACTGTGGGGGCAGAGCAGGGGACATTACTATGGGGCAGAGTAGGGAACATTACTGTGGGGCAGAGCAGGGGACATTACTATGGGGCAGAGCAGGGGACATCACTATGGGGGCAAAGTAGAGGACATTACTATGGAGGCAGAGCAGGCAACATTACTATGGGGCAGAGCAGGGGGCATTACTATGGGGGCAGAGCAGGGGACATCACTATGGAGGCAGAGCAGGGGACTTTACTATAGGGCAGAGCAGGGTAGGGGGCATATACTATGGGCACAGAGCAGGGGACATTACTATGGGGCAGAGCAGGGGACGTTACTATGGGGGCAGAACAGGGTGGGGGACATTACTATGGGGACAGCAGGGAACATTACTATGGGGGCACAGCAGGGAACATTGACATTACTATGGGGCAGAGTAGGGGACATTACTATGGGGACAGAGCAACGGATATTACTATGGGAACAGTATTGGACATTACTATGGGCACAGAGCAGGGAACATTACTATGGGGGCAGAGCAGGGGACATTACTATAGGGGCAGAGCAGGGTAGGGGACATTACTATGGGGCAGAGCAAGGGACATTACTATGGGGCAGAGCAGGGGACATTACTATTGAAGCAGAGCAGGGGACATTACTATGGGGGCAGAGCAGGGTAGGGGGCATATACTATGGGGGCAGAGCAGGGTAGGGGGCATATACTATGGGGGCAGAGCAGAGGACATTACTATGGGGGCAGAACAGGGGACATTACTATGGGGCAGAGCAGGGGACATTACTATGGGGGCAAAGTAGGGGACATTACTATGGAGGCAGAGGAGGCGACATTAGTATGGAGGCAGAGCAGAGGACTTTACTAATGGGCAGAGCAGGGGACATTACTATGGGGCAGAGCAGGGTAGGGGGCATATACTATGGGCACAGAGCAGGGGACATTACTATGGGGCAGAGCAGGGGACATTACTATGGGGCAGAGCAGAGGACATTACTATGGGCACAGAGCAGGGGACATTACTATGGGAGCAGAGCAGGGTAGGGGACATTACTATGGGGACAGCAGTGAACATTACTATGGGGGCACAGCAGGGGACATTACTATGGGGCAGCGCAAGGGACATTACTATGGGGGCAGAGCAGGGGACATTACTATGGGGCAGAGCAAGGGACATTACTATGGGGGCACAGCAGGGGACATTACTATGGGGCAGCGCAAGGGACATTACTATGGGGGCAGAGCAGGGGACATTACTATGGGGCAGAGCAAGGGACATTACTATGGGGGCAGAGCAGGGGACATTACTATGGGGCAGAGCAAGGGACATTACTATGGGGGTAGAGCAAGGGACATTACTGTGGGGGTGGAGCAAGTGACACTACTATGGGGGCAGAACAAGGGACATTACTATCGGGGCAGAGCAGGGGACAATACTATGGGCACAGAGAAGGGAACATTAGTATGGAGGCAGAGCAGGGTAGGGGACATTACTATGGGGCAGAGCAGGGGAGGAGTGCACTGTCACTGAGTCGCTTTTTCCAGTCTGTAAACAAGGGGTAGTACAGGGGAGGTGTGCCCAGTCACTGGGGTCGCTTCCTTCAGTCTATATACAGGGGCAGTACAGGGGAGGAGTGCCAAGTCACTTTCCCATTCTGTGTACAGGGGAGGAGTGCCCAGTCACCAGGGTCACTTTCACCAGTCTGTGTACTAGGGGTAGTACAGGTGAGGAGTGACAAGTCTCCAGCGCGCTCTCTCCAGTCTTTTTACAGGGGGCAGTAGTTTGGAGAGGTTCCCAGTCACCGGGGTAGCTTCCTCCAGTCTGTATACAGGGGGCAGTACAGAAGGGAAGTGTCCAGTCAACGGGGTCACCTTCTCCAGTCTGTATACAGGGGGCCGTACAGGGGAGGAATGCCCAGTCATCGGGGTAGCTTCCTCCAGTCTGTATACGGGGGCAGTACAGAGGGGGAGTGTTAAGTCAACGGGGTCACCTTTTCCAGTCTGTATACAGGGGGCAGTACAGAAGAGGATTGCCCAGTCACCCCAGTAACTTCCTCCAGTCTGTATACAGGGGGCAGTACAGGGGAGGAGTGCCCAGTCACAGGGGTAGCTTCCTCCAGTCTGTATTTAGGGGGCAGTACAGGGGAGGAATGCCCAGTCAGGGTAGCTTCCTCCAGTCTTTATATAGGGGGCAGTGTATTGGACAGGTGCCCAGTCACCTCCAGTCTGTATACAGGGGGCAGTATATTGGAGAGGTGCCCAGTCACAGGGGTCACTTCCTCCAGTCAGTATACAGGGGGCAGTATATTGGACAGGTGCCCAGTCACAGGGGTCAATTCCTCCAGTCAGTATTCCATTGGCAGTATATTGGACAGGTGCTCAGTCACAGGGGTCACTTCCTCCAGTCAGTATACAGGGGGCAGTATATTGGAGAGGTGCCCAGTCCCAGGGGTCACTTCCTCCAGTCAGTATACAGGGGGCAGTATATTGGACATGTGCCCAGTCACTTCCTCCAGTCAGTATACAGGGGGCAGTATATTGGAGAGGTGCCCAGTCACTTCCTCCAGTCAGTATACAGTGGGCAGTATATTGGAGAGGTGCTCAGTCACAGGGGTCACTTCTTGCAGTCAGTATACAGGGGGCAGTATATTGACAGGTGCCCAGTCACTTCCTCCAGTCAGTATACAGGGGGCAGTATATTGGAGAGGTGCTCAGTCACAGGGGTCACTTCCTCCAGTCAGTATACAGGGGGCAGTATATTGAAGAGGTGCTCAGTCACAGGGGTCACTTCCTGCAGTCAGTATACAGGGGGCAGTATATTGGAGAGGTGCTCAGTCACAGGGGTCACTTCCTGCAGTCAGTATACAGGGGGCAGTATATTGGAGAGGTGCTCAGTCACAGGGGTCACTTCCTCCAGTCAGTATACAGGGGGCAGTATATTGGAGAGGTGCTCAGTCACAGGGGTCACTTCCTCCAGTCAGTATACAGGGGGCAGTATATTGGAGAGGTGCTCAGTCACAGGGGTCACTTCCTCCAGTCAGTATACAGGGGGCAGTATATTGGAGAGGTGCTCAGTCACAGGGGTCACTTCCTGCAGTCAGTATACAGGGGGCAGTATATTGGAGAGGTGCTCAGTCACAGGGGTCACTTCCTGCAGTCAGTATACAGGGGGCAGTATATTGGAGAGGTGCTCAGTCCCAGGGGTCACTTCCTCCAGTCAGTATACAGGGGGCAGTATATTGGAGAGGTGCTCAGTCCCAGGGGTCACTTTCTCCAGTCAGTATACAGGGGGCAGTATATTGGAGAGGTGCTCAGTCCCAGGGGTCACTTCCTCCAGTCAGTATACAGGGGGCAGTATATTGGAGAGGTGCCCAGTCACAGGGGTCACTTCCTCCAGTCAGTATACAGGGGGCAGTATATTGGAGAGGTGCCCAGTCACTTCCTCCAGTCAGTATACAGGGGGCAGTATATTGGACAGGTGCTCAGTCACAGGGGTCACTTCCTCCAGTCAGTATACAGGGGGCAGTATATTGGAGAGGTGCCCAGTCACAGGGGTCACTTCCTCCAGTCAGTATACAGGGGGCAGTATATTGGAGAGGTGCTCAGTCACAGGGGTCACTTCCTCCAGTCAGTATACAGGGGGCAGTATATTGGAGAGGTGCTCAGTCACTTCCTCCAGTCAGTATACACGGGGCAGTATATTGGAGAGGTGCCCAGTCACTTCCTCCAGTCAGTATACAGGGGGCAGTATATTGGACAGGTGCCCAGTCACAGGGGGCACTTCCTCCAGTCAGTATACAGGGGGCAGTATATTGGAGAGGTGCCCAGTCACCCCGGTCACTTCCTCATCTTTTTTTTGCAGAGTTGACATATTTTCCGCTCCTCGGGTTAATAAACATCCAGCCTTCCTCCCCGCAGCCGCCGCCTCCTCCTCCCCCAGCGCCCGCGGCAGCTCAGCCTCCTCTCTCCAGCCACAATGGAGATCAGCTTCGCGGGACACCGAGCTCTGGTTACCGGGGCGGGGAAGGGTGAGTGCGGGGCCGGAGGGATAGACGTTGCCGTCAGTGCGGTGAGTAGTGACCGCGGCTTCTCCCTGCAGGGATCGGGCGCAGCACAGCGAGGGCGCTGCGGGCGGCGGGAGCCGAGGTGATCGCTCTGAGCAGGAGCTCTGAGGACCTGGAGAGCCTGAGCCGGGAGGTAAGCGCGCTACTCTACTGCCTCCTAGAGGACTCAGCTGGTAGTTACATAAATATATTCCTCGCTGTTGGACCTGAGTGGTAATCGCATGACTCTATCGCTCTCTAGCGGCCTCCGTATGTATTGCCAGTATCACATTGCCCTATGGGTCCAGGATAGTAATTACCGCCATCTAGAGGGTGTGGACGGTAATTTCAGCATTGTACTGCACTCTAGAGGGCCCAGAAGGCAATGATACTACTATTCTGCTTTGTAGTTGACCTGGGTGGTAAGCACAGTACTCTGCTGCCCTCTAGTGTCATATGTATGTAATTTCTGGAAGGCGAGGGATAGCCACATGTACATACTACCCCCCCCCCCCCCATACAAACAGGGACGCCAACAGCGTCCAACATACATAAGACAACAACAATTCCAGACAAAAGAACAGGAAATAAAAATTGGGTGCTTTTGTCCTTCCAAGAAATATAGGCTTCATGTTTAGGTGGTAATCATTATTGGGTCATACGTCGGCAAGGGGACATCGGGATACATACTATCAGCCTTAGGGTATGTGCACACTACAGAATCCCAGCAGATCACCCGCCGTGGATTCCTCAGCTGGCAGACACACGCATCTCCGCTGGTCCCATAGGCATCATTCTATGGTTTGCCAGATTACGCCATCCACTCGAAGTATGAACCCGCTCATTCTTCAGGCTCATGGCGGAGTCTGGCAAACCATAGAATGAAGTCTATGGGAGCAGTGGAGATGGGCACGGCCGCCAGCAACTTGCGCAATCCGCAGTGGGTGTTACATCGGGATTCTGGAGTGTGCACATACCCAAATGGAGTAAAGAAAAACATTCATACATCCAGAAGATGCAAACAGAGTTAGAAACACTGGAGGCACTGCATGCCCTATAGTTGTAGCAGCCCTCGATTTGCGCCCATTACCCTTGTTTTATTGGTCACCTGGCAGGACCCTTTTACTGCCAGCCCCCAGCAATCCATCAGCTACAACAACATGGGTGACTATTGGCCATGTGAGAACAATGGCATCACAGCCATGTGCAGTGTTGGTGCCCTGTAGCCCCAGGCTAGGGGTAGTTGGTCTTTCTAATGGTGCAATGCAATGGTAATGGGTTAGGGAGCCCAGTGCTGGTTTATAAGCTCCATGGAAACCATAGGGGCCTCCTTTATGGAGTGTATGCTTCACAGTGTAGCCTATGGGACCGGCGGAGATGCACGCGGCCGCTAGCAGAGGCAAGACGCGGAATTCACGGCGGGTGATCTGCCAGGATTCCATAGTGTGCACATGCCTTAAAGACTCCCAACAGATACCTGTGATGCTACTACTCTCCCACCCCCATTCATATTGAAACTTTATGCTACTTTAAACGTATGTGCTTTTTTTGTAGGATTAAAAAGCACAGCCATTAACACATATGCTAGAGTACTGTATAGGTTGGTAGACCACATTAGAACAGCATCTCTTGTTTTCCCTTGTAGTGTCCAGGAGTGGAGACTGTGTGCGTGGACCTGGGGGACTGGTCAGCGACAGAGGCTGCTCTCAGTAATATTGGACCTGTGGACCTCCTTGTGAATAATGCGGGGGTCGCTTTGCTGCAGCCCTTTCTGGAAGTTACACAGGAAGCATTTGACAGGTAAATTAATGATTGTCAGTAATGGTGTTGGCAAACAGTATGCCTCCATTGTGTTTTATCCTTTGTCCATCATATATTTTAGGAGCTTTGATGTAAATGTGAGAGCTGCCGTCTTAGTGTCGCAGGTGAGCCATTGGCGTAGTACAGCATAGTACATAGTCTTTGAGGTTCTCATTGTAAATGCTCCCTGTATTTCCCTACAGATTGTTACCCGTCAGATGATTGAGCGCGGTGTTGGTGGAGCCATTGTCAATGTGTCCAGCCAAGCATCACAAGTAGCGTTACAGGACCACGCTGTCTACTGTAAGTATAGCACTCGGCTCTAAGAACACAGGAGTAAGGGGCTTTTTTTTTGGAGTCCTATACCTCCTCGACTGTAAGGAATATATACTATACCATGAGAAAACCTATCTTTTGATTTGGTATTACAAATGGCAGCTATCTGTATTATTGATCACAGGGATGGTGTATCAATGTGTATTTTTACCTGTCAAGTATGAAAAGTTAGGTTTTAAATGCAGGTCTTGGATGAATTATCACAGTTCGTGTGATTTCATTTTTTGGAGGAAGTCATCTTGCTTTTAATAACATTTAAAGATATGCTTTATAGCAAGCTTCATGAAACAATAGACTGCAAGGGACCCTATTCACTTCAATGGGTCTATGAGTTTTCTAAGCATGCTCTATGACCTGGCCATAGTGGAGGTGGAGGTGGAGTGGGTTAAATCTAGTTGGGGTACTAGATGTAAGATGATAGGACATTGATCCAGGGATTTTTTTCTGGTTTGGGGCAATTGGCAGTGATAAGTGAGATATTACATCTACATTTAATAAGCCCCATTGAAGCTCTGAGCTGGTTCATCAGGAGACATTTCTGTGGCTTATAGATTTGTAGAATTTTAGCTGAATGAATAAAAAAGATACTTTCACCCCCTATTAGACTAAGCTGTTTTTCTTCTTCTCTGATTAACGATAAACGACTGCAAACTAGCAGTTCTGCAAACGACCTGAAATCATTCACCAAAGAACAGTGGTACCTTGGTTTAAGAGTAACTTGGTTTAAGAGTAACTTGGTTTAAGAGCTGACAGTTTTTCAAAATTGTAACTTGGTTTAAGAGCATTGCTTTGGTTTAAGAGCTCCCTGTACTGGGTGGGAGTGCGAGTGGAGGAGGGGGGTATGGTCTGCAAAGCGGGGTCTACAGCCCTGTACTCTGACCCAGGAAGTCTCCCTAACCTTCCAAATCATAGCAGATCCACTTCAGGCTGGGGCTTACATCAGGGGACAGGACTGTGGAGGTAATATCTCCATAGCTGTAACCCCTCTCTCCCCGGCCAGAGAGTACTGCATGCATGTGCCCACATCTGTCCTGCTCATTCCTTCATGCTCCCTGCAGTCTCTGTTCGCCCTTGTGTTTCCCATCCTCTCCATTACTGTACAGTAACTTATAATATCACATATTCTGCTGTTTCTGAATGTTTGTTTCATTAGTTTCACATGTTATTCAGAATAATAAATCATTATTTTTGGGGTGTGGAACCAATTGTCTGCATTTCTATGATTTCTTATGGGAAAATTTGCTTTGGTTTAAGAGTGGATTTGGATTACAAGCATGGACCCGGAATGAATTGATCGTTTCCTGCATTCCTGCAAATTATCGCTTAAATTTGAACAGTATAACGATTTTTCATACCATAGGGCCTTTATGCTTGCTTCATTTCATCAGTGGCCAATGTTACCTAGGCGGGGCTTTTTTGCAGTTGGGCCGCACCTCCTGGCTGAGGGAGCCCAACTGCTGTGAATCCCCGCCTAGGTGACACTATCCAACAATAAAATGATGTGATTTTAGAGCAAAAAGAAGACACAGACAAGTTTTATACAGGTCAGGTATAGATGGAATGTGCAGTATCTAAGCTTGTGCATGATGCAGAGAATCGCACATAGAGTAAGGGGGGGGGTGACAGTATCACTTTAAAGTGTCACTGTTGTTGTAACTTTCAAAATCTAAATCAACAGTAGATGTGATATAAAGCAAGTTGGCAATATACATTCATTATTTTTTATTTTTTTTTTAGTTATCATGGAAAGCACGGCACTTCCTGTTTTGAGTTTTTTTTTTTTTCAAAAAACAGGAAACAGTCAGAAAACAGGAAGTCCTGTATATCCCAGGCCATCTGAGCGCTCACAGAGAGAAGGCAATCATGTGATTGATGGACACATTGAGCTGTGACTCTCTGTACTGGCCGAAATTCCTGTGTTTAGTCTGTTTTTTTTTTCCACCAGCACAAGTCAGAAAATCTGCCTGAAGGAGACAGGACCTGGATTTCTGGTTAGTTCAGCTTTGTTTTATAGCATGATAACAACAAAAAAAATAATGAATGTATATTGCAAACTTTCTTTATATCACATCTACTGTTGATTTAGATTTTGAAAGTTACGACAGGGACACTTTGACTGTATTAACCAGTGTCGGGCAACTGCTGCCCAGGAAGGTAGGAGTGCCTTTATACACCTTATATAACTGTCAGCTGAACCATCTGCCAACAGATATCTTTCCTTGCTCCTCCATGCACATGAATGGTCCCCTATAGGGAGGGGTAAGCCGCAGTTCTGATGGCGGCTTGTCACTCCCAGAACAAAAGGGTTGGGGCACTGATATTCTATCACACCCAACCCCTATCACCACCGACATTATCTGTCTGCGGAGTGTCAGGCTCTGTCGGCTAACAGTTATTTTGTTTAGGTTATTGATCCACTGACTTATTCTGATTGCCAGATCTGGAGGAATTTTTCTCTTTAAAATGAGGAAATTTTTTTTTGCCTTTCTCTGAATAAAGGGTATGTTCACAATTCTTCGAGTGGAGAGCTAAGGCGTGCGAGGTATCATATTGACACACTGAGGCAGGCGAAGCTCCGCCACAGAATTCTGCCTGTTTTAGTTAGTTTTACTTTTAGTGTGAACACACCCTAACAGTGAATGGATGGCTTTTTTCAGCCTTACAAAATATTTTACTATGCTATGTATGTGGCGGCATATAGTGCTAAGATCACTTGTTAAAGTGACTGTACCACCAGGCCCAGGCAGAAGCACTGGAGACGGGCCGACCCACCCTTGGGAGTGGGAGGAAACCCTAGCCCCTCTATGATAGGTTTCCATTGATTCTAATGGAGTCACGTCATGGAGGGGCTGGGGTTTCTTCCCACTGGGGATGGGTCAGCCGCCTCCAGTGCTTCTGCCTGGGCCTGGTGGTACAGTCACTTTAAAGGCAACCTGTCACCAAGACAATGCTATCTTATCTATCACCGCCATGTTTTAGAGCAGAAAGAGCTGAGCAGATCGATATATATCTTTGTGGGAAAAGATTCAGTATAACTTGTAACATCTTGATTGAAATCTCTGCTCCTTTTGTGATAAGGAGTCCAGTGGGCGGTGTCACTCAATGGACTGGACTCCTCAGCATGCAAACATCAGAGATTTCAATCAATAAATTACAAGTTATACTGAATCTTTTTCCATAAAGATATATATCAATCTGCTCAGCTCCTTCTGCTCTTTAGGATGATGCTGATAGCTTAGGTAGCATTTTCATGGTGACGGGTTTAGGCCATCAATGTTAGGCCCCAAGTGACTGCAGAATATAGGAGACTCGTCAGTTCTCATTTTCTTCTGTAAGGCTAGAGTTTTCCCTTATGTACAGAAAATATGTTTTTTGTGTATTTAAAAATAAATAAATAAATAAATGGATCCGAAAAACAGATTCTGCGGTATTGCAAACAACAGCAGCCAGTTTCACATACACATTAAATGGATAGAAGAAACACTGTGTGGACCTGTAAACTGTAAAAAAAAAAATGTCAGACTTTTAAATGAAAATGAAGCATTTAGAAAAACCTTTTATATTGTGAATCTACAGGTGCCACCAAAGGAGCCCTTGACATGTTAACTAAGGTGATGGCTCTCGAACTGGGACCCAAGAAGGTAAATACAGTGGTACCTTGGTTTAAGAGTAACTTGGTTTAAGAGCTCAGTTTTTTTAAATTATGACTTGGTTTAAGAGCATTGCTTTGGTTTAAGAGCTCCCTGTACTGCGTGGGAGCGCGAGTGGAGGAGGGGCATGGACTGCACAGGATGGTCTACAGCACTGTACTCTAACCCAGGAAGTCTCTCTCACCTTCCAAATCATAGCAGATACACTTCAGGCTGGGGCTTGCATCAGGGGACAGGACTGTGGAGGTAATCTCTCCATAGCAGTAACCCCTCTCTCCCCAGAGAGTGCTGCATGTATGTGCCCTATCTGCCCTGCTCATTCCTTCATGCTCCTTGCAGTCTCTGTCAGCCCTTGTGTTTCCCATCCTCTCCATTACTGTACAGTAACTTATATCACATATTCTGCTAGTTTCTGAATGTTTGTATCATTTGTTTTACATGTTATTCAGAATAATAAATCCCTATTTTTGGGGTGGGGAACCAATTGTCTGCATTTCTATGATTTCTTATGGGAAAATTTGCTTTGGTTTAAGAGCGGATTAGGATTACAAGCACAGTCCCGGAAAGAATTATGCTTGTAATTCAAGGCACCGCTGTATATCTGTTTTTAATATTTAACTAATGGCATGTGCATATTAAGACCACATTTGGCAGAGGTTTTAGCAAGTGGACAAGCACAGGACTTGTTTTTAAACATTAACTATATAGACCAGTCCTTGGATACATGGTTAGGTTGTATCTAACAATTAACAAATACCCTACTGTATAGTAAATTGGCCACACAACAACTCTCTCAGATCTGTATACAAGGAGGTACAGTATACAGTGAAATTCTCCTCTTTGTTACAGATTCGTGTAAATTGTGTGAATCCTACTGTAGTGATGACTGACATGGGACGCGCCAACTGGAGTGACGCTCACAAAGCTGCTCCAATGCTGAATCGGATCCCATTAGGTCGCTTTGCTGGTAAGTAATGTCTGATCAAATGACTACAGGAACCTGAGAACCTATGAGTGATATCTAGAGCAATATACAGTTCTGGCACTATTACATGATGTAGTACTCCAAGACTACTAAGGATGCACTATAATATAGGATCAATGAGGACCCCTACAATCGGCAGTGTGATGGGACACTGTGTCCGCTTCACCGTCTATCCAGGTACACAGTGCGACAGATATTAGTATAGGGCAGTATCTGGTACTGAAGCCTTGCTTTATGATACCTATGGCGTCATCTTATTGGTGGGGGTCCCACTGATCATACATTGATCCTAAAGACTAGCGCACGAAAACCCCCATCATGTGTTTATCGATCATACATGAAGCAATACATTAGATAGGTTTGTCCACATGTCTGATTAAAGGGATCATCCAGCTCTACAAAAACATGGCCACTTTTCCCCCTACTGTTGTCTCCAGTTCGGGTGTGGTTTCCAAGTAAGCTCCATTTACTTCAATGGAACGGAGGAGTTTCAAGTTTAAAGGGGTTATCCAGCGCTACAAAAACATGGACACTTTCTTCCAGAGACAGCCCCACTCTTGTCTCCAGCTTGGGTGGGGTTTTGCTGCTCAGTTCCATTGAAGTGAATAGAGCTTACTTGCAAACCGCACATGAACTGGAGACAAGAGTCGAGTTGTCTCTGAAAGAAAGTGGCCATGTTTTTGTAGCACTGGATAGCCTTTAAGGCATATATTCTATAGAACAACCAGAGGGCCATATATATTAGGTGTACAGTAGACGCCGCTATAATCAGTACTGTAGATCGGAGGCAAACTGACTGTTGTATGGGCTAATAATGTTGTGTTTCTTGCTGCGTTTCAGAGGTGGATGAGGTGGTGCACAGCATTCTCTTCCTGCTCAGTGATAAAAGCGCCATGATCACCGGCTCCTGCCTCCCTGTGGATGGAGGATACCTGGTCACCTGACTGACAGAGTAAGGATTCCTCAGGTTGGTGGAGAATCCTGGTGCGCTGGCTCCTTACATGTCTGAGCTGTAAAACAAACCTGATATTCTGTCATAGCACTGGATATATTTGTTTGTCCTTTAAGCTTTCCTTGTGAGAGGAAATGTGATTATAGCTAGAACAAGCTTGTGTAATGAAAGCATATATCTGTAGGACCAGCAAGCAGTTGGTGCTCTGCCAGCCTCACAGCCTGATCAATAAACCATTACTGGAAACACTCGGGCCTGGATAATTGACTGGATGACCATGGGCTTGGGGAGGGGTAGTGAGACTGGTGAAACCACGAGCAGCATGGTGAGATTTATTATGTACAGCCTTAAACTATATCATTACAGATTATGTATAATATCTACAGTCACACAGAGATTGGACGAAGAATAAGGGTCCCATTACATGTTCGGATAAAGGCCGATCAATATTGTAAAGGAGCGCCGAACTGATAGATCGGCACTCGTTTATTGGGACTATTACACGGCCTGATAATCGTTCAGCAGGGGCTGCAGTGACATTATTGGTGATGTCTGTGAAGCCCTTGCCCAAACAGTAAATACTTCACCTGTCCACACTCCCGGTGTTTTCCTGTGCTCTGTATGATTGGCTGAGTGGCCTGTCAACTCAGACGGGCCGCTCTGAAGCCACAGCACAGTACCGGGATGCATACAGAGCGCAAGAAAACCCTGGGAGTGTGGACAGGTGAATTATTTACTGTATGGGCAATCGTCAGCCTTTGGGTGTGCATCGCTATTACATGTAGCGATTCGGCGTCTGCGGACAATGATTTGGGGTCTGGGCCTAAAGAAACGATCGGATGATCGATGTCTCTATTGCACAGAACGTTAAATGGCCAAATCGCACACATTTTGGCACATTTAAACCATGCCACACTCATGGCACGGAAATTTTTTGATTTCAGCAACTAATTTTTAGTTGCTGAATTTCTAGCAACAGATCTACCATGTATGAATATGTCCTAAGCAAGAACCAGGAGAGGGACATGAACATAAGAAAACTATAAGGGAAAGACATGCACCGGATATACGCATACATCCACTGACACACATCTAAAGCATTAAAGGGATGGAATGACTAAAACATGAATGAGAGCTGCTGCTATCATCAGAGTGTTTCACGTGAGTATGCTATAAATGACTATGATAGAAATGTCTCTTTAAATGTCCTTTCTATTACTTGCGCACATGTACAGTATATTATGCACTAAAAGGTCAATACTCTAAGCTGAATGATTATTCAAGCAATACCTTCACGGGTATGTGTAAAACGTGCAGAAAACATCTGCAGGGGGCAAATACTTTCCTCAGCTCTGTTTATTCTTCTTGCACTACTGTTCTTTCTCTGTGCACATGACCTTGGCTGGTGACTGTCCAGACAGTGTAAAATGAACCTTGTACCCAGCTATGCTGAACTGGTAAGTATTTCTGCCACTTCATGCCTGTTGTTTAGAAATCTAAAACCTGTAAATGTCAGGGTCCATTCCTTGCTGATTGTATTATACTGTATAAATGCTGGGGTTGGCGCATACCCTAAGAAAGCAGGGGCGGCATTACACCAAGCCTAGCCACGGTTTCCTCCATCCCCCCCATGGATCCCCCCCGCCGCCTGGCAGTAGAGATGACAGGAGCGCAGAAGACTACTCGCCTACTCCCCGCGTGCCAGTAAACATAGGAGAGTAGTTGTTTTCTGTGCTGCTGTCATCTCTGCTGCCATGTGGCAGGGGGGCTGCTTTTCTGTTGAGGGATCCATGCTGCGATCCTCCTCTGGTCATCGCGGCACGGATCGTGTGAATGAGGCCTTACAGTTGTCGTATTGACCCTGGAAGACTTGTAGTGTTTTGCGATATGCTGTGACAAAGTGCCATGCACCAAAAGCCTTTATACATAAAAATACATAAAATCATAGTAATAAAGATAGCAGACAACTTGTTTTTTTTTTTTTAAACAAAATGTTATTTAAGTACACCCATAGATATTAAACTGTGCCTTCTTATATAGACAGCTTGTACACTGGCAATGTTGTTTTAACCATCAGTACATTGGCTGAAGTATTAAATGATTACCATGGCTTGTCATAAAGCAAGGTGTTCACATACTCACAAGTTAATACCAAATTGATAACATGAACTACATGATTCACAGATTTCTTGTAACCAGGACACAGAACAAGAAAACCAGACATTATCCCCATGCAATAGAAATATCAGATGGCCAGTGATTAATAATGCACCATGACACAGGCAGACCACCCTCTTCCTTTACCAGTAAAGTTCATTTGCAGGTGGTAAACCGGTCCGTATAGCATCTCTGCAAAAGGGATCCTACTGCTGTGCCATATACACAGTGTCAGGTATCGCATACTCATGCGGAGGGGGTCGCCCATGTCTAGACCCATCACTTCGAACTGGAAGTATAGTAGAAGTCAACCTCCTCTGAGTGGTTCGCTGTGTCACCCATCCCCCTCCCACCCCATGCTCTGTACATTCACAAAACACTAAACCACGGAAAACATCTGCAGGTCTCCGTCCACCCCACGTTCCACTCCGGTGAGGTTTCACATCTTTGGAAAGAGATGGTATGAGTTTGGTCCAGCTTCCAGTCTATCGGTGCTCAGAAAACTGTACATTTCTTGCCAGGTCGCTTGACGGGGGGAGGACAGAGGACGGCACGGATAGCTTCATCAAACACAGTCTTCAGACCACGCTGGGTGAGGGCCGAGCACTCTAAGTACTTGACAGAACCTTACACATAGAACAATCATAGTTACCAACTGCTTCCCAGTCATGTAGTCTACATATAGGTGATTTAGGATATGCCGCTTTAAGATTAAATTTAAGAAATGTGTCTTAAAATTCTTTGTGTGAACTTTTTCCTTTTTTTAATTTTAATTTTCTAGTTATATATTATGATGATTAACAATATGGCCACAACAACATCCCACATGACATCCTATAAGTGATTTATGTCAGTGGAGTTCCAACCACAAGTACACAAGAACAGGGGTCTCCTGTCCCCTGTCTGAATGGAGTGGTGGCCGAGCACGTACATTGTCACTTCATTCAAACTGTATGGGACTGCTGGAATCCTGAAGACTCTGAGTAGGAGGAGTACACATGCTCATTCACACTATTCAAACAGGGGACGTCTGTTCTTGTCATCAGTGAGGGAACACTATGGTAAAGTGTCTTTTTCTGAATGAATTTAGCACTACTTAGTATCAGTAGAATAAGCTATGTTGATCCACATTATTGAAGAAGCCTTGCTCAGGACTCAGGAATGATTTTTGGGGGAAGTGGCAAAAAGACTGGAATACTACTACCTAAACCTTATTTTAACCAACTGTAGAAGCCCACAACTACAATAGGAAATTACAAATGTTATTTTTTTCCCCCATAAAACTAGAGCTTTAGGTGACTTGTATATGGGCCAACAGGCTGTAGATAATGAGTTCTGATCTGAGTGATCAGCACTTATTTGCTGATCCTCCACAAGGCTCAATCAATTATGCATCCCTTTAAATTTAAAATTGTGCCCATCTTTCAAATGGGTGTCCAAAAGATCCAATCGCCCAACTACAGTGCGTTTGCTTATTTGTTGGCTGATAGCTGGTCCTTTTACACTGGCCAATTATCGGGAACGAGTGTGATGAGGAACGTCCATTTGCCCAATAATGAGCCCATGTAAAAACCAGGTTGAAATTAGATTCAGTTTTTTAAAGGCAACCTGTCATTGCTTTCATGCTGCCGATCCATATGAGTATTTCCATCTCAGAAAGGGATGGAATATTGCTAGGGTATACCATCACTTTAATGTTCAGTGGGGCTCTGATCTCTGGAACCCTCACTGATCATAAAAATTCACAGCACAGTGCAGAGAAAGAATCTGTGAGGGTCCTAGCAATGTCGTAAACAGCCAGATGCACAGATCAGTGCAGGGCAACGTCTATGGGGCAAGTATCCAAGACAAAAGGCAATGGTCCAGTATCTGTACATTTAAAATATTCCCAGCTTAATTACAGTCTTTTGAAGTGGTACTGTCACCCCCCTGTGTGCAGTTCTCCACACCATCCACAAGCAAAAATGCAGAGAATTCAATATGTACCTGTATAAAAATGTCTGTGTCTTCCTTTTGCTCTAATATTGCTTCATTTCATCAGTGGATACTGTCAAGTAGGTGGGGCTTCATGACAGGTGTGCCCCAACTGCCCTGAAGCCCCAGCTAGTTGACGTTGCCCACCGATAAAATGAAGCGAGGGTAAGGGTGGGTTACAGTATCACTTTAAAATCCAGTCAGATACAAATAGAAGGTGGAGATAGCATCCCTGACACATCTCAGTCCAACATGTCCATTCAGTTATCCATTTTCTTTCATGTACCTTACCTATTTCTCGAGCCATGGCTAGACCCTGGGGATATGTGATCGGAGATAGCCTTTTGTCCCTTAATCGTTCAATGGTGTCTTTGTCATCCCTCAGATCCAGTTTTGTTCCCACCAAAATGATAGGTGTGTTAGGACAATGGTGTCGTACTTCCGGATACCACTACAGAGAAATGTGTATGTTTAGAAGCTTACATCACATCTGCTGAGCGATCATCACATATGTTTATGAGAAGATACATCATTTATACATTATCTATATATTGTCATGGATATAACTATTATTAGGAAATTAGAGAGAAGCAAGTCAAATCTCATACATGTCAAATGGATTTAGTCAATGTATGTCAAAGGCAGGAAAACTGGTGGAATAACGCATAGTGGGTGAGTTTTGTGCACGAGCCTTATTGTATCTCAATAGGGCTTGTGCACTGATCTCGCCCAGCATGGGCATATCCATGGCAACCCGACCTTCCGGCAGCAGGAGTGACTGATGTCTTAGGGCCCCCTCTGGCACCAGGGCCTATGTGCAACTGCTACCTCTGTACCCCCTATAGTTACACCCCTCTGTCTGAATCATGGGCACCTAATTGAAAACTGCCCCCAGCCTGCACTGCGTTGCTGACCCTTGGATGTAAGATTATGTTGGCTTACACAGTATAGGTATATATTTACTGCTTGTTACCTTTGCTCTGACGTTCTCAAAAGACGCAGGGCTGACAAGGGAGAAGCAGATCAAGAATACATCCTGGAGGAGAAAATAATGATGATATATTAGTATGGATCAATACTGTAACCAATAAGTTTCCTCAGCTTAGTAGATCAATACAGTGGTCCTTCAATTTAGAATATTAATTGGTTTCAGGGCGACCATTGTATGTTGAAAATATTGTATCTTGAGACTAAAACTCTATGGAAAACTGATAATTGCTTCTAAAGCCCCAACATGTCATCCAGAAATAAGCAGAAATTAGGATTTAAGGGAGAAAAAAACTGATGCATTTGTGTGCATCCGTTTTGATCCGTTTTTCCATTGACTTTCATTATATAAAAAAAATGGATCCGTTTTTTTGATGGACACAAAAGTAGTGTTAACATTGAAAACGGATCAAAACGGATGCACACAAATGCATCAGTTTTCCATCCGGTTTTTGCAAAAAAAATGGATGAAAAAAAAAAGTTTTGCAAAAACACAGTGTGAACCTAGCCTAAGTAATATGGGTAAAGCACGTCCTTATACACAACAGTCAGATAGAGCTACTGGAGCCTGTAAAGTACTTTCTATGTAGAGGACCAGAGTGTTTTCAGGGTCCAGAAAAATAAAATGAAGCCGCCCTCACCTGGTGCTCAAAGGAGCAGCTCAGCCTGGCACAGGTAAAAAGCAGTACGGGACATGCAGTATCACACTATACTATAGAGAGGAGATACTAGACACACACAGCAGTACAGGACATGTAGTATCACACTGTACTGTAGAGGAGATACTAGACACACAGCAGTACAGGACATGTAGTATCACACTATACTTTAGAGAGGAGATATCAGACACACACACAGCAGTACAGGACATGTAGTATCACACTGTACTGTAGAGGAGATACTAGACACACAGCAGTACAGGACATGTAGTATCACACTATACTGTAGAGAGGAGATATCAGACACACACAGCAGTACAGGACATATAGTATCACACTATTGTCTAAATACAATAAAACAAGATCATGCCTGAAATTTGTTATAGTATACCAGCAACAAAGAAAATTGCAGAAAAGATGTAAAATATTTCCATATAGTAGATGTTATTTCAGGTTCATAATAAATATTGGAGTTAACCGTAATAGCAAATCATTGCTGCCAGAAATTTATTAGGAAAACAGTATCTGCTTCTGAAGTAAAACAAATAAGAACAACAAACAAACTATTAACTGCAGCCAGACTGGTACCAGCCAATCCCCAGCCAATCTAAGCTCATGTTATGGCTTACTTATCTTCATTTTTTTTACTCTAAAGAATGGGGTTGAAGGGATTGTCTCCAAAACATGAACCTCTGTCAATGTGCCCTGGAAAAGTGTCTCCTGCTCAGGAGGAACTAAAGCATCCATAAATTACATGGGCGGACATCCTTTCAATAGCTAGCAAGCACTGCTACATTTCCCCAGCAAAGGAACATGTAATACTAGATGCGACTCGGTGATCACAGCAGATCACAATGGCGACAGAAGCTGCACCTACTGGGTCAGCAATCACAGGCTGTCTCCTGTCAGTCAGCACATTGACAACCTCCAGTGCTAAGTAGCATAAATGCCTCACTCACCGTCTGAGGGTAGGACAAGGGCCGGAGTCTGTCATAATCTTCTTGACCTGCTGTGTCCCAAAGCCCCAGATTGACCGGTTTTCCATCTACCATCACATTGGCGGAGTAGTTATCAAACCTATGCAATAAGATTTAGGAAACATTTCACTTGTAGTACAAAAAACAAACAAACATTAAGGGTGCGTTCACACATACAGCAGATTTGAGGTTGCAGATTCAGGCTGGGTTCACACTATGTATATTTGAGGCTGTATTTGGTCCTCATGTCAGGTCCTCATAGCAACCAAAACCAGGAGTGGATTGAAAACACAGAAAGGATCTGTCCACACAATGTTGAAATTGAGTGGATGGCTGCCATATAATGGTAAATAACTTCCATTATTTCAATACAACAGCCGTTGTTTTAAAATAACAGCAAATATTTGCCATTAAATGACGGCCATCCACTCAATTACAACACTATGTGAACAGAGCCTTTCTGTGTTTTCAATCCACTCCTTGTTTTGGTTGCTATACAGCCTCAAATATACGTAGTGTGAACATAGCCTCAATGTAAAGTAACTCTGGGCCATCAAATCTGCTGTGGATCTGCTGCAGATTCAAATCTGCGCCATCAAATCTGCAAATCTGTACGTGATCCTGCATGTGCGTTCACACGTACAGGATCTGCAGCTCGGCAGCAGATTTGATGGTGCAGATTTGATACTGTGTTCATTTAGTTAGATCAAATCTGCTGCGGATCAGCTGCGGATCTGCAGCAGAAAATCCGCTGCGATGCAGTGTGTGTGAAGCTACCCACAGCCGTCATTTTCCCTGTCCTTCTTATAAACATATATGCTTGATTAGAAGGTCATGTGTACTCCATGTGTGAGGGCACTGACTAATAATACCTTGAGAGCTAGATTTAGATCTGAGAGCATTTAGATTTAATACATCCAATCCTGCTTTTCCACAGCATCATCTGTTGGGGGACAGTTGGGGGGTCCCATACACATAAGATTCTGTAGTTAACTTGTCCAGAGATTCCCATTAAAACGTGGCTGAATGGTCGAAATCACTATGGGTATTGTAATGTTAATCCATATAACAAAACCCAGATGATAAAAAATAGCACAATATTTGTTGGCTTGGAGGAGGATTGAATGTGTGTGCCCATTTTGAGGAACAACCCTAGAGGAGATATGTTAGCATTTTTGCATGGATGGTCCTCAGTATAGTGAAATCTAATATACAGTAAAATCTAATTGTCCAGAACCTCATATAACAGATGATCTAGTTAAGTTCTATCAAGTCCTGGGAATGTTGGATTAAATGAAATCTACAATCTATAAGGAGAGTCATTTGCTTCCATTGTTTTTGCCTCATATTACAGGCAGGGAGGGAGAGGAGGCCCCACGAGGAGCTCCACATATTTTAGCTTCCTACAAAGTATTACACAAAGCTTTAGATTTAGTATGATATCAGATTTTTCTTATTCTGAGGGGAATGATCACAAACTGCATATCATCCAAGCGATGTCTGGCCATCCTGCCAACATGTCTGGCACCTATGCCAGCTTTCCAGTCCCCAAAGCCATCAACCCTCAGACACACAGGGCCTGAATACTCACACAGTCGGGATGTATTCTCCGGGAAATGCATTTGTTGTATAGCTGATCAGAAGACAAGTTTTCCCCACGGCTCTGCAGAGACATAAACACAAGCATTGGCATCCATACAAATGGCTGAATATTATATCGAAGTGTATGTAACATTCATGGAGTCACTAAATACTCAAGGAAAAAAAGGCCTTGTTTTGTCTGCATTTATAGTCAGATATAAGAATTATATAGGACTTTAGAAATCATTAGATTCGGTCTGCATAGCCTAATATCTCTCTGATCAGTATTGGTCCAACCTTCTATGATCAATAACATAAAGGGGCTCTTCTAAGCTCCAGGTCAGCCTATTACAGTGTACACTAGGTAAACAGAACAAGATTGGAGGAAATGAGGCACAGCCTGGGTGTTTTAGGAAACATATCACATATAGAAGTCATTGATATGCCATCAATGTATCCGGCAGGAAATCTTTTAACCTAACTCCAGATACAAAGTTGCCCCCATCCACAAGAGCTGAGCCCTCAGCAGTGTTCAAAAGACCCTTAAAGGGGTTATCCAGTGGTACAAAAACATGGCCACTTTCTTTCAGAGACAACATGACTCTTGTTTCATTCACTTCAATGGAACTGAGCAGCAAAAAAACACCCAAGCTGGAGACAAGAGTGGGGCTGTCTCTGGAAGAAAGTGGCCATGTTTTTGTAGCACTGGACAACCCCTTTAATAGAATGCATGTGAACCACTTTATTTATTCAGCCACTGTTCTTGGAATTGGCAGGGGTCCCACCAATTAGCTACTTATATTAACATCTGTGGATAGGGGAAAACTGCATTTTGGGACATCTCTGTTACATCTAATGCATTGTGCTGCCTACGGACTCCAAGAAAGGAAAATAAGGTAATGCATTTTCCACATATATAAATATTAAAGGGCAACTCCAGTGATTTTTTATTTCTTTCAAAAGGACTTATTAGAACTCATTTACTTCCATTAGGGATGGTCTGAACCTGCCGAGGTTCGGGTTTGTACGAATCCAGACTCTCGGCAATGATTCCCGTTGTCTTAAACCTCCGTGCAGAGGGTGGATACAGTGGGAGGACCGCCTGGAAAATCGGGATACAGCCACAGCCATAGGCTGTATCACAGTTTTACAGGCGGTCTTCCCGCTGTATCCACCCTCTCCACGGAGGTTTAAGACTGCGGGAATCATTGCCGAAAGTCCGGGTTCGTCCGAACCTCGGCAGGTTCGGAGCATCCCTAACTTCTATTAAAAAAATCTTAAGTCTTCCAGTACTTATTAGCTGCTGAATGTCCTACATATCTATGTCTATGACATACAGCAGCTGATAAGTACTGGAAGACTTGAGATTTTTTAATAGAAGTAAATTAAAAAATCTCTATCACTTTCTGATACCAGTTAATTTAAAAAAAGAATTCTGTGGAGTTGCCCTTTAAGGTTTTACCATGGATTTCACCCTCCTTGGCGAGATCTGTGCCAAAACCCCTTCTCCTTAGTTAGTTGGTATATACTCTGTTGTGCAAAATCTGCACTAAAAACCCTACATGATGACTTTACATGTGATCAAGGCCTGAAATTACACCCCTTACTGTTCTCTTCATCAGACCCATGGCAGGATGTGACCACAGCAGTAACACCCCCCCCCCCCCCCCCCCCCCCCATTAAATTACACACAAAATTGCCTAGTGTGAGGCTGAAGAAGACAAAATGCCGGCAGAAAACCATTCATTTGGCTGATCTCTATTTTATGACATGTAGGTGCATTTTATATAGGAAAGTATACACTGTAAAGCATACACTCCATAAAGGAGGCCCCTATGATTTCCATGGAGCTTATGAACCAGCACTGGGTTCCCTAACCCATTACCATTGCACCATTAGAAAGACCAACTACCCCTAGCCTGGGGCTACAGGGCACCAACACTGCACATGGTTGTGATGCCATTGTTCTCACATGGCCAATAGTCACCCATGTTGTTGTAGCTGATGGATTGCTGGGGGCTGGCAGTAAAAGGGTCCTGCCAGGTGACCAACAAAACAGGTGTAATGGGCGCAGATAAAGGGCTGCTACAACTATAAGGCATGTAGTGCCTCCAGTGTTTCTAAATGTTAGCATTTGCTGGATGTATGAATGTTTTTCTTTACTATATTACAATGCAATATTTTAACTATATAATGCTACAGGTTGCATTTCTGGATAAAAGGCCACCTAAATATTTCAGAACATCTGTCAACCTCACCACACATATATGTGAACTGTGCAATACAGCCAATATTATGGAATATATGTAACATCATCTACTCATATAGATACAGACTAGATAGCATACTGTATAATAGAATCATGTAATGCTTTGCTGACCTATACAGCTGATGAAGATATACCTGGCCCAATTTATATATATGTTTCTTTATTTATGCCTGGCCCAATACTATCTATCTATCTAATTATATACCTGGTCCAATGCTATACACTGTGTGTATCCCTAGCATGTTATATGCATGGCACAATACTATATATAAACATATCCTTACCATCTTATATACTTATATACCTGGACCAATACTAATATATCTATATATATATATATATATCTCTATATATATATATATCTATATATATATATATATATATATATATATATATATATATATATATATATATATATATATAGTGTGTGTGTGTTTCTTTATATATACCTGGCCCAGTGTAGTGTATGTACTCCTACCATTTTATATACCTTCTCCAATACTATATATGTATCCCTAGATTGTTATATGCCTGGCCCAGTGTACTGTATGTATTCCCAGCATGTTATATCCCTTCTCCAATACTATACAGTATATGTATCGCTAGCATGTTGTATGCCTGGCCCAGTGTAGTGTATATACTCCCAGCATGTTATATACCTTCTCCAATACTATATATGTATCCCTAGCATGTTGTATGCCTGGCCCAGTGCAGTGTATGTATCCCCAGCATGTTGTTTGCCTGGCCCAGTGCAGTGTATATACTCCCCTGTGCAGTGTATGTATCCCCAGCATGTTGTATGCCTGGCCCAGTGCAGTGTATGTATTCCCAGCATGTTGTATGCCTGGCCCAGTGCAGTGTATATATTCCCAGCATGTTGTACGCCTGGCCCAGTGCAGTGTATGTATCCCCAGCATGTTGCAGGCATACTCCCCTGTGCAGTGTATATATCCCCAGCATGTTATATACCTGGCCCAGTGCAGTGTATATATCCCCAGCATGCTGTATGCCTGGCCCAGTGCAGTGTATGTATCCCCAGCATGCTGTATGCCTGGCCCAGTGCAGTGTATATACTCCCCTGTGCAGTGTATGTATCCCCAGCATGCTGTATGCCTGGCCCAGTGCAGTGTATATATCCCCAGCATGCTGTATACCTGGCCCAGTGCAGTGTATATATCCCCAGCATGCTGTATGCCTGGCCCAGTGCAGTGTATGTATCCCCAGCATGTTGTATACCTGGCCCAGTGCAGTGTATGTATCCCCAGCATGTTGTATACCTGGCCCAGTGCAGTGTATGTATCCCCAGCATGTTGTATACCTGGCCCAGTGCAGTGTAGTGTATATATTCCCAGCATGTTGTATGCCTGGCCCAGTGCAGTGTATATACTCCCCTGTGCAGTGTATATATCCCCAGCATGCTGTATACCTGGCCCAGTGCAGTGTATATATCCCCAGCATGCTGTATGCCTGGCCCAGTGCAGTGTATGTATCCCCAGCATGCTGTATGCCTGGCCCTGTGCAGTGTATATATCCCCAGCATGCTGTATGCCTGGCCCAGTGCAGTGTATATATTCCCAGCATGCTGTATACCTGGCCCAGTGCAGTGTATATATCCCCAGCATGCTGTATGCCTGGCCCAGTGCAGTGTATGTATTCCCAGCATGTTGTATGCCTGGCCCAGTGCAGTGTATGTATTCCCAGCATGTTGTATGCCTGGCCCAGTGCAGTGTATGTATTCCCAGCATGTTGTATGCCTGGCCCAGTGCAGTGTATATATCCCCAGCATGCTGTATACCTGGCCCAGTGCAGTGTATATACTCCCCTGTGCAGTGTATATATTCCCAGCATGCTGTATACCTGGCCCAGTGCAGTGTATATATCCCCAGCATGCTGTATACCTGGCCCAGTGCAGTGTAGTGTATATATTCCCAGCATGTTGTATGCCTGGCCCAGTGCAGTGTATATACTCCCCTGTGCAGTGTATATATCCCCAGCATGCTGTATGCCTGGCCCAGTGCAGTGTATATATCCCCAGCATGCTGTATGCCTGGCCCAGTGCAGTGTATATACTCCCCTGTGCAGTGTATATATCCCCAGCATGCTGTATGCCTGGCCCAGTGCAGTGTATATATCCCCAGCATGCTGTATGCCTGGCCCAGTGCAGTGTATATACTCCCCTGTGCAGTGTATATATCCCCAGCATGCTGTATACCTGGCCCAGTGCAGTGTATATATCCCCAGCATGCTGTATACCTGGCCCAGTGCAGTGTATATATCCCCAGCATGCTGTATGCCTGGCCCAGTGCAGTGTATATACTCCCCTGTGCAGATGTGCCTGTCTGCTATAGTGTGCTGCCAGCAGGTAGCTGTCTGCATAGGATTTGCTGGGTGTAGACAGTGCTCAGCCCCAGGAGCCCCCAGGGTGTGAGGTCCATGTGCAGTGTGTGGAGATGACAATGCTGTATGGATGGAGGCCAGATGTGTGAGCACACAGCCCGGCCATACAGGATACCTGGCCATATCAGTGGGTGCAGCCAGGATGATAGAGGATCATTACACCCGGGCTCCGCCTCTGCATCACCATACACCCGGCGGGTCACAGCACGGCTGCTCTACAGACACTTACCCATCTCCCACTACCACGCATTTGATGGCCTGCATTTCACGAGCGACTGTCAAAGGGCTAAAGGCAAAACACCGGAGAAACCGGGAGCTGGAGAGGCTGGAGGAGCCGGAGTGATGGGAACTGACATCCGAATGATGACGGAAATAACCGAAAGCTGTCGGAAATTAATGAGACACATTTCTATGGAGACGGAAATAGCCGAATGTCAGTCCGAAGACGGCGGAAAGAGCCGAGCGGCCCCGAGTGTTACCGGAAACAGACGAGACGAGAACTACAGAGGCGGAAATGGCCGAGTACAGAAATAGTGCTAGAGCTGAGCAAACTGGATGAGCTTCCTGAACACCCTTATATATGTGATATTACTATGGTACAATACTCTGAATAAGAATATACAACATGTCTATCTTATTCTTATACAGTTGTCGTTTCCCTGGTTGGTTGCATACCCACTATAGATGCATACAGACAGTAGAGGCATACACACTGCAGAGGCATACCCACCATAGAGGCATACACACTGCAGAGGCATACAGACAGTAAAGGCATACACACTGCAGAGGCATACAGACAGTAAAGGCATACCCACTATAGAGGCATACAGACAGTAGAGGTATACCCACCATAGAGGCATACAGACAGTAGAGTGATACCCACCATAGGGGCATACACACTGCAGAGGCATACAGACATTAGAGGCATACCCACCATAGACGCATACACACTGCAGAGGCATACACACAGTAGAGGTATACCCATCATAGTCATACAGACAGTAGAAGCATACACACTGCAGAGGCATACAGACAGTAGAAGCATACCCACCATAGAGGCATACAGACAGTAGAGTGATACCCACCATAGACGCATACACACTAGAAGCATACCCATCATAGATGCATACAGACAGTAGAGTGATACCCACCATAGAGGCATACAGACAGTAGAGTGATACCCACCATAGACACATACACACTGCAGAGGCATACAGACATTAGAGGCATACCCACTATAGAAGCATACAGACAGTAGAGGTATACCCACTATAGAGGCATACAGACAGTAGAGGTATACCCATCATAGAGGCATACAGACAGTAGAGGCATACCCACTATAGAGGCATAAACACAGTAGAGTCATACCCACCATAGAGGCATACCCATCATAGAGGCATACAGACTGTAGAGGCATACCCACTATAAAAGCATACACACCACAGAGGCTTGTCCACCATAACATTACTTTACCCGCCAGATGCCTCAGATGCTCTAAAAAAAAGTCTCGAACTTAACAATATGTTTAAACCCCCTCCCCCATAGAGGAGATAGTTTAAAAAAAAAAACAAAACAAAACAATTTAATGCCATGGTGGCAGACCCACTGCAGAGGAATATCCGCATAAAGGCTTACCCACAATAGAGGCATACCCACCACAGAGGCTTACACATCATAAAGGCATAGTACCCACCTTAAAGTGTATCCACCGTAGAGGTATACCCACATAAAGGCAGTAGTGGATTATAATAGGTCCTTTTTGGGCGGTAGCCCGGGGCCCATAGTCACCCAAACAGACTTAGACTTTCAGTGGAGTATTGTCCCTGGATACAGTTTTGAAATTATTAGCAAAAAAATTATGCTTTTTTACCATGATTTTGCACAGATCAGGGCAGCATGACATTATTTATCCTGTGCTATGAACACCATGCTAGTGCTGCCATATGTACAGTAGGGTAGGGGGGCCCAGGATTGGTAAACAGCCATAAAGGCATACCCTCCTTAAAGCGTATCCACCGTAGAGGCATACCCACAGTAGAGGATGGACAACGCTGAGCTCCTGCTTCCCAGCATTTTTCTGCAGCCATCAAGAAAAGTTTTGGGAAAGGTCAGATACAAAAAAGACCTCTCTCATTGAACTCTGCAATATTTTTTTGTAGTGCAAAACATACTATTTAGGCCATGTTTGCTGCAAAATGTATCTAATTAACAAGCAAAGGGGGCATTTATAACTCTTCTGGTTCCTCTACTGGAAGCAATATAGCACCCTAAAGGAGCACAGTGTAAGACTGGTGTAACACAATTTGATTATACCATATATACCCAAGCCAAAAGGTAAATCCCCTTTACACCAGTTTTTTTGTTTGTTTCTTTCTTTCTTTCTTGCACATTTGAGATAGAAATGCACCAATGTTATTTACTACCAGGATCTTGTAAACAGGACTGGACTTTTAGTTGTTCAACCTATGTGGCTGCACAAGGTGCATCACCAGTCACCACTTAGGCTGGGTTCACATTGCATTTTTGCAATCCGTTCAACGTATCCGTTTTTAATTGGTTACTTTTAACGGGCAGAAAAATGTAGTCAACACTACTTTTGTGTCCGTTAAAAAAAACGCATCTGTTTCGATCCTTTTTTTTTTTTTTTTTTATAATGGAAGTCAATGGAAAAACGTATCCAAACGGATGACACACAATTGCATCTGTTTTTTCCATAAAACATATACGTTAAATAGATTGCAAAAATACAGTGTGAACCCAGCCTTAAAGGGGGCACCATTGGCCTTGAAGGCCTGGCCACCTAGAGTGTGCAACCCAAGCCTCAATCTTGCCTAATGGTGTGTTTACACAGACAGATTAATCTGACAGATCCTTGAAGCTAAAGCCAGGAATTGATTTGAAAAGAGGAGAAATCTCAGACTTTCCTTTATGACCTTTTCCCTGTTTATATTCTGTTCCTGGCTTTGGCTTCAAATATCTGTCAGATAAATCTGTCTGTATAAATGCACCATAAGTTGGTAGAAAAACAGGTATATTCTACCTTATCAGGTTCATTGATTGGGCACCAAACGGAAGAATAAGTCAGTAGAAGGTAATGCACAGGGCACCAGCTATGAGGTGAGGTGGTTGATATAAAATAAAATGAACAAACTTCAGAAATGTGAAACATAATTTTTTTTATTTAAAATTAATTATTAAACATACAAAATGCATCAAGTACAAAATAAATTAATATCTCATGATAAAGGATGTGGGTACAGTATTCAGAAGAGTCTTCAACTCTCCTGTAACTTTATCCGCATGTGTCTCAGGCTTAATAATTGAAGGCACTTACTGAGTGTCCACCACTTATGGCTTACTGGACATACGGGGGAGGTTTATCAAACATGGTGTAAAGTAAAACTGGCTCAGTTACCCCTAGCAACCAATCAGATTCCACCTTTCATTTTCCAAAGAGTCTGTGAAGAATGAAAGGTGGAATCTGATTGGTTGCTAGGGGCAACTGAGCCAGTTTCACTTTACACCATGTTTGATAAATCTCCCCATGGCTTATTTCCTTCCACTGGTGGAACCAAGGGGAGTACTAATATAGTTTAGGATGGCGCTCTGTAGAAGGGTGGCCCTCTGTGCTTCCTCCTCTCGCATCCTTAGAATTTCAGCATCCTTCAGTCTTAGCTTCTCCAAAAGGGAAGAGATTTCACCTTCTTTATCCAGCAACATCTCCCGGTGGGTATTGGCCTGTACTACAATGGCAAAAAAAATAGTCTTATAATACAGTCTACAGTGAAGGGGTGAATTACTGCAATCCTTCCTATTAAATAATGCTCACATGATAAAGCTTCATTGATATGCACAAACCCCCTAGAAATAACAGTGGAACATATCATAGTGGAATGAGCTAAAGGAGTTAACCCACAGTTTTTTTCAAAATGTCTTTGACTTTAGGGCCCAGCTGGGGACGCTAGTAAAACAAAGTGTGGGCTGGTTTCAGTCCTGGCAGTGGTGTAGTGAGCCATATATGTATAACTGATGCCCACTGATCAGTTATACAACACATCTAAGGCTGGGTTCACACTGCGTTTTTGCAATCCGTTTTTCTCATCCGTTTTTTGAAGAAAAAAAAAAAACGGATGAAAATTGGAGTGCAAAAACAGATGCATTTGTGTGCATCCGTTTTTCCATTGACTGCCATTATAAAAAAAAAAAAAAAAAATCCGTTTTTTTGACGGACACAAAAAACGTTGCTGACACAATTTTTTTTGTCAGTTAAAAAAAACGGATCTGTTAAACGTATGCTAAAAACGCAATGTGAACGCAGCCTTATCCTGGTCATTGCACACTTTTAGAAATAAAAAGGCCACCACTGTATTTTCGGTACCTATTATGCAGAGACTTATACACCTTCTCCTAGGCCGTACCTTTCTGCTGTCTCTCCAATGCAGAAACCTTCTCCTTTAACCCTTCCTGTGCAGTCAACTCAGCTTCAAGGTGTCCTATCTGTTCTTGCAGCTCAACTCGCACCTTTGTTACTTCAGAAAGCTTTTCCTGTTCCTTCTTCAATAATTCCTAAAGGAATACCAATAGAATTACCAATATTTTTTTTGTTGGCAATTAGCGCTATAAGCGGTTTTTATTTTTGCACCGACATAAGCATACGAGGGCTGTTTTTTTTTCTTTTGCAAGCTAAGATAAATTTTTAACTCCCACCCTACATATGACATACACATACATCATAATAGCAGTAAGGCCATGTTCACACAACGTATATTTTTGTAAAAGTATGGCCATTGTTGCCAACTGAAACAACGGCCGGAATTATTACGAAAATATATGTTAGGTTGCAGTCTATGGAGTCCTGGCCGGAGAGTATACACATAGTATACGCTCCGGCCGAGATCTCTAGCGGCGCCGCAAAAAAACCTGACAGTGCACACAATGAAGTGTGTGGCTCCGCCCGCAAGCTCCATTGTGTGCGGTGGGGAGTTCTGATTCGGGAGCATGCTAATGTGCCCGCATGAGAATTTAGCGCCACTAAAGATCATCCAGACGGTACTGCAGTACCGTCCGGGATGATCTTACGTGACACCGACCGTTCCCTGACGCGGCCGGGTCACGGAACGGCCGGTGTCATACAATGTGCGAACATAGCCTAAGGCTGTATATAGGTAGTGGACTCAGGTGCTGAATTCACTCCATATACAGTGATACCAATTTAGTATTACAAGCGGTCACGTAGAAGCAGCAGCTATGATTGGAAAAAAAACCCTCTATATGTGAATTGACATCTAGATTCCTATACTATTTACCACAGTATCTAGAAAGTAAAGATGCCAGATGGTAGCTCCTTCTATTGTCTTTTTGGCCTCTGCAACATAACCAGCAGGGGGGCCAAGTAAATACACATAAACCTGCTATCTTAATACTCCTAGCACTGAGTATTACTAGGTATTACAAAATATTAAACTGTAAAACAAAGAACAAAACTTTTCTGAAAAAAACCCCCAAAAAACCCCAAAACTATGCTGATGGAAAGATAAATGGATTTTTGTACTCCTCAAATCTCAATGGTTTTATTGGGGATGAGTACAGCACCAAACATGAAGGCCCTTGCAACTAGGATGCTGACAGTAGGATACGAAGTGTTGCCTTGGCATGCTATACCCCTCTTACACTAGGTAACCAGCTTGTGGAAAAGGCAATAAGAAAGCAGATAGGAAATTGGAACCTACAATGGCCTTACCCCAGAAAGAAGATCCAGGTCACAAGCAGGGTTATCCTTTTGGTAAGCTCACACTAATACAGACACTAGACTAACCTTAGTGGGAGTAGGAGAGGTATGGGCTGCCTATGCGGAGCAACCAAGTGACAATAACAAGAATAAAAAGTTAAGGCTCTTAGAAGGCGGCGAGAAAACAAAAGCATTGCACAGAAATGATAGTTTTCTTTGTGACTTTCTGACCCTTTATATTTAATTTTAACACCTTACAGGATAAATAAGAAGGTAAATACCTATGTACCGCAGTGTGTTATGCCAGTAAAACTCAAATACATCCTATTAAGCACATCATTTACTGTAATGGTCTACTGCAGGCTTCGGCCCCTCTAGCCATTCCCATACAATCTAGAAATTCTGTGCAGATGCCCTACACTCAATGAGCAGCACAGTAGATGCGCTTTTGCTAAGTGTCAGCACTAAACTATAAGATCTGCCACCTGCTGACTGTTGTTATGGATATCTTTCCAATCATGCTTACCTGTTGCAAGCCATCAATTCGCCTTTTTAGGCCTTCTATTTCCAGGGACAGTTGGTTGTTTTGAGCTTGTAGTTCTCCTGCTAGTTGATTCTGCTGCAAAATCTGAATCTGAGCCTGATCCCGGGACTGGGTCAAGGTTCGTATCTTGTCCTGCAGAATGGCGGCATGCTGATCCTGATCAGGAGAAAGTAAGAAAAACAGTCACACGTCACTACATCCCTGATAAGCACATCTATATCTATATAATATATATAAATTTTTTTTTTTTTTTTTTTTTTAGGTAATTCAGTTGAGATTCTTTTCTAATCCCATATAGAAGATTCTACCAGTCAAATCAGGCAGATGTCACAACTGTGTGATAGGGCCAATGATCTCACTTGTTGGCCGATTGCGCAATCTAGTGATTATTCTTGCAGCCCTGGCCACACGATCATCGAGCCGTGTAATAGTCTCTGTACACAGTGCAGCTAAGGCCATGTGATATAGTAACCATTCCATTCGGTTAATCTTGCACATTTTCTCTCTACACAGGGGTGCACCCATTCACAGGTATCTGTGCACAGCAAGCTGATAGCAATCATTGGAACACATCCCCCATAAATAGAGATCTCTAATATGTAAAATAACTAGGTAAATGAACATTATTTATTGTATAATGAAACGTTCTGCATGGTTTGGTCATATTTACCTTTCAGACTGGTGACAGTCATTTTTCATCTCTCACTGCTGTTATTGTAGGGATGTAGCTCCATTATGGGAACAGTGGGTGTTTCTTTTATAAGGCAGTGAGGTGGCTTTGTTAAGGGGGGTAAAGTAATGCTCTTATGGAGGAAGTGAGGTGGGCTCTGGTATAGAGGGGCAGTGAGGTGGGCTCTGGTATAGAGAGGCAGTGAGGTGGGCTCTGGTATAGAGAGGCAGTGAGATGGGCTCTGGTATAGAGGGGCAGTGAGGTGGGCTCTGGTATAGAGGGGCAGTGAGGTGGGCTCTGGTATAGAGGGGCAGTGAGGTGGGCTCTGGTATAGAGAGGCAGTGAGATGGGCTCTGGTATAGAGGGGCAGTGAGGTGGGCTCTGGTATAGAGGGGCAGTGAGGTGGGCTCTGGTATAGAGGGGCAGTGAGGTGGGCTCTGGTATAGAGGGGCAGTGAGGTGGGCTCTGGTATAGAGGGGCAGTGAGGTGGGCTCTGGTATAGAGGGGCAGTGAGGTAGGCTCTGGTATAGAGGGGCAGTGAGGTAGGCTCTGGTATAGAGGGGCAGTGAGGTGGGCTCTGGTATAGAGGGGCAGTGAGGTGGGCTCTGGTATACAGAGGAAGTGAGGTGGGCTCTGGTATGGAGAGGCAGTGAGGTGGTCTCTGGTATGGAGAGGCAGTGAGGTGGTCTCTGGTATACAGAGGCAGTGAGGTGGGCTCTGGTATGGAGAGGCAGTGTGGTTGGCTCTGGTATACAGAGGCAGTGAGGTGGGCTCTGGTATGGAGAGGCAGTGAGGTGGGCTCTGGTATGGAGAGGCAGTGAGGTGGTCTCTGGTATGGAGAGGCAGTGAGGTGGTCTCTGGTATACAGAGGCAGTGAGGTGGGCTCTGGTATAGAGAGGCAGTGAGATGGGCTCTGGTATAGAGGGGCAGTGAGGTGGGCTCTGGTATGGAGAGGCAGTGAGGTGGTCTCTGGTATGGAGAGGAAGTGAGGTGGCTGCGGTATGTGATGATGGGAAGTAATATTACTTGATGATACCAGAAGTATGCACTTATGTGACAGGTATGCTGCTCTCAGCTTCATTGCTGCATTTGATATCATGTCTAACTGCAGACAAAAATCATAAAGCCAAAGATGTCGCTGATCTTGTGGTTACGGATAAACCTCACCTTCTCCTGTTGGGCTGTGCTCCTGGCTTTCTGAATCTCTTCTTCCACCTGGGCACGTTCATGGGCCAAAGTTACCTTCATCCTGCTCAGTTCCTATAGAGAAAGATGAATAACAGCATGGATGAAGGTGATGAGCAGATGACCTGGCAAAGATTTACACTAACATGGTATAATGGTAAGGGGCTTTTTTCTGTTAGACCCCAGCAAAACATAAAAAGACCCAAACCTGTCACATCAACAATATGTATCATATCCATACATAAAAGTCATGATTTTTTAAATGGGTTTTCCTACAAACACTGTTTAAAGCAGACTGACATCACAGGCAACACATGTCTGGACTTTAAAGGCCTGTTTAGTCCTTATATGAATGGTCAACCTCCTTCTATGAAACATAAAAAAAGCAGCTATCTGTAGTTATCCTGAATATCCTTCTACCGCCATATCACACAGACACAGGTCCAGGAAATTGAGATATTTGGGGGGGTTCTCGCATTGTCAATCTGGTTAATCTGTCCTGAGACTAGAAGAATGATGTTGGTTGTAATGATTATAGCAGAGGGATCCCTTTAAGTCATAGGAGGGACAGCTTAAGTTATAATGGAGTAGCCTGAAGATACACTTATTTATGGAACAATGCCACTAAATGAGGGAACATTTGCCCTTTCTCGTGTTGGGATACTGAGAGTGTATTTACTTCATGTCTATCATAGTAAATGTGAAAATTACAGATTTAGAATCAACCTCATTAAAGGGGTATTCCAGCGATAAAAAAATTCCATATCCACAGGTATGCTGCTTAGCGATCTCCAAGAGTTCCAAGGAGAACAAATAGAGTGGCTGGGAGTGTGTGCCGAATTCTATTTGGCAAAGACAGTCTGTTCCCTATTTACTAAAAAACCCTTTAAGGACTAGCATTTAAGGCCTTAAGAGCAGATTTAGGTAAGTTCACGCCTGCATACTCAATTTCAGTTTATCTGTTCCAGCACAGGAGTGAAAAAGAAAAAAGATCCTTTATGGTGCCTAATGGACACGATTTACTTATAATCAATATCTATCTCTTTATCTAATAAAATATTACAGTGCTATACAGTGCTCTTCAGTGGAGCCTTTCTTAAAGGGGTTGGCCACTTTATAGTAAAATAGGTAAGTACAAAGTATTAGTAAGTATACCCACTGTATATACGGACAGCAGCTCCCTGTGTACCTCATAGAGCTAATATCAGACTCCCCTCCTCCAGGCTGGGCTGCCCTGCTCTGTTTTGTTTCAGTCCATAAAATGGCTGACATGGAGGAGCATGTGACCAGGCCCTGTCCACTGTGTTCTCCATAGACATATACAGGCTCAGTGGTGGACACTGGGGGGCGGAGCCTGGTCACATGCTCCTCCATGTCAGCAATCTTATGGACCAAAACACCACAGAGCATGGCAGCCCAGCCTGGAGCAGGGGAGTCTCATACTAGCTGGGGGTAGGTGCAGCTCACTTAAATAAATCCCAATGCTGAGGTTAACAGAAAATGCCAATACCCAAGCATAAACAAATAAATATAGAATAAAAGAAAATGTATCTGTCCTCTAAGCCAGTGATTTTCAACCAGTGTGCCGCGGCACACTAGTGTGCTGCGACACATGGTCGGGTGTGCCGCGGGGAAAGTTCCCCAAACTATGGTGCCCCTGTGTTTTGTTCCCCAGCAATGCGCAGCGATCAGTGGCGGATTATAATAAGGGCGGTTGCATGGTGCGCTGCGGCGGGCCGCGATGCACGCATCCAATCAACGTGTGCGCTACGGTCCGCCGCAGCGCACCACGCTCCCGGTCTCCGCTGATTGGAGGAGCACGTCCAGGCCCTACGGGTGGCCAGTAGGTGAGGCGGACAGCAGCGGCGACCATCTCGGAGGAGGTGAGGAGGAAGGGGGGGGAGAGAAACAGCGGAGAGAAGCAGGGGGGAGAGAAGTTTGGTGGAGAGAAGCAGGGGGGAGAGAAGTATGGTAGAGAAGCACAGGAGAGAAGCATGGGGGGGAGAAGCACAGGAGAGAAGCAGGGGGGAGAAGCATGGTGGAGAGAAGCATGGTGGAGAGAAGCATGAGGGAGAGAAGCAGGGGGGAGAAGTATGGTGGAGAGAAGCACAGGAGAGAAGCAGGGGGGAGAAGTATGGTGGAGAGAAGCACAGGAGAGAAACATGGGGGAGAGAAGCACAAGAGAGAAGCAGGGGGGAGAAGTATGGTGGAGAGAAGCATGGGGGAGAGAAGCACAGGAGAGAAGCAGGGGGGAGAAGTATGGTGGAGAGAAGCACAGGAGAGAAGCAGGGGGTTGAAGTATGGGGGAGAGAAGCACAGGAGAGAAGCAGGGGGGAGAAGTATGGTGGAGAGAAGCACAGGAGAGAAGCATGGGGGAGAGAAGCAGGGGGGAGAGAAGCAAAGGAGAGAAGCAGGGGGGAGAAGTATGGTGAGGAGAAGCACAGAAGAGAAGCAGGGGGGGGGGAAGTATGGTGGAGAGAAGCACAGGAGAGAAGCAGGGGGGAGAAGTATGGTGGAGAGAAGCACAGGAGAGAAGCATGGGGGAGAGAAGCACAGGAGAGAAGCAGGGGGGAGAAGTATGGTGGAGAGAAGCACAGGAGAGAAGCATGGGGGAGAGAAGCACAGGAGAGAAGCATGGGGGAGAGAAGCACAGGAGAGAAGCATGGGGGAGAGAAGCACAGGAGAGAAGCATGGGGGAGAGATGCACAGGAGAGAAGCATGGGGGAGAGAAGCACAGGAGAGAAGCATGGTGGAGAGAAGCACGGTGGAGAGAAGCACAGGAGAGAAGCACAGGGGGGAGAAGAAAACAGGCCCAGGTTTCACACTGAGTGAGTATAAATACATTTAGAATCTATATTATTAACTATATGTATAATATGTACTGTTTTAGTGTCATTTTGTGCCATTTTGGTTGGTGGTGTGCCCCAGGATTTTTTTTAAGTATAAAAAGTGTGCCGCGGCTCAAAAAAGGTTGAAAATCACTGCTCTAAGCATTAAGTGCCCTTGTGGCCACTGATGAAGGGGTGCAGAGACCCCGAAAAGCGTCTGGAAGTCACTCTAACATTTGTCTACGCCCCACAAAAACAAATCTGCACTTCTGTATCCACTTTTGCAACTGTACAAGTCTGGAAGAAGTTGGCCCGGCTATCACTCTGTTTATATACCAGCAGCGGGGCCCCGCTTTGGTACAGAGTTAAAACAAGGCTGGTGCGTTATCACACTTACCGTGGCCAGACCGGGACGCCGGTGACCCCGGAGGACACGCTGATCCTGCATGGGTGAGAGGTGCACCTGCACCAAACGACTTGCATGTGTCTAAGTTCTCCCTTTATGACAACTAGCAATTGTAAAGCCAGAGAGACTGAGTATACACATTGTACTATAGACAGATCGCCAGGAGGGCAGTACTATTTGTCTGGTTGAAGATACATACATATACCCTATATAAGGAGGAACATGGCATATATTATTTTAAGCAAACTGAATTTTGCTGCATCAGCAGTGCTGCACAAGCACAGTGGGTAAGGAGTATAACCCTCATCTGTCCACTATCACTGACAGGTATTGCTGCAAGCTATTGAGAGGATGATGGGAGTAACTCTCCAGATCTGAATTCAAAGACCAGATTACCCATCAAATGAAGCTTATATGAACTCTGTATGTTTGAAGTATCATGTTTTAAGGACTTTGACATTGTTATTTTACCGCTTTGTATTTTATTTCTTAAATATTTGTTTTGATTTTATTGCACCACAAGGGCCCTCAAGCTGATGTATTTTATGTGTAATCAATGTTTATTAGTTTCAATAGAAGACCAAAAACAAAACACAAAACAGTACATACAGGGGGTCCAAAATACACATGTAGGACCAGAAACAGAACAAAAAGGAAAACACAAAACACATCACAATCAAAAAATCCACTGCGAACTGCGAATGAAATGGAGAGGGCCCTTAAAGGAGCCCCTGGTGAGAGAACATATCATTATGCCTGGAGATGGGCGCAACCTGCTGAGGCAACAGGGAGTCTAGGAGTCTGGGACCCCAATGTGTTCCCACCGACTAACACAATGGTGTGGAACAAATGCCCCCCAGGACCATTACTGGTTTGATGATCATAAGTCTCACCGGGTCCAAGGAGCCACTATCATTGCAAAAAAAAAAAAAAAAACGTGCAGCGGGACAATCAGAACTATAACAGTCTAGGAACGAAAACCCTCAGTTGGAGGGTAGAAAAAAGGGGAAAAGAAAGAGAAAAGCAAAGAAGGCAGAAAAACAAACAGACAGGGGAGAGGGCACAACAAGAGGGAAACGGAGGGGAAGGGGGAGAGGAGGGGAAAAACTACCCCGACCAAGGGGGCCATCCCCCTATAGGGGTAAGAAAGGACATCGTGGGTCCAAGAAACTCATCGGGTCACCCCCCCGTCAAACAACGTTTGGAAGGCAGGGGTATCTTTAAAGAGCAACCAAGGCATCCAGACCGTCTTATACCTCTTAGTGGACCCCATAGCCTCAGCTGATAGCTCCTCCATGCGGTGTAGGTGCGACATTTCAGCCTGCCACTCCGCCATGGTGGGGATCTGCGTAGAGCGCCAGTGACGGGGAATAACCGTCCTAGCTGCAGACAGACAGAAACGTAAAATACTCTTCTTCTGTCGGCCTATAGCGCCAGGGAGAATAGATAAAAGCGCCACCTGGGGAGTCCTGGGTGCCGTTCGCCCTGAGATTAACCGATAGGTATCAAAAACACCCGACCAAAACGGAGTCAGCTTGTCGCACCCCCACCACATGTGGAGCATGGTGCCCCTTTCACTGTTACACCGCCAGCAGACATCAGATACCGACGGGAACATAGAGTGCACCTTCGTCGGGACCCGATACCACCTGGACAATACCTTATAGTTTCGTTCCTGTGCAGAGCAGGCCGTGGACAATTTATGGGTAAAAATGTGTGCTTTCTGTCTATCCTCTGGTGGGATCGTAGCAGCTAGGTCTCTCTCCCAAGCAGACCAGAACCCGGGGGGGTCGTCCACCCCATCCTGCTGAAGAAGGCGATATATCACAGAGATACAGTGCTCAGGAGGAGAGTCCAAAAGAAATAGGGATTCAAAGGAGGTAGGGGTTGACTTCAGAGAGCTGCGGCCCCCACGAGGGCTAAGGTAGGAGCTAAGCTGTGAATATTCAAGCCAGGAGAGCATGGTGGAGCCAGCGCGCATCTGCAAATCCTCAAGGGAGGGAAGGGGTTTATCGCCCAACACAGTCTGAAAGCAGGGATTATCCTGAGCCTGCCAAAGCAAAAACGTGTCTTTCCCGCAAGCTGGAGGGAAGTCAGGGTTATGAAAGATTGGGGTGAGTGGGCCATAAGGTCTGGAGAGTACGTTACCTCGCACTAGGCGACGCCATAGTTGCACAGCAACTCTGGGTAAGGGGAAGTCCATGGAGAAAGAAGGAGCAACAGTTAAGGGGAGCCAGGGAACATTAGATATAGGGCATTGTGTCTCCATTTGTTCAAGCCTAACCCAGTGTTTAGTGCCAGCACCATACCGCCAGTCTAATAGGCGCATGAGAATGGATGCCCGATGATACAGGCGCAAATCAGGTAAGCCCGTGCCCCCATCCGACTTATGCCGGGAAAGTGTGGAGTATTTAATCCTAGGGCGAGAACTGTTCCAAATGAACTTCAGGAATGCTGTACGCAGCCTGCGGAAAAAGATGGGGGGGGGCATGATAGGGGTAGTTTGAAAGAGATATAAGAACCGGGGGAGGATGTCCATTTTAATAACATTAATGCGGCCGAACCAGGACAGAGGTTTCTTATTATATGCCTGAAGGTCCTTCAGTGTGCGATCCAAGAGGGGTTGGTAATTAAGGGAATATAGACGGGTGAGGTCGGCAGAGACATTTATCCCAAGATATGTGAGGTGATCTCGTTGCCATCTAAAGGGGAAATTATGGGCAATGGAGGCGGCATCATTAGTGGGAAGAGAGATGTTAAGCACTTCAGATTTCGTATAGTTCACCTTAAAGTTAGATACCCGGCCAAAGCGCTGAAATTCAGATATAATAGAAGGAAAAGAAATGTGAGGTTGTGTAACGTACAGGAGAAGGTCATCCGCGTAAAGAGCGGCCTTATATTCCGTCCCCTGCAGTGACAGGCCATGAATATTGGGGTTGTCTCGTATGGCTGTCGCCAGATGCTCCATTACCAGGACATACAGAAGGGGAGATAGGGGGCACCCCTGCCGCGTGCCATTGGAAATGGGAATGGGGTCTGACAGCGCTCCGTTGACTCGCACCCTCGCCGTGGGACCAGTGTATAGCGATAATATTCTACTGAGGAAGCGAGGACCAACACCAACCTGCCGCAAAGCAGCCTGGAGAAACCCCCAGTCGACACGATCAAAGGCCTTCTCCGCATCAACCGATAGAAGGCAAAACGGTAGTGCGCGAGCCTGGGCCCCAGATATGAGAGCCAGAGTTTTGTTGGTGTTGTCCCTCGCCTCCCGCCCCTGTACAAACCCAACCTGGTCCAAATGTGTGATCCCAGGCAGAAGCGGCGTCAGACGGGTGGCAAGTATTTTGGAGAACAATTTAATATCCACATTAATAAGGGAAATGGGCCTATAGTTGGCAACCTGAGTATGATCCTTGCCCGGTTTAGGTAAGACACTAATGTGTGCCTCCAAAGACTGAGGCACCCAGCAAGAGCCATCCGAGACAGAGTTAAGCTGATGTATTTTATATGTTTTTGATTAAAACACCCTATTAGCACTTAATGCTTAGAGGACAGATACATTTTCTTTGAGTCTCATACTAGCTCTATGAGGTACACAGGGAGCTGCTGTCAGTATATACAGTGAGTAGACCTACTAATACTGTACACTGAGCAATTTTACTATAAAGTGGCCAACCCCTTTAAGCTCGATAACGGCTCCACTGAGGAGTGGAAATGTTGCATGTGAATTTGGCATTTATGGAATAAAAAGAAAAAAGGTTTGTTTTCACCTTATCTCGGAGTGCTGCAAGAGTTCCTGATACATACTTTATCTATCTATCTATCTATCTATCGTGTATTATAAAAGATGCTAAAAGTGAATTCACCTCCTCAAGTGCCAGTTTTGTAGCTTCAAGACGTTGCATCCGTTCCTGCGCCACTCTCTCCGTGCCCTCCATTTGACGTGTCATGTGCTCTACCTATGGTTACATAACAGGATTAAGGCCAGTCATAAGTAGTATCACCCAACAGTGTTAATGGTCAGTCTTTCTTCTTACTTCTTTCTGACGCAGCACACTGGCTTCATCCTGAGACTGCCGGAATCTTCTCTTCTCTGCTTCCAGGCGTTCTGTGAACAAGATCCCATTAGGACAAATACTAGCAATAAATATCTGCATCTCATCCAGTGCGAGCCGGACGGATGGTCCGATTCTTACCTTCTGCCTGCACAGCCCGCAGCTTCAGCTCCGCACTGGTGTTTGTAAGTTCTTGCTTCACATCAAACAGCTGCTCCTGCTGCATCTTACACTTTCTCTCTAGCTCATCCACCTATAGGGTATAAAGCAGAGAGAAGAAATAAAATGATAAAATACCACTACCAAACACACTGCTACAAGCATATAGTGCCTCCATACATTACAGCTCTTAATTTATTGCAAATTGACCTATTGGAAGCATGTCTGTGCTGGGTTCAAATCCCATCAAGGACTACGTCTACAAGGAGATCTATTTCTGCATGTCCTTCCCATGTTTGTGTGGGGTAACTTCCACACTTTAAAACATACTTATACTGTACATGAATTTAGATTGTGAGCCCTAATGGGGACAGGGACCGATATGAGTGATGACAAGCTATGTACATTGCTACAGAATAAGTGGACTCCTATATAAATAAAGGAATTATTGCCACCACACTGTATTCTTATGTCATGCACCCACAAGTCACTGTACAGCTATGTATTTAGTAGTATCAATGGGATGTGGATTTTTTTTCTGCAATTTCCTAACATATTACATTATATTGTATGGAGGCCTAATCTTCCATGAGACAGCAGTGACAAGCATAGCTTTAATACAAATATAACATCTAAAGTCTTGGTTATAGAACTTGGTCAAGTGAACATAACAGATACGACCAATGACTTGGAGAACAAGGTAAGGCAGCAGCTCATTGTTTTGTATAGGAAGAAAAATTTCCTCAGACAGAATAAGCTATTATGTAAGACATGTTACTGTGTATTACCTAGAACCCCCAGCCTAGTACATTACAGATGGAGACATTGTGATACCTTACTACGGTAGACCAGTACTTTCTCATTAGTGGCTGCCAGTTCTTGTCTGAGTTTTGCTTCCCGCATTGCAGATTCCTGAATTGAAAAGACAACGCACTTAAGTGAAATGTCATGAAAGGCAATCTACCGTTTATTGCTATTACATTTAATTTACTTTATGACCCTTCTCTGTCTTACTAAGCACAAAGCCTTTCATTCTGCCTGTCCTACAGCTCCCCTGAAGAGCACCCCTCCCCTCACACCTCTTCTGACCTCCTTCTCCTTTCTCAGTTCCTTGGCATGTAGTTCTCTCATGCTGGAGCTATCTCGCTTCGTCTGAGTCAGGATCACCCCAAGGTCTTGCGCTTTCTGCTGTGATAAAGCCAGAGCGGTATCAGTCATGTGTAACCTGTAGAGATGACAAGTTTGACAAAATTAAATATACAACGTCTGACCACATATAGATGTGGATTACCAAAAAAAGGGTCAAATAATATGAAGGAGGTAGGGATTATAAATCAACTGAATTTATAAGCCCACAAAGGGCCAAAAGCCCCCCTAAAAATCCTTTTACCTACTTTCTACAGCTAAAAGATAACTTTCATAAGGTTCTAATTAAAACCGAAAAAGTAAGGCACCTGTAATAAAAATGTGCCCACCAGATGGTGCTATTAAACAAGTAATAAAATTTTTTAGCACTGTATACATGCAAGTAAAGTCAATCCAGACGCTAACTGGTGTCTGGTGTTGTCAGATAATATACTTTAGATGCACCAATATAGTACACTGGCGGGGGGAGGATAGATGCATAGGTTTAAACATTTAGCGACTAGTTTAGTTCTTGTAGGAACGTCATCAGGCTTCAAACCAGTGCCGCTGTACCTATCCTCCCCCCTCTAGACTGTTATACTGGTGTATCTAAAGTATATTTAGCTGACAACACTAGACACCGTTACAGTAAACGCCTGGATTAATTGTATCAGCACTTATACAATGCTAACAGGTTCTATTACTTGGGTCATAGCACCATCTGGTGGGCACATGTTTTGTTTACAGGTGCCTTACTTCTGTTTTACTTAGAGCCTAATAAAAGTTATATTTTATCTTTAGGAACTAGGTAAATAGATTTTTGGGGGCTTTTGGCACCTTTATAGGCCATTCAGGCCCCAGTGGAAATTCTGAAAAGAAAGGATATACAGCGTATCACTCTCTCACCACCCTTTCAAGGAAGGATTCCCTTCGAGTCAATGTCTCACTCCAACTAAAGACGGCCATACACACAAGATGAAAGTAGGTTGATGGCTGAATAACCACTGAACTAACAATCCTCTGACAAACAATTTTTCTATAGACACAGCCATATGCATTGTAGTACATATTGACCATTAAACTTGTTTAAACTGCCCATAACATTTGGTGAAGGGAGAATGTTCTGAAATTATTATTACCCGAAAGATCGTTCATGAACAGCAGCTCTTTCTTGAGCGAACAATCTTTCATCCGTCTATTGTCCAAAAATTTCTAACACAGCAGACACAGTCACTCTATCGTTGGCCAAAGCAATTGTTCATTGTTAAATTTTAGCCAGTGGATGATCACTGTGGTTGAAATCATCTACTATCATCAACTTTAAAGAGAAACTATTAGCAGGTAAGAAGCATGTAATCTGCTGATATATCCCTATAGTGTATTAATCCTCTGCTCCGTTTTCAGGAACTTTGTAGTTTATTAGATATGTAAATGAGGTGGTTTGATGCACTGGGTTTGGGATTATCCCCCCAACACGGCCCGATAACTTTAGTCAACAAACACCAATCTGCCAGATCTGCGCTCATTTAATGAGCCTATTACATGGCTTGATTGTTATCTATGTCCGTGCAGCCCTTGCTGTATACCGTATAAAATAAAGTATTACCTCTCCACGCTCCCTGGTGGCTTCCTGACTTCTCCCCGCAGCTGCTGGTACAACTTCAGAGTCAGTCACTAAAGTGACAGGCTACACAGCCAATCAATGGCTGCAGTGGTCCTGTCCTGGCCAGAGATTGGCTGAGCAGCCTGTCACTTTAGAGACGGGGACTGAAATTGTACCAAAAGCTGCACCAAAAGCCAGGAAGACACCGGGGAGCGTGAAGAGGTAACATATACAGTTTATTATTTTCATACACAGATTCATCAGCCATCTGCCACACATTGCTATTACACGTAAAGACGCACAGTCGGCAGCTGATAAATTTAGGTCTGGACCAAAAGACGTGGTCAGCCGGTGATGGTTGTTTTTGGCTGATCATTGTCTTTATTAAAGGGGTAGTGCGGCGGTAAAAAATTATTCACAGAATAACACACATTACAAAGTTATACAACTTTGTAGTGTATGTTATGTCTGTGAATGGCCCCCTTCCCCGTGTCCCACCACCCCCACCAGTGTACCCGGAAGTTTAGTGCATTATACATACCTGATCCGTGCCGACACGCGTCCGCCATCTTGTGCCAAACGTCATCTTCTGCCGGCCGGAACACGGCCGCGTCATCAGCCGCTGAGCCGCGATTGGCCGAGCACAGTTATGCTCAGCCAATCGCGGATCAGATCGGAGGCGTTTGGGCCGGCCGAAGATGACGTTTGGCACAAGATGGCGGACGCGTGTCGGCACGGATCAGGTATGTATAATGCACTACACTTCCGGGTACACGGGTGGGGGTGGTGGGACACGGGGAAGGGGGCCATTCACAGACATAACATACATTACAAAGTTGTATAACTTTGTAATGTGTGTTATTCTGTGAGTAATTTTTTACCGCCGCACTACACCTTTAAATGGAACGATAATCTGACGAATCTGCTTAATTCGGTGGATTATTGCTCCATGTAATAAAGATAATGACTACGATCATTGGCTGATCACGTTGCTGGGTCCAGACCTAAAATCATTCAGTAGATTATCGCTCTGTGTAATAGGGCCCTCAGTGCACCATCCTCCCCTTCTGATGACTATTCATGCAGCGCTCTGCAGTTATAAGTGCCGGAGTGACGTCCCTGCACAGCACCGCCCCAATATTCATTAGAAGGGGCGGATCAGTGCACGCAGGGAGGTAGTCCCTCCCCTAGTGCACCAAACTGCCCCAATATTCATTAAAAGGGGCGGATCAGTGCACTCAGGGTAGTAGTCCCTCCCCCAGGGCACCAAACCACCTCATTTACATAGCAAATAAACTACAAAGTTCTTAAAAACAGTAATGTATAACTGCAGCTCAGCTCCTATTCACTGATCTTCAGTTACACATGACAACATCTACACAAGGAGACAAACTCCTTTCCCTGTGTAAAGAGGTGCCAAATAGCGGATCCTCACAGGTGCCAGGTGTCAGCATCCTGCCAATCAGTTACTGATGAGGCATCCCCAAGTATGGCCACTTTTACTCACACATCACAGTGCATCACTATAGGCACCAGTGCCTGTATGTTAAACACAGCAGCAGCACAAGTTTCTTTTCTGTCTAGGTTTACTGTATATCTCTTAGAACATACGTGACAAATACTAAAGAGTTACAGATCCGTCAACAGCAGCTTGTTGGCTACAATAAATCAGGAAGAGGAGAAATAAATCTTAGATGGAGCTTCACTTTAATCTGATGACTTGCCCTAGAATAAAAATGACTCACAGATGTCCTTACTTGGTAGTCAGTGAATTTACAGTCGATTTCCTGTCCTCCAAAGCATCTTGAAGTTTGCTGACTTGCAAAGTTGTACTCCTGGTTGTAATGGATGAGGAAGAACAAAATAAGAAACAGCAAAGAAAAATGATTTTGTATGTAAAGCTATCCTGTAGACAGACCAACCTGGTGGAGCGGCTGATCTCCTCCCTCTGTTTATCAATGGTTCCCATCAGGTCCAGGAACTATAGGAGAAATCACATAGTTATCAAGAACTCTGATGGAAAACAGGAGAAAGCCTTTGCCAATCACATACCTGCTTGTTCTTCTCTTGCTTTAAATTCTGGACTTCCTTGATAATGATCTGCCTCTGATTCAGGTTGTCTATCTTCACTGTTTGTCTCTCCAGGTTATTATCTATGGCCTGTTCTGTAACACATAGATAACAGTACAATTCCTCTTTAACTTCTGGAACTTTCTAGTCTGGTGGCTGAAAATTCAGCCCTAAACATACAAATATGTAAGATGTAATGGCCTTGTAAATTTTCTGTACATGTATGACAAACCAATGACACAGTTACATGCTATTTCATATAAAATATGCATGAAAAATCGTGTGAATTTACCGGAAATGTGTCTGACATAAAAAAGCACATTTCTACATATGTACACATCTGAGTTTACCCCTTTAAGGTCCTTTTACACAGGCCGGTTAAGCTGGAACACTCACTGCCATTAATGGCCAAATGTAAAAGCACCAGCGATCAGCCGATGAATGACCTAGTGGTTAGTCGGTCACACATCTTCCCATGGATACAGGAATGTGCGGCTGACTATGATGAGGTTGACAGGCTGCACACATGACTGCAGACAGGCACAGATCTTGCTGATCAGTACTTATTTACAGCACATTCTAAGGCAGTGTAAAAGGGCCCTTCCCTAATTCTGAGACTATCAATACTTATAAGATGTCTCTGAGTGTTTCACAGCTTAAGTCTGAACTCTATGTCCACTTCTCATCTAGTTGAGTTGGGGCAAGTCTGAATAGACTATAGAGGAAAGGGAGTGAGGACAGGTGGGTACATGGTAGTCATCCATGAATCTCCCTTTCTAATAATAAGTTTTTATTTTTATGGGATTGTTGCTACCGGGTCTCATTCTGTCACCAGCTGTTGAATGTGTTCAGCTTTAAAGCATGAAAACCCACAAGAGAGACATCTGATGCCTTCCACCAATTCCCATGTTTCTGTATGGATAGGTATTAGGAGATGATATCTGATACCATTACCTAGCGGCACCATTTCCTATGTGGAACAATTATTGAAGCAGTTCACAAAAATTATTATTGCCCCCCTGGCAGCCGCTGGCACGTATACTCACCACAGCTGATCGGTGTCCTGCCCGCGCTCACTTAAGCTTCTGCAGTGACTCCTTTTCTCTGTCTTGTAATTGAACGCAGAAAGTCACGTTTTTCCATGGAGAATACATGAAAGCATGTGAGATCCGGCGTATAATGACAGGACAGAGAAAAGAAGTCACAGCAGAGGCGGATGTGAGCGCGGGCTGGAATTGAACGGCGCAGCGGGCCACCGATCAGCTGTGGTGAGTATACGTGCCAGCCGCTACCGGAAGGGGGGGGGGGGCAATAATATTTTTTTGTGAACGGCTTCCTTAAACAAAAGGAAAAAAAAATATTAAAAAAGGTAATAATCAGAAGGGTCTATTCACATTTGCATTTTTAGTCCAATTATTATTGTTATTTTGACAACAACAGCAGGGATGGAAAACAGACCAAGAGAAAAAACATACAAAGATCAAACGAAAACCTTTTGGCAATGTCCCGTATTGTGCATCAGAGAATCCACCATGAATGTTATAAGCAGATTACAATAAAGAGATCATCTATCAGAAATAAAGCAGTCTAGGTGTCTCCTTGAACAGCAAACCGACAGAAATTACACAACTACACAGAATTACACAATTATCCAAGAACCGAACTATACATTCCCACCTGTTCAACCCACCCCATATATTTAGGTCTGCGACGAGGGAAGGGGTCCTGTCCCTAGTGAGCGATGAAGGTGCCAAACCCGGTGTGTCAAGCCACCCTGCCCAGATCTTTTTGTATTTTTTATAGCTTCTCTTTTTTCATAAGCATATTTCTCAGTGGCTTAAGCTAGTTTACTTTGGCTATAAATGAGGATAGTGTAGGGGGATTTTGATCAAGCTAGGATTGCGTCAGCAGCTTCCTGGCCATGTAGAGCATTTGGGCTACTGCTAGTTTCTCAGGAGCAACTAAGTCTATGTCCTCTACGTAACCTAAGATACAAACTAAAGGGGATTGTTCCAGCTGTATAGAATAGATCTTCTGAACAGTAGAGGCTACATCATGCCAGCATCTGGTCAATTTGGGGCACCTCTAAAACATATGCAGGATCCCTCCCTTGTCCCTCTGACATCTAGGACACAATGCATCAGAGCGGATCCCCACCTTGAACAGAAAAGCAGGAGTCCTATACATACGGTGCACAAAATATCCAGTTTACTTCAAGATATCAAAGAATCATAAGTGCCTCCTGTTTTTTCCAAATACATTAGTGTCGCCATATATACACATAACTGTCTCCGGGTAGGATGTAGATATTGATGTAGGTGGTGACTTGAATGTACTCAAGGTTTTATGACTTTATGACAAGACTATGCCTGACAGATCAAACTGGGACGTGTCATCATATGGTCTCTTAGCAGTGCAGACTTACAGCCTTATCATTTTAGTAAACTGTTAGATAGCCCAATAATCGGGCACTAAGGGCTGCATGGACATTGTTAGTGATGTCCATGCAGCCCTTGCCCAAACACTGAACACCTTACTGGCAGCTATCTCTTCTGACCTGTACATACATTTGCATGTTCACATCAACTGTTCATCTACATGTGTAAACTGCAGCCAGACTCTTCTAAAGAGGGTGATTCATCTTCCCTAAGACAAAAAAACAGGCATGTTGACATCCAACTGCCCGACCATTCTCTTTGCTGACATAAGGGAAGATTTAGCAGGCTTCAATGCTTATTACAAGGTCCACCTGTCCCACCACAATTGGAAGCTTTTCCAACATCATCTGCATGGATAACATTAGGCTTCAGCTGATCATACAGTAGCATAAAAATAGGAAACAGCTGTGACATGTGTTTGCATTTTTACATTTTCTTTTACCAGAAGAAGGTTTTCCAGGGTAGGCAAACAAGATACTAAGCAGAAAGAAGACTTAAAAGAATGAGAATACCAAGTAATGCAATGTTAGTGACACAGTAAAAGACAAACAGACATCTACAAATATATGTGTAATGCTTTGCTCTCAGCAGAATGATTCACAGACAAGTTTCACCAGTGGGATCTCCTGTATCCTCAAGGGATCTTCTGCAGACTATAAACTGTATGTGATATTAGCAGACAATTACACATACTACAGTATCAAGTGACAAGCCACTGAGACTCTTGGGACAAAGAGCAGCCTCATCATGTCATCATGTCACCATGTAAGACTCTTACACACAGAAGGGCTTCACCAAGAAGGTCTATAAGTCAGAGATGGGAGCTGCTCAGTGCAGCAATGTATCACATGGTCCTCCACTGACCCTTTCAGTGCTGCAGGGTAAGGCCATGTTCACACAACTTGTTTTAATTAAACAACGACCATTGCTGCAGGTTTTCAACAACAGCTGTTATTTAAAGGAGACCTGTCACCCCCCGTGCCAGGACAGAGTGTGGCCGACCCCCCGGTGCAGACCCACCGCTTCCGAGAAGTCCCGCTCCCGCCGCCGAGATACTGTATCTCCATCTGAAGCCGTGCGCGCTCCCGGAGATGTGTCAGACTCCCATAGACAATGACGGCTCCAGTCATTCTCTATGGGCAGCGGACTTATCTCTGGGAGCGCGCACAGGGCTTCAGACAGAGATATCTCGGCAGCGGGAGCGGGTACAGGAGCGGGATTTCTTGGAAGCGGTGAGTATATGGGTCTGCACCAGGGGGTCGGCCAGGCTCTGTCCCGGCACGGGGGTGACAGGTTCCCTTAAATGACATAGGCTGATCGCTTTAATTACTATGGAATTCTGGCCGGAGTGTATATACACTGTTACACTTCGGCTGTGATTCTATGCGGCCGCACAAAAAACAATTTTGTGTGGCCGCTATTCATTGAATAGAGGCCGAGTGAAATTGACTGTGCAGACAATGTAAAGTACGGCTCTGGCCGGACTTTACATTGTCTGCAATGGGTAATTGGAACGCGGGCACACCTGAATGTGCCTGCATTCCAATTCCAAAGAAGTGATGTTCATTTGGCTGGTACTTCAAATGAACTACACAGACAGCGCCCATTCTATGACACAGCCGTGTCACAGAGTGGCCGCTGTCTTACAAAGTGTGAACGTGGCTTAAGGCTGGGTTCAGTCAGAATT